>NC_134484.1:105985207-106358957 GCF_040206685.1 Ascaphus truei
GAAATCTGCCTATTACAGTGAGCTTAGTGCTTGACAACCGCCGGTGATAGTGGGGACATCAGGAAAGGCTTCTGGGGTAGATGACTGGTCTTTATCTCATGGTGATCAGAGCCTCCATCTGCTGCAGGCCCCAGTAAGATGATGGCAATCCCTGTAGGAGAACCTACTCTACTCCCCGCAGATGAATTGCACACCAGGCAGTTGTATATTTGAACAACTGGAACACTTTATTAATTTCTCTGCAAACACAGCATACCAGTCTCTGTCTCCACAGTACAACCGGCGTCCAGCCTTAGGATGTTCCCTGGACTCTAACTCTGGGGCTTGAGGTCTCCAGAGCCGGTCCCATCTCTTCCATGACTCCCTAGTAGAGTCAGCGGTAAGGTCATCACTCCTCACTCCCCAAAGGTGAGGGGACAATAGCTGCCAGATCCCTGCATACCTCTGCGTCTCTTAGGGGGAGAGACAAAGTCACTAAATTTAGGAAGTGCAGCCCCTTAAGTACTGGGGAGGAATGTCCAAGGTCTGAGCCCCTGATTGGGTAGAACACAGGCCTTAGCCCACCTCCTCTCCTTTCACTCAAGGAAGCTGCTTACTGTGGGGAAAACCCTGAATTGGTCCTGACACTGCCTCCATTGTTACCAGGGCTTGCATGTCAGGGAGGGTAGACCAGTAGCCAAGCCAGGCATGGCTACACAGGTCACTCTCTTTGGGTCAAAAGGTTGGTAAAAGGCCTAGCCTTCCAGCCCAGCCCTCAGCCTGTTGAATGTTAGTCAGTCCCCTACATGGTGTTAGGCCTGGTTATTATTTTCCTGCTCTAGTTTTGTTTTGCTGATAGGAAGCTGTTTTCTGTTTAAGCTATGTGCTAATAAAGCCTACATTTATTTTCACCTAAAAACATCTCTGTGTGTTACCCTCTGCATACATCTCCAACAGTAAGGATCAGTCCATTGGATGAGCTGAAGTTTGCAAAACAAAATTTGAACTTATGGGGGCATGCTACTAAGCATCGCAAACTGCTTTTTGGTGCAAAAGTGGTGCATGTCAAACTTAAGCTCAATCGCGCTTATGTGCATGAAGTACTAAGCTTATATTTCTCCAAGTGCGTAAGCTATGTCAAAAATAATTTTAATTTCTCTGGCACACAGAAATGCACTGAGCTTGGCATACAGATGTTAAAAGTACGAGCTAAAAATTTTCAATTAAAAATAAGACAGGGAGAAGAATAATATACATTTCTGATAGTGTGTTAGAAACTCCAGATCTTTTTGTATTGTCAAAGAGCCTTATTTTTTTAAGCTCAATTTTTTTTTTTTTTACCTCTTGGTGCTTTTAAACACCCCTTTAAGGATTTTAATTTTGGATCATGTTTGATTCTGCTCTCAAGTCCATACTAAGTCCTGCCACCTCCACCAACGAATATGCAATATTCTCACTCAAGATGCAGCCAAAATCCTATTTCCTCCTATATCCCGCCTTACAACTGCAACCTCCTCATAGTTTGCATTCCCCATATCGGGCATTTCCAACTCCACTCCATCCAAAATGCAGCTGCCAGACTCATCTATCTCACTTATCATTCTTTATCTGCTTCTTCACAATGCAAATCCCTACACTGGCTTATCATATCCTCCAAAATTAAATTCATATCCTAGTTCTGATATACAAAGTCCTAAATGATCCTGTCCTTCTTACATCCCAGCCTTTGTCTCCAAATACGCCCCCTAAACTGTGTCTGTAAAAGCCTATGTACAATGATGCTTAACATGCACTATATTGTCCTGTGAAGTGCTTTGAGTCCCATTGGGTGAAAAGCGCTATATGAAATAAAGTGATTAATATTACTAATAAACACCACCACTATTCTGACCATGACCTATGCCCCTCCTCCTCAGTTATAATTTCCTCTAACGCAAGCCTACAAGACATCTCCCGTGCTGCACATTTTCTCTGGAATTCCCTACCATGTACTATTAGACTCACCACCAGCTTTCAGACATTTAAAGCTCTTTGAAAACTCAACCCATTATCCACACACCTCCAAACAAACGGGACCGGATGTGCAGCTGGACCAAACTGCATCCTGAAACATACTCAGTCTCAGCAGGCAGTTCTACCTTTTGTTTCCACTCTATTACCTGTAGATTGTAATCATCACAGGAGCAGGGGCCCCAGTACCTTTTGTATCAGTTTGGGTCCGTTTGTTCTTTTTTGTGTCATTTTAGTTAATGTGACTACTTCTCCATCACTGTATCACGTACCTGTACATGTTGGCACAAAGTATTTCCTGCCATAATGAAGAGCCTACCAGGTAGTTAATGTATGTCAATTACATGAATTGTTTCTAAGAAGTTTTTATACTTGGAAGAACGTAAGTTTTATAAATAATGTAATGATGTCAATCTTAATTTATACAAATCGATAACATGTGTGCTATTATTCTATCACAAAAAATAATAATATACAGAAGTAGCAGGCATTATTGCTCCCATTATCACACAATATCATGTTACAGTTGGCACGAGTTTTGACGCAAGCTTTAATGGAACCATGAGTAACATTAATAGAGTTATTAAACCCAGAGCTGCAGGAAGAAAACCAAAACACTGCGGGTTCCTGATTGCAGGTTCCCCAGGCCCCAGAGTAGAGATGACCGAATCCGCCAAAATCCGTTTCACGGTGAAAAATCCACAAGCGGATTTAGTCAATTTTAATCCGCGCGGATTCATCAAAAACTGCCATTGGATACAATCTGTTGACGGATTGGTAGAATCCAATCCGTGGACTCAGCAATTTTAAGAATCTGCCACGGATTGCAGAATTTGCGGAAAGTATTGTTAATAAAAATAAAAAATCCGCAAACCACAAAATCACCCTTTTTGAGATTGATCCGCTGAAATTTGCTGACCAAAGGAATCGGCCGATCCCCTGCGGATCCAAATTCCACTCCAAAAATTCACCCATCTCTACCCCTGAGACACTGAGGGTGGCAATATCTGTAGCACAATTTCACATACAAATCATGCACTGTAATAATGCCAGCTACATCTGTACCATGCAGTTAGAGATGGGTCAACCTGTCAAAATTCATTTTGCTGATTTTACTCACTGGCTTTACCAAAATCTGATGCGCACACAGAAATCTGAAGGCAGATTGGGCACTAATAAAATCTGCCCAAATATCTCTCTCTCATATTTATTATTATGGGCTTTTTGCAACTCCCCATATGCTTGAACTGCAACTTTCAGGGCTATTAAGCACTCATATCTTTTCTTCCTAGATGTAATTTACAAGTCAAGATTGCTGTTGAGCTAGCATATTGCAAGAATGTATCAGGTACATCAGACACAACAGGAGATTGATGCTATTGGCAGATTTGAATGTTTCTCTTATAGCATGGTTGCCTTGTTTATGATTTGTTCTTAGATATTTTGTCTCAGACACATTTGCCAAAAAAAACCACTGGTTTTATTCTGATAACAAACATTATGCAAACAAAGCAGAACCACCACACAAATGAAAACCAATTAAAAAATCTTTACTTGTCATTGGGTTTCAAGAAACAGTAAAAGAGCTTAGTGAGATGTAACTTAAGAAAGACTCCATTACTGTAATAATAGGTTTATCTGCTGGCACTGTTTCTTACCTCCAATGCATTAAATGTCATTAAACTGTTGCAATAAATCTAAGCTCATGGGTACAGTTGATAAACATTTATTTATCTATATGCATGGTATGAACAGACTTAATATATGGATCAATGCCCTAAGTCATTTCTAATAAGCAATTTATGTTCTGAGAAATTAAACAAATATGAAAACTCTGTTTCAAGTTAATTGTTTTGAAATTATATTCCATCTAAAGGGCAGATCGTTGCAGATAATTTATCATACAAAGATGCTGACTCCCCAGTTAGTCTTAATGAAACAGGCTATTTTATTTTGCAAATTATAAAAAATATCAACATTTACTGTACATTCCTTTCTCATTCTATACATTTCTGCTTCGAACTCCCACTATATAATCACTGCTGCCCTAAATGCTGCTTTATTTGTCAGTATTTAACCTTGCATCAAGTTTTATTTTTCAGATGCAGATGTTACTATTCATATTGGTCCTCATCACAAGATGGAAATGTGGATTGGACACATGCAGTATGATATTGTGCAAATTACAACCAATCCTCCCGCCTTGTAATGCAAAGCTTGATCTTCAATAATGGGTGCTCTGTAGCCAAAAGTTGGCACCTGGGTTTTTTCCCCCCGTCATTCTGGTGCTCTTTGAATTACCATTTTCTGTGTGTTTTAAAAAATACCCAACAATTTGTAAACTTAGTCAACTACTGTACTTCCTGCTCAGTTTGATGTATGTTTTTGACGATTTACGTTTCCAAAAGGTCTTGACCACACATTATATAAGTATGGTTAAGGTGACTATATTTGTCCCAGCAAAAAACGGGACAAATGTCACACATGGGCGATCGGCGCCTGCCGATCTCAAATGCGCATGAGCAGCCGGCAAGATCCAATCGCGCATGCGCGGCCAATGGACTTGAAAACCGGGGCAGCATTCCAAAAAGTCGGTACAGTGCCCTAAAAACCGTGACTGTCTCTAAACCGGGACATCTGGACACCCTAGTTATGGTGGGTTTCCCCATTATCTCTTAGCATACAGTACTTCCATGTTTCATACAGCCAGTGTTTCTGGCAAATGACATGCAAATGAGCACACAGCATCACCTTTTACTTACATTTTAACATGGACCCCTATCAGAATCTTTCTGCATGTGTTGCAGTGTTCCACGATCAGGCTTCCTTTTTTCTTTTTTAAACTCTTGATTCTTCCTACCTTTCCTTCATACATATTTAATCCCTAGATTGAACTGTAACCTACATCATTTCTTCTGTCTTTTATTTCTTAGACAGTGTACCGTAGGTGAAGTTTAAATGTTCCTGTAATGGTAAATGTCTGCACTTGGTCCCCGTGGTTTGGATATAAAATGTTTTGTGTTTTGGTTTTGCATATAGACTTTTGTTTTGGATTATGAAGGTAATATGAATGTGATTTAAAAAATTTTTTTTTTTACTTCCTATGCTAGTATTTTATGCCATTTGCAAGCATAATGATAATTAATAATAAATATGTCTATTTCCAAAGAATAGGATAAGGTAAAACAAAGACAGGACACAAGACTAAATAGCAAGAAGAAACTATATAGACAGACTTTCAAATAATCAAGTATATTATGTTGGAGATGGAGTGTATGAAGGATGCTCGGAAGTGTCAGGTAGTAACAGAGTGCTCACCACAAACAAGGCGTGACCGCGAGGCCGAGGTGGGGATATATATATATATATATAAAAGTGTAGCCCTGGTAAGAAATGGGGCTATATGTCTTTCCTCCTACTGGTATAAGCCCTGGTAAAGACAGGCTGCCAGTAGTTATCATGGGTTTCCCCCACATCAAGCGCTGCTCTGAGTGGTGGAGGTAGGCCACCTGACTCTGTGTCTAAGGTAAGAGACACAGGGGAGGGGTCTGCTGACATCATGAGGGGCAGGGCTGTCTCAATTTAGTTGTCAGTTCCTGTCAGTGGCAGGGAGTAAGTGTTAGAGTGTCAGAGAGAGAAGTACATGAAGTGCATAGCTGGAGGAGGAGAACTGGCAGGCCCTGATTAGAGCTCCTAGAACTATAGGGAGCTATAGGTGGACCACTGCCTCTCACCCTGCCTAGGGGGTGAGGGAAGAGCTAGCCCCACCCTGAGCGCCCGTGGCTTGGGGTGGAGGCAGGGACAAAGAGCACCAGAGACCATCCTGAGGGTGTGCAGTCTGGTGGGAGAGAAGATCCTTTACATTGGAGGCAACTGTGTTGCTGCTACTCTGCTGTGCTGTGTGAATAAAGAGCTGCTGCTACTTCTTAAGTAAAGACTGTGTGAGACTGAAATCTCTCATCCCTAAGAGGAGGGACTCTCTGGAAGGATTTCACCCTACGTCCCTAGGGCTTACCAGAGATGGAGGCGTTGCACCACTAAGTAAAGACGGAGGCATCCATCCCAGTAACCTGGTCCTGTTATCCCCCATACCATCGTGGGAGACTCAGGCCCTCCTGTTGCCAGAAGGTATGCACCACCCAGACACACGTAGCCAGACCCTAGTACAGAGGGGGGGACCCAATCTGCGATTGGCCCCGGGAAGAGGGGCTACATACATATATATATATATATATATATATATATATATATATAAACACCAACCCAGAGCTGCGTGGGCACGTCTAGAGTGTAGATTGGTTGAGGTAGCTGGGTCGGGGTTGGAGAGGTATGGATAGTCAGAGGTACTTGCCGAGGTTGGGGTTGGAGAGGTGCAGATCGTTGAAGGTACTTAGCCGTGGTCTGGATTGGAGAGGTGAGGATTGTTGTGGTACTTTGCCGATGTCGGGATTGGAGAGGTGCGGATCGTCATTGGTAGCCGGGGTCAGGAGCGTAGAAGAGCGGAGTCCAGAAGAAAAGCCAGGGTCAGGAACAGAGGATCTAGGAACCATACAAAACAAGACTGTGGAGGCAAGGGTAGCAGTGAACACTTCGCACATTGGAAGGTTTATGCTCAGCCGATTTGCCAGTGGGCCGGCTGAGCATATATAGGAGAGAGGTACCAATGAAGTTGGAGACAGGAGGAGGTGCATCAGTAAGGCTGTTCGTGATTGATAGTTTGGGTGCAGGGAGAGGTGTGGGAAGAATCCCTGATGATGCCAGATGACCCAACTCGTGCGCGCTGGGCGCCGATTACATCACCACGTGGGTGGAGTATGGAGCCGGAAACAGAGGGCAGCTGGTCACAGGAGGAGGAAGAGGAGCGTCACAGTTGACGGGAGGATCGGGGGGCCGATCAAGGGTTGGGGTAAGCACCGTGTGCGCCAAGTGTCGCGGATCACGGATCCTAACACAGGTCTAGAGTATTAGCTGGAGACTATTTAGAAAGACCATTGAATATAATCATGCATGTTATGTTGGAGGAGTGCGTAAAGGATGCTATTTCCAAGAAAGATCAAGACTACCAGTTGGCTATGGAGACAATTTAGAATGTCCATTCAATCAAATTAAGTTTGTTATGTACAGTAGGAGATGGAGTGCACGAAGAATGCTATTTCCATTTGAATTTAAATATTATGTTTTCATCCTTGTGGCCTTGAACACTTGATGCAGACAAAATTATTGTATATTTATATAAAATATATTTATATATAACAAAGATATAAGGGTGTTAACCAACTGAAACTGATTGACTGGTATATTACTGTTAGGCCCGTAATATAGTGTGTGCAGCCGTGCGTGTGCCTGTGCGAACGCGCGTGCCGCACACTTTTTGTGTGTTTGCTGTGAGCAACACAGTGAGGTACTGTGTATTTGTGTGTGTGTGTGTATGTGTGTGAATGTGTGTGAATGTGTGTGTAGATTGTGTGTTATAAATACGTTTATAATAAATAAATACGTTGGTAAGAATAAATTATTTATTAACATTGTAGATACAAACATACATACACACATATATATACACACACACACACATACATACTTAAATACATAAATATACACACATACATTTCAGCTGCGGTAGCGGCACAAAATCTTTATTTTCCCCATCTTCTCCCCTGTCGGTCGTGCGCGTGGTCCTATTATTGGAGGGCTGGCTAACAACAGCCAACTATAACTGCCGAGCGCGCACAGCGCAGCAAGCGCGCCCTCTATAGAACAGCCCTTAGAGAGTAGAGACAGATGATTATAGCTCTTTCTGCTCACCTATATTGTAATATAAATAATACCCGACAGGTAACCAAACCTAAATGGAACTGATTGACTGAAACATGTCAGATGGTGGAGGTATCTTTCCTAATACCTATACCAGTGTTGTGTGTGTGTGTGTGTGTGTATATATATGTATGTACACTGGCGACACACTTTATTCGAGCTTGGCTAGTCCCACGAATTCGGGTATACCCGGGTGTATTGAGGTTTGTGACTGTTTTCTGCCCGAGTGCATTGAGTTATTTTCCAAGCAGGGATTGAAGCATTTTATTCCCGCTGGCTGCAATACTGCACAGTATATATATATATATACTGCATTACAATTAATGAATTTATGCCATCTGGTAGACACGCGAAGCATTGCAGCCTATTAAATCCTAATCATTATCATTTAACAGATCAGCCGCCCATCAGCCAGGCATGAACCCAGGCTGGGAAGGCAAATGCAACGGGGCTTGTCAGAGGTGAGGAGCGGCGCATTCCAGGTATCTGCCAGGTACATACCGGGTATTTGCTCGAATAAAGTGTGTCGGTGCAGTATGTACACTACCGACACACTTTATTAAAGTGTGGCCAGTACCGCAAGCCGGGATATTTCCCGGCTTGCTTGTGGCTGCCCCTCGGCGTGCCGCGCGTCATAGACGCGCGGTCACGCGTCTTCGGGAGCCTGCGCCCCCTGCACGCGCGTCCAGGGCTCCCCGAGGGAGCCCTGGTGTCCCGCGATCTGCGGGACGGCAGCAGGGGGTTCCGGGGGACCCGGCGGACCCGGTAGCGGTAGGGAGAGCGCCCCGATCGGAGGGCGCTCTTCCGCTGCTTCGGCGCGCGCCCGTCACACTCGGGCGCGCGCCAGGCTACTGCTGCGGCCAAGAACGGGCAAATGCTCGAATAAACTTGGCCGCAGCAGTATGTGTAACGGGTATTTCCTCTAGTATGACCCACCCAATCTCATATTGGCCCCTGTGGTCTATCCAGGCCCCATTACATGGTCGTGTCTGGTGGTGCACCTGTCGGCAACAGGACTCCTGAGTCTCCCGCATGATGGTGTTCGGGGATTGTCAACCCAGACAGACAGCTGAGGTAGTGTGTGTGAGTCCTACATATATCACGTGCAGCGCCTCCACCTCATCAGGATCTCTGCGTCCGCAGGGAGATGGGTCTGATGAGGATCTCCTTCTTGGTGGTGACTTCCACTGGAGAGTAACTTCACACTCACACAGTGGGGTTGTCGTTGAACAGGGCATCTTTATTGATGATGGTATGGACAGACTGCCCCTTGCAGCGGTTAGCTCAGCCGCACATGTCGCCGTACTGTCCCTTGAAAAGGTACGCCCTCCCAATGGAGTGGGATCCCCTCTCCCGCAGGGAGATCACCCCTGTGCCAGGTCCCTGGACACAGTGTGGCCTTGTCAGGCTTGATGCTACTTGATGTAGAAACGGGCCACTAGTTACTGCACTAGTGGGCCCTTCATTTCCCAAGTCTCAACACAGACTTATTCATTCAAATCTCTCCACCGCTCTCCCCCAACAACACTAACTTTGGGCAGTGCTGTGCCTTATATACCTCAGGAAACAGGCACATCTCTGATGTCACTAACTGTGGACTCAGAGTATGTAGCCACTCCCATCCATACATAGGGCACATCACCAGGGTGTGAGGGCAAACCTCCATGATTACTGCTGGCATCCCTGTAACTTACCAGGTTTACTGCCAGCAGGAGAGACAACTGCAGACCATTTTACAGCATGGCTACGTATGTATGTATGTATGTATGTATGTATGTATGTATGTATGTATGTATGTATGTATGTATATATATATATATATATATATATATATATATATATATATATATTGTGACAAACGGCTTACTCCGGGGCTCCGCCGTCTGTCCAGGACTGTTGGAACACGGTCTTTTAGGGTAGGTTAAATGATGAGGCGTAACGTGCTGTTCCTTTAAACAGGCTACTGCCTGGTTTATTAAGTCCCAGGCCCTGATACTGCCACACTGCATACAAGAGAAACACAAGCAAAACAAAAGCCTGCTCTCCTGAGCAATAACTTAACTAAGGTTTTCCCTGACTGGGGTTGGAATGGCTTATCCACTTCCAACAACAAAAATAAGGAACATTGCAGTTTTAGAAAAAAGGAACAGAATGGTTTAACCTGTTTGGTGAGAGGCGTTTCCCCTCTCTGCTTCCAGCAGCCTTCCTGCCTCCAGGCTCTTGGGGACTGTGGGGTGGAGTGCATGCCTTCTAAGGCTGCACTTTTCAGCCTAAACAGGATAGAAACTGTTCAGTATCCTGGGAGCCCTATATATGGAATTTATTACCATACCCTGGTTTCTGTCACAATATGTATGTATGTATGTATGTATATATAGTGCAGAATAAATGAGTTCTTCAGTATTAGGTGATACCTTTTTTATTGGACTAACAATTTATGTCATAGGACAAGCTTTCGAGAGTTATCCTCTCTTCTTCAGGTCAAGCAATACTGATATACAAAGGATTCAATGGCTAAAACAGTGAAGCTGTTTAGCTGTTATTCCTTTGTAATCAGTTTGGTCAGTGTCTTTTTCATACGGCTATATGGGGTATCTTCCATCATGAATAAAGCAGAAAATAGCTGCGTTAGTCCAGTTGCACTGGACTAACACCGGCTATTTTATGCTTTATGTGTATATATATATATATATATATATATATATATATATATATATATATATATATATATATATATATATATATATACATACATACAATGTCCGTCAATTGTGACAAATCTAAAGTTATGATATTTAATGCTTGAAGAGCCTGGTCTTCTCAGTTAATACCACAAGGGGTTGGATAACTCCTTATGCTTTTTCTGAATGGAATCTCTACATTTGATAAAAAAAAAAAAATCAGTAAAGTGCAATTACGATATGTATGTGAATTGTGGTGACCAAATGGCCTTGGTAATGCCACTGAAAAAGTGTTTATTTGTAAATACCTTCTTGCATCAAATGATACACCACTTTCCTTGACTTTTTCAATGTTGGATTGATAATGACAAATGTTTCCCCTCAGGGTTTATGATATCTCTTTTATAGTTATTTCTCCGATAAAGAAACCTTCTGACCTGTCCACAATCATAAAGGAAGTAATTATTCTGAAGGACAGGTCTGTGGCTGCAAGTTATTTCTATTTTCAATTGGAAGCTGAGATCTGTTTAGCTTCATGTATCATTTTGTTTAAGGAACAGAAGCAGCGTGATGCTGCAACACTCAAACATATTCTCAGTTTACCTCCTGGTACACTCCCACAGCGTGAGTTCCATTCAAACAAGGAGACCCCCGCTGTGTTAATCCGGATGGGTCATTAAGTCTGCCGCAGGTTTTTGATGGGAATCTCTAAGTTTTTCCAGAGATGTGGTCGAATACCGGTGGCTGCATCTGTACATAATAAATTCATTGATTGCCAATGTGGTTATCTATACCTTCAATGGGGCAACCAAGACAAGAACATTTAAAAAATAAAATATCTTACAATTAAATAAAAACAAAAATTAGACAAAAAATGCATTAATTATCAATGTGGTTATCTATACCCTCAACGGGGCACAGATAAACACATTGCCAAGCAATGGGCATCCTATAAAAACCCCACAATTAAATAAAATAAAATGAATGTGTTTCTTACCTTTACCGGGATGAAGATTCATCCTCCTCATCCAACTGCTGCACCAACTCTTGACCCACGAAGCAATGATCCTCATCTTGAATTACACCATTACAGAAGTCCACGACCCTCCGTTGCTTGCAGAGGAGGCTCCAGTGAGATCTTCTTATCGTCTTTTACTTCTTATTTTCATCCTTGTCTTCTTTCTCCTCTTCAACAGGTACAGGAGGAGATGTCACGCAGGTTTCTTCCGATCAAATGAGGCATGACAGGCCTTGAAGTTTCCGGTAAATAGATCGTCTTTCTTTTCTTCGTTACTTCATCCTTGTTTTTCTTCTCTTAAACAGGTTCAGGAAGAGATATTGGCACGCTATCTTCTGATCAAATGAGACGTAACAGGCTTTATATAAGGCCTCTGATGTCACGTGACTAACAAATGGTACCTCCACCAATTTGTTTGGTGGATTTACCATGTGATGCCTTCACCTTTTGGAGTAATGTGATGTCACTTTAAAGGGAGAGAGGCATTGCACCCAATTGGATGGCTTCCCTCGCTTTAAGGTGACATCACATCACTCCAAAAAAGGGAAGGCATCACATGGTACTTCCACCAATCTGATTGGTAGATGTACCATTTGTCAGTCACATGTGACATCACAGGCCTTATGTAAGGCCTGTTACATCTCGTTTGAGCAGAAGACGATGGTGTAGCAACATCTCCTCCTGAACCTGTTGAAGAGAAGAAAAACAAGAATGAAGATAAGAAGAAAAGAAAGAGGATCTATTCACCGGGAACATCTCTTCAAGCAACTGAGGATCATACTGTAGACTTCTGCATGTCATTCTGTTCTTCAAGTTGAGGATCATTGCTTCATGGGTCAAGAGTTGTTGGTGCGGCAATTGTATGAGGTAAGAAACACTTGATTTGTATTTTATTTATGTGTGTATTTTCTTTAGTATGCTCATTCATTGGCAATGTATGTATGTGTGCCCCTTTGAAGGTTTAAATAACCATATTGACAATCAATGCATTTTTGGCTAATGTTTGTTTTTATTTAATTGCAATGTATTTCATTTTTTAAATGTTATTTTTTTAGGTTGCCCATTGGACCTGCAAATTTGGTTATACCATGACGTTGGTATGCAGGCTTATGATGCTTTTGCCAAAGGGTTTAACTAAATAAACAAGAAAATATTATTATTGAAGTATTTAACGTTATACTTATTACCATATATGTTTTGTCAATTGGATGCAGCATTGGGCTCACCTGTCTTATGTTGTATACATTTGCCACGCTCAGTAGCACTCCTTTTGACGCACACGCACACACACATATATGATGTGGTGGGTGTTGGGGTTTGAGCTTGTTGGGAATGTGTGTTTTAATTCAATAACTAACTGGCAACAGTTGTTTGGAGGTAAGTGGCCCCTCCTCCCAGAGCTCACTCCTCTCCACCTTGTTAACTTGGGAGATTTTTTCTTTTTGCTGTATGGACTGGACCTACTATGGTTGTTCCCCCTCTTACAGAGGTAAAAGGGAAGGTTCACAGTGTAGTGTTAGAACCTGCACATTTGGTTATACCATAGCGTTGGTATGCAGGCTTATGATGCTTTGGCCAAAGGGTTTAACTAAACAACTAAATAATTTAATAACTAATTAAATAACCAAGAAAATATTATTATTGAAGTATTTAACTGTAAACAGGCATACCCCGGTTTAAGGACATTTACTTTAAGTACACTGACGAGTATGAACAAAATCGCCCAATAGGCAAACGGCATCTCAAGCATGCGCCTGTCAGCACGTCCTGAACAGCAATACCAGCTCCTTACCTGTACCGAAGCTGTACACAAGCAGGGAGACTATAGAGCCTGTTACAAATGCGTTATTTACAGTTATGCACATATGTACGATTACAGTACAGTACATGCAGCGATAAGTGGGAAAAAGGCAGTGCTTCAATTTAAGTACATTTTTGCTTTACATACATGCTCCAGTCCCATTGCGTACGTTAATGCGGGGTATGCCTGTACTTACCATATATGTTTTGTCAATTGGATGTAGTATTGGGATCTCCTGTCTTTTATTGTATACATTTACCACACTCTGTAGCACTCCTATGATTTGGTGGGTGTTGAGGTTTTTGCTTGATGGGAATGTGTGTGCCCATCGGTTTCCAATGTGTTTACTGTATCTCTGCCCACATTGAGGGTATAGATAACCACATTGGCAAATCAATGGGTTTATTGCCTACTGTGTATTGTATTGTATTGTACTGTACTGTCAATTGTATTTTATTGTGTATTTACTTATACAGTATTTCAACACAAATGGGCAAAAGCGCTATTAGCCATATTTAGCCATAATTAAGTGGTTACTGGTGTTTTAATTCTTTGTCATTAGCCCTTCCATGTGGGTGAAGAGGAAGAGGATGCCTTCATCCTGGCAGGGGTAATTAAAACATTTATTAATTTAATTTGTATTTTACTGTACTGTATTTGAATGCGAAAAAGCTCTAGTAACCATATTTGCCCATGCCTTTGTGCAGGGGGTATAGGGGTAGAGGGGATGGGTGAAGGGAGTAGTTTCCATGCAGTGGTTGGTTATGTTTCTCGGGTGGGTAGTGGGAGGGGTTAATTGCTTCATTAATTAAGTGGTTAAATCCTCACGCAACCCTCCCTGATGCCTAACCACCCACCCTGGGGCAACTACCCCCTTCACCCACACCCTCTAACCCCAACAAACCAGATACTTTGGTTTAACCCCTTCATTACCTTAGCGGCTAGTCGCCAAGGTATTAAAGATGCTTTTATTTTAATTGCTTAGTATTGCAGCAGGTGGTCTCCGGCGATGAATAGCATACATTTCAGCTCCGGAGATCCCCTACTGCTGGAGATACAGGCCCCAGTATGGTATCTACAGCAAGTTTAATATGCCGTCTCACGTTACGAAGACGTTTAAACTTGCAGGAGAAACTGACACCCCATACCAAGACCTGTAACTCGTGAAATAGGGGGTCCCCGGGGCTGAAATTATTGTGGTTCAGCTCTGGATACCCCCTGTTCAATACTTCAATATTAAAATAAAATGAAAGCAGTGCGATCCCGTGTTAGAGATGCACAGAGAGAGGGACCGTTTCTGTATGCTCTCTCTGCGAAACTGTTGCGGCCCAGTAGGATTAACACTGCGAGATCCCCATTCAGAAGCAGGGACCCCGCTGTGTTAATCCTGATGGGACGTTCCCTCCTGCTCTGCACTTTGCTGTGAACACTCCACGTTTGGTCGCGGTTCACCAGCCCATGTGCCGGGGCAGGTTGGAGATAAAGTTGGCTATATCTGTATATCATAACAAAGGCTGGAAGTTTTAGAAATAATTTAAAATCTGTTTACATTTTGTTTTAAAATGCTCATTTGTGGCTGTATTATGTTATCTTTTTCTTTCTGATATAACGTATTCTTATTATTTATTCATTGTAGCATAATGTTATGTTCTTAATAAAGCATTTCTGCAAGTTTAGGGCTCACTTGTACAATGAATGGTTTAGCCTCTATTTTGAAATATTTTGTATTATATTTTGGTAACTTGTATTTACCTGTACCACACATATTGCATTAGGTAGATTGCCTATACACTGTATGTTTATACGCTTCCTATGACTGTTTTCATTAATTCTGCACAGCTAGTGTCGTCTTGCATCCACAAGAGTTTAAACAATTGTTTGTATTTCCATTCAACTATTACATTTCTAAGCTATGGAGCCTACTGTACACAGCCTGAAGCTCTTATCTGTATATTCTTGCAGCAGTATGACATCCACATCTACAGCAAATGATACTAGAGTTAAGTTTATTATCTGTTACTCTGTGACACTGCCCTGGTACAATACATGTTCTTTGTCTTTTTTTTTTTTTAAATGAAAAATAGTCCTCTGGTCTCCACCGGTCCGTGCACAGTGCAGTATGTGAATTGAAAATACAAAAAGAGAACAGTGTATAGTATCACACAGAAAATCCACTTCACATGCGAATGGACATTTGGTGAAGAAATCATCTAATATTGGGGAGACCATACACGATTTGATTACCAACAGTGTCGATAGCAATAATTAGAGAACACCCTTTGTGTGGGAGGTTTTGCTGGAACCTTAACCCCTCAGTTGCATGCAGTGAATACTTTTGTAACACAACTGTGTTCCTTCAATTTGTAAAGACTCACAATGCTCGTGTGTCTTCATAGGAATCAAGGCTCTTTGGGAGATAGTGGTTTGCAGGACGTTTTGACAGTTTTTGTATGAACCATCATAGTTATGCTGTTCATAACCCAGGAGTGGGAGAAAAACATTCCTTTACACAAGACGCAGGGTGACGTCACTGCGCATGCGCTTTGCTTGCGGTTCATGAGTGCCGATGTCACCCCCATGGAGTGTGCACTGGTGACCGCATGGGGTGCTGTCACGCATCTGGAATTGAACAGCTGGTGATGGGTTCAGGTGGTGAGTGTTCCCATAGCTACTTAAGGGATATTTTTTAGTATCATTATTGCACAGGTGGTTTGTTTGAGGCAGGGACTGTGTCCCCGAAACGTTAATTTATCTAATTAAATTATGCACTAAATACAATACTTTTCCTGTGTGCCTCCTATTTTTCTATGTTTGGATATTACACAGCACCGGGGACGAGTTATCTAGTCCTAGAGTGGTCCAGATTCAATATTAATAAGTGCTGCATAGCATAAGTTGGCTGCGATAACAGGTCAGCAGTGGACTTCTAAGGTCATAATCCTGAGATGTTATTCACAAGTGCTTACGTGGTTTCAGCATTAAGTTCAATACAAAGCTAAGTACTACACACATAAGTGGAAACAATGTAAGTAGAAGGAGAGCTTATGCTGCATATTATTTAAACTATACAATGCATCAGAATATATTATACATGTAGTTATCTGTTTGTTTTAAAGTTTGTTGTTTCAGCCTCACCATGCACTCCCACCCAGACAAACTGAGCGGGAACTCAAAAAATGCTCAAACGCGCATTTTTTGAGATATCACATTATTCCGTTAACTTCGATAAGCATATTGCGGATGCAACTTGCAAGCAACTCACAGGTTCTCATCTGGCCACCTCAAGCGTGGCGAGATGGGATCTGCGATGTGACTTAGAAGAAACAATTGATTTTTACTGCATTGGATTGAAAGTGGGAGTCTCCGGAGCAGCCACACATTAATATCAGTTTTGGAGACCCCCTGCTTCCATCCTATGTACAGTAATTAAGATAAATTTAGCGGCTAACTGCTAAGGTAATGAAGGAATTCAATACCAGTGCCCGGTTTATCAGGGGCAAAGGGGGTGGGTGAGGGTAGTATTTGTCCTGTTGTGGGTATTTATGCCAACCGGGAGAGTTGCAGGAAGAGTTAACCCCTTCGTTACCTTAGTCGTTACAACCGCTAGTTAACTCCTCCCACTACCCACTCGGTAGGCATAAACACCCACCACGGGCCAAATACCACCTTCACCCACCCCCGCTAGCCACAATAAATATAAAAGCACAATATAAACACCAATACTAGCCAATACACCCATTGATTGCCAGTGTGGTTACCTATGCCCTCAATGGGAACAAGATAACCCCAATAGCAATGAATGGTCACCCTACTACCCATAAGTAGAAGGCAGATGTATTAAATACATTATTTGCCTCTGTATTTACCAGGCACGAGTCAATTGCAAAAATAGTGCAACAGGAAGAAGCCACATCCCCTGTATTAATGAATAATTAGTTTACAGAAGAGGAAGTGCATAGGCAGGTTGATAAAATGAAAGTTAATAAAACACATGGCATACATCCAAGAGTTCTTAAGGAGCTGGTGGAAGGATAGACAACAGAGAGTTGTCATAAATGGAACCTTTTCAAGTTGGGTTGAAGTTGTAAGTGGAGTACCTAACGGATAGGTACTAGTTCCCCTGCTTTTTAACTTTTTTTATTAATAACCTTGAGGTAGGTGTACAGAGCACAGTCTCCATCTTTGCAGATTATACTAAAATGTGTAAGGTAGTAACATCAGAGCAGGATGCAATTTCTTTCCAGAGAGACTTGGATAGACTGGAAACTTGGTCAGGTAAATGGCAGATGAAGTTTTAATACAGATAAATATAAGGGTGTGGGAAATAAGAATAAATAGGCAATTTACAAATTAGTTAAATCCTTGATGGAGAAGGATTTAGGAGTGCTTGTACACTAGACAGCAGGCAGTAGCTGCAAAGGCAAATAAGATCTGATCTTCCATTAAAAGGGGTATTGATGGAAGGGAAATAACCATAATTATGCCACTGTAAAATGCATTAGTAAGGCTACACCTCGAATACAGTTTTGGTGCCACTACATAAAAAAACATTAAATAAGAGCCACCAAATTAATAAAGGGGCTAGAAAATCTGATGAGGAGAGGCTAGCAAAATTAGATTTGTTTACATTAGAAAAGGGTTGCCTAAGGCCGCACTTATAGTGCCGGCGATGCGACGTCGCCTGAAAACAAAAGCATTGCTGCCGCCGTCGCAAGCGCTTATAGTAAGCGCGACACGATGGCAGCGACCAAAAATTTGGAAGCCGATAAAATTTGATTTTTCAGAGGCTCTCGCCACATGTGACATCCTCTGAACCAATCAATGGCCAGGTCGCCAGCGACATCACTGAAAGTTAAATTATAACTTTCGCGGGTCGCGATGGCAACGGGTGACGTCACTGTCGCGCGCACTATAAGCGCGGCCCAAGACAGGATATGATAACTATATACAAATACATTTGGGGTCAATACAAGGAGTTTTCAAAATAATTATTCATCTCAAGGGCAGCACAAATGACACCGGGTCATGCCTTAAGGTTGGAGAAATGAGATTTCACCAGCAACATAGGAAAGGGTTCTATATAGTAAGGGCTCTTAAAATGTGGAATTCATTTCCCATGGAGACTGTTATGGCAGATACCCAGACATAAACACACCTGCTCTCACTCATGCCTCCCTGCCATCTCTTCCCCTGTAAATGGTGTTAACCTTCTGATTTAATACCGACTAACCTTAAAACTCGCCCCACAAATCAAGCATCCAAATAGCCTGCACTCATGGCTATTGTCCTACCCACAGTCACTCCTACCAACCATTGTGGCCAAGCACTGCTATCTACAGCACTTATTCCCTCACCTGCTGTCTCACATCATACCACTTAGATTGTAAGCTCTTCGGGGCAGGGATTTCCTTTCTTATTGTGTGATTTTGCTGCGCTTGTTGTATTATAATAATTCCTTGTACTGTATTCTTTGTGAAGCGCTGAGTACAATAGATACAATAGATATCTTCAAAAAAGGCTGGACATCTTTTTAGAAAGGAAAGGTATACAGGTGTAGCCCTGTTTCCTAGTGAACACAGGCCGCTACCATATGCTGTCTAACATGTAGGCTCACAGGGCCTAAGCTTCTGCCACGGAGAGCCTGGGGCACACGTAATACTAATGATACCTGATTCTTGGTGCAGCGCCTCTACCTGAGATGGCTCCCACCAGAGGGGGAGTGGTTCCTCGCAGGACAATATGTATAACAATACACACACACACAGCATATAACAACCGAATGACTTTACTTGTTGGCAAGAGCAGAGATATGTATTACGGGTGTCCCTCCCTAGAGGTGACATTACCTTCTGCGTCTCGCAGGACGCATATTCCCCTCCTTCACCGGGGGATCCCACCCCGTGTCCAATTCCCCAACACCTTATGTCCCCACCAATACAAATATAGAATGAGTATCTGTCATCTTCATTTAGCACAGGTTGAAGATAATAATTTATAATAATGGTCCATTTTTGGACTTTCAAACTTATTTTAAAATATGTATACTCGTCTTTAAAAAAAAATCTCAAACTAGTTTGATCATTTTAAAACTATTACTCTTAAGGTTACCAATTTTCCAGTGGAGTAGCTAGACATGCACAGGCCCCTGGGAAAAAAATATATATTTCAGGGCCCCATTATAAGTGAACGTATTCCGTAGATTCAAAATTAAATACACCGCACACATAAATATAGATTAAATATAACATATAGATTACTCATGTACTCACCATTTATAAGTAAGAAGTTCCATTTCCGCACTTTTCGCTCAGCAAATACATCAATGATGTCATCCATTAGGCCCGAGAGCACGGCAAATGAATATGGGGGTGGACATCTTTTCCACCCCCAAATGTTGCCGCCCTAGGCCCGAGCATAATGGGAAATCTGCCACTGGGTAAAGTAGAGGGCGGGGACTTCTCTGCACCCATCCACAATGACATTCAATAGCTTTTTTTTTCCCAAATACTATTGGGCTTTTTTTCTCTAAAGTTGTGTAAGATTCACCATGCACTTTAACTAAATCAGTATACTGCACCGACACACTTTATTCGAGCAAATACCCAGTATGTACCTGGCAGATACCTGGAATGCGCCGCTCCTCACCTCTGACAAGCCCCGTTGCATTTGCCTTCCCAGCCTGGGTTCATGCCTGGCTGACGGGCGGCTGATCTGTTAAATGATAATGATTAGGATTTAATAGGCTGCAATGCTTCACGTGTCTACCAGATAGCATAAATTCATGAATTGTAATGCAGTATATATATATATATACTGTGCAGTATTGCAGCCAGCGGGAATAAAATGCTTCAATCTCTGCCTGGAAAATAACCCAATGCACTCGGGCAGAAAACAGTCACAAACCTCAATACACCCGGGTATACCCGAATTCGTGGGACTAGCCGAGCTCGAATAAAGTGTGTCGCCAGTGTAGTAATATAAGATAATAGTGGCTGCAATGTTTTTCTCCCTCCCCCAATCCTCTCTCATATCATCCCTCCTCCTCATCATCATCAGCTTGCTCCCCCTCATCATCTCTCTCCTCCTCTCTCTCTTTCTCCCCCTCATGTCTCTATCCCTTTTCTCTCCCTCATGTCTCTATCCCTCTCTTTTCTCTCCCTCGTGTCTCTATCCCTCTCTTTTCTCCCCGTCATGTCTCTCTCTTCCTCTCTTTTCTCCCCCTTGTGTCTCTATTTTCTTCCCCTCATGTGTCTCTCTCTTTTTCTCTCCCTGATATGTGTCTATCTTTTCTCCCCTACATGTCTCTTTCTCTCTTTTCTCTACCCCATGTCTCTCTTTTCTCCTCCTTGTGTCTCTCTCTCTCTTCTCACTCTCTTTCCCCCCCTCATATTTATCACTCTTTTCTCCCCCTCATATCTCTCTCTTTTCTCCCACTTACGTCTGTCTCTCTTTTCTCCCCTCATGTCTATCCTACATTGAGAACAAATGCATCATGTTATACTTCTGAGTTTATTGAACTATACACTGACACCAAGTATAACCACACTGTATTGGTGCAAGGCTATATAACCTCTGCAGCAAACAGCTAACTCATTCCTATGGGGTGGCATCCCATTAGTGCCCCATCACCACCCAAAAATGCCCAACCTCAAGCAAAATCTTGGCTACGCCCCTGCCTATACCACAACATATGTTTAGTACATGGTTTATAGACCACTCCGGTAAAAAAAAATTAACACTAAGGAAAGAAACACAAAGTTCCTGAAAAGCCTTTAGAAATCCAAGTCAGAAAACAAAGATTTATCTCATATATTGTTAACACTTGATAATATATCCTGGCTGTTAATTACAGCAAACGGAACAGCTGATTGTCTTTTTATAGCTATTTCAAATCTGATACAAAAGCAGCAATCCCAGCAGTTTTTTATTTTTAACAGTATTTGAACCGCACCGTTTTCCTGTAAAAATAGCCACCAAAGTGGGAAGCAGCAATGGATGACGTTCCAATTTGCTACTGGAGTGGGCACTATCTTTAGAAAACAAGAGTCCTGGCACCAAGGACTGTAAGTGTTTGAGGGGAAAAATAGAGCAGTTCAGCTCTGGAGGAACCTGCGGCTCAAATACTGTAAACAAAATAGACTACATTAGCATAATGACATGTAATAGAATTTATTACAAATCAAATATGATAGGAATGCTTCTGTCTCCTCTTTAATTTTTTTAATCGTAGTGGTTATAATAGCAAATCCTTCTAGAGAGTAATCAAGTTGATGGAGAATTCCACTTTTAGATTATCTACAGTAGATCAGGGGTGCTCAACTCTAGTCCTCAAGACCGCCCAACAGATTAGGTTCTAAGGATACCCCAGCTTCAGCACAGGCGGCTCAATCAGTGGCTCAGTGTCAGGAATCGGTGTTCTCCTCGCTTCTCACACAAAGCACTCCCTCTCCGCAAGGAGTCCCAGGACACACTAAACAATCCTGCCTTACCGGTCTCCATGGCTCCTCGCCCCTGCCGCCGTCGCGGGATCACTCCCCTCGGCGATTCCACTGCTCAGCGCCGGTCGCGCCCACGCCCTCCTACACGCACGCCAGCCCCAGACGTTATGTGCATGCATTCTCAGTTTACAGAGCACACGCCTAACAGAGCACTTTCAACCACTGCTGCTGCAGTGAGGCGTCGCCCCCAAGCATCACACAGTTCAAGGCAAATCAATGATTACACTCAGCTGGGCTGTAACACCTCTCTCCTAACAGGGAGGAATCCTTGCAGTCCTCCAGGCCTGCCCCCTTTTCCCATTGGCCTGCCCAGCTTTATTATGCCTGTGCTTCCCATCACTCGTCGCTCGACATAGTTCGGTATGGAAGCATTTGACTTTTCTATCAGTGACTCCTCAGGTATTGACGCGGATTGGACGACTACCCCCTCTGGCTCTCGACTTTGGCTCTACTTGGACTTCGTGACTTCTGGCATCCCTGATCTTGGCAACGGCAATAACTACTCTTTCTCTACTACCGGTACCGGCAAGTATTGTCTTCACTACTATACCTGGCCTGGCAACAATAACACCACACTCCGGACACGCTCCCTTTGCTGCGGGTGCGTGTATCCCTACGTCCCACCTCAGCACAGGGGACGGGTCTGGTCTGTGGGCAGCACCGGCGTAACATTATGTCGAGCCCACAAGACGCAGACCAGACCGAACTACAGCAGTTTCTCTCTAATCTGCTTCAGCAAAACCAGGCCATGGCAGATCAAATTGTGGCACTTACACGCCAGGTCGCAGTACTCTCAGACAGGGTACCGACCGCGACCCCGCCAGATGTAAGCCCCCACTCCGCAAGCGCAGTTAGCAGCTCAGATGTAAGGATTCCTCCTCCCAAGCCTTATGCAGGTGAACCGCAAGATTTTAGGGGTTTCCTAAACCAGTGTGAGGTGCAGTTTGAAATGGCTCCCCATCTCTACAATACTGATCGCAAGAAAGTAGCCTACATTTATATCCTCCTCACTGGCAGCTTCCTGGCTTGGGCTTCCCCGGTTTGGGAGCGACGTTCTAACCTTACCCAAGATTACCCAGCATTTAAAGCCGAGTTTCAACGGGTATTCGATTCCCCCGCTCGTCGGGAGATGGCATCTGTTTCTCTCCTCCAGATCACGCAGGGACGGCGAACGGTGACGCAGTATGCTGTGGAATTCCGGACTCTTGCAGCCGAGACTAACTGGGGACAAGAGGCTCTCGTCTCCGTATTCTGGCAAGGCCTGGCAGATCCCATCAATGACGATCTCTTTCGACAATCCAGGCCGGATCAACTGGAGGTCCTGATTGATTTGGCCATCCGAGTGGATCAACGCATCCAGGTACGCCGTTCAGAGCGTCAGCGCGCTCGCTTCCATAACTTTCAAGTTCCGTTCTCCAGTACTCTCAGTGGGGGTACAACGCATCCGCACACCGATACGGCAGTTCCGCCACGCCGGGGGATTGTGTTTCTACTGCGGATCCATGGAACATCGGGTTCGGGAGTGTCCATTGTGTCCGGGAAACGGGAACACCCAGTGAGTACAGAGGGGCTATCTCTGGGTGTAAGGTCTCCACGTCCCCTTCTTAAAGGTGAACTCCCTAAGAAACTTACATTTCCAGTCTTCCTTTCAGGCGATAAGTTCAAGACTTCTACCGCCGCTTTCATTGACTCAGGAGCTGGAGGAAACTTCGTGGATCTAGAATTCGCCAGGGTTAACCGCATACCACTAGTGAGAAAGAAGGTTCCCATCGCACTTGTCGGTATCGATGGACGTCCTCTTACTCCGGCCCACATCTCCTTAGAGACGGCTCCCTTGCTTCTGTCTTCACATCTACACAAGGAGACCTTAGTTCTCGATGCCATTCACGCTCTTGGGACACCCATCACCCTTGGTCTTCCTTGGCTACAGCTTAACAATCCTCTCATTGACTGGACTTCCTCCGCTCCCATTTCCTGGAGGCCGAGGTCAGGCGAGACTCATCAACTGCTGGCCAATACCTCTGTTCCCGAAGTTATTCTACCTTCCGTTTACCATCAATTCCGGGACGTTTTCAATAAGGTACAGTCAGACCTCTTGCCGCCACACAGGACTTACGATTGTCCAATCGATCTAGTTCCTGGTTACTCCCTACCCAAGACCAAGACCTACCCCTTGTCGTTACCAGAATATCACGCTATGGATGAATATATCCAGGAGAATCTCAAGAAAGGCTTTATTCGTCACTCCAATTCCCCAGCAGGGGCTGGGTTTTTCTTCGTCAAGAAAAAGGATGGCTCGTTGAGGCCTTGCATCGACTACAGGGGTTTAAACCACATCACTATTAAAAATCGTTACCCCCTTCCCCTTATTACCGAACTGTTCGATAAATTACAGGGGGCCAAGATTTTTTCCAAGTTGGATCTACGTGGTGCCTATAACCTGGTGCGCATCAGGAAGGGGGATGAATGGAAGACGGCCTTCAACACGCGTAGTGGACACTACGAATATCTGGTAATGCCTTTCGGCTTATGTAATGCTCCCGCTGTCTTCCAGGATTTCATCAACGACGTCTTTCGTAAGGTACTCAATATTTTTGTTATTGTATACTTGGATGATATCCTGATTTTTTCCAAAGATCTCCAGGACCATATACGCCACACCTCCTACGTCTTTTCCCGTCTCCGTGAACACCATTTATACGCTAAACTGGAGAAGTGCACCTTTCATACGACCTCTACTCCGTTCCTGGGGTATATCATTTCCGATGAGGGGTTTATGATGGACTCCGGTAAACTTCAAGCGGTCACTGAATGGCCAAGACCCAATTCTCTCAAGGCCATACAACGTTTTTTAGGGTTCGCTAATTACTATCGTAAGTTTATACTGAGTTTTTCCACCATTGTGGCACCCCTCACTGCGCTCACCAAAAAAGGAGCTGATCCTTCTGCTTGGTCATCAGAGGCCATCTCCGCCTTCGAGACACTCAAGGAAGCCTTTATATCCGCACCTATTCTCCGTCATCCCAACATCGAACTTCCCTTCGTCCTGGAGGTCGACGCTTCTGATTGCGGCACTGGTGCCGTTCTTTCCCAGAGACACACGCCCCAAGATAAGTTACATCCCTGTGCATATTTTTCCAAGAAATTCTCGTCTGCCGAGAGGAACTATGACGTGGGTAACAGGGAACTTCTGGCCGTGAAGATGGCTCTTCAAGAGTGGAGACACCTGCTGGAGGGGTCGAAAGAGCCGTTTACTATTCTCACGGACCACAAGAACCTTCTTTACATAGAGAATGCTCGACGCCTTGGTCCACGACAGGCTCGTTGGGCTCTTTTTTTTTCTCGATTCGATTTTCACCTGTCCTATATTTCCGGGACCAAGAACGTAAAGGCAGACGCACTCTCCCGAATACATTCTTCTGAGGAGAGGCCAGAGGAATCGTTGGAGACTATCCTTCCACATGAGAGGATTCTCACCACGTCTACTTTCAAGAATCTTGACAAGATTTTGCACTCCCAGAGACGCATTCCAAAGGACTTGGTCGTTCCCGACAACAAACTCTTTGTTCCATCCAAATTTGTTCCAGAGGTCCTGTCTTGGGGTCACTCCTCTAAATCTGCAGGTCATCCAGGTTTTAAGAAGACTACTGATCTCATTCGTCGGAATTTCTGGTGGCCAAGGATGTCTCAAGATATTCTGGAATTTACCCACGCATGCCCCACGTGCGCTCAAAGCAAGACTCTCCGTCAAAAGCCTCAGGGTTTTCTGTTACCCCTTCCAGTTCCCGACCACCCCTAGTCCCACATTTCTATGGACTTCATCGTGGAGTTGCCCAGGTCCAGAGGAATGAACACTATCTTGGTGGTCGTGGACAGGTTCTCGAAGATGTCTCATTTCATTCCACTTAAAGGATTACCCACCTCCCCCGCCCTTGCTGATATCTTTACGGAGCAGATTTTCCGGATTCATGGGATTCCTTCGTCCATTGTTTCTGACAGAGGTTCTCAGTTCGTATCCAAATTTTGGAGAGCTTTCACGAAGAGATTGGGCATCTCTTCTTCCTTCTCCTCCGCCTATCATCTTCAGTCCAATGGACAAACGGAGAGAATCAATCAAACCCTGGAGAAGTACCTGAGATGTTTTATATCCGATTTCCAGGATGATTGGGCTCAACTCCTCTCTTGGGCAGAGTATGCCATCAATTCTGCAAAAAACGAGTCCACCCGGGAGTCTCCCTTCTTTATAAATTATGGATTCCACCCTCCCTGTCTTCCCATCCCCAACATTCCTTCTGGAGTACCAGCCGTAGATGAACGCATTTCTTCCCTCCAAACCGCATGGTCCAGGATTCAGTCTACCCTTCTCAACTCCTCCCGCAGATCAAAACTACAGGCCGATCGTCGTCGTTGTTCGGCGCCCAGTTACAAACCAGGGGATTTGGTATGGCTCTCCTCTAGGAATATCCACCTCAAGGTACCATCTCCTAAACTGGCACCTAAGTTCCTAGGTCCCTTCCCTATTTGTGAACAAATCAATCCTGTGGCATTCCGGCTCCAACTACCACCCAGTATGAAGATTCCCAATGTCTTCCATGTGTCTCTCTTAAAACCATTTATCTCCAGTCACTTCTTTCCGGATCAGACTCGTAAACCGGATCCCATTACTGTACAAAATAACGAGGAATACGAAGTTCACTCTCTTTTGGATTCTCGCCTATCAGGGGTCAGCTTCAGTTCTTGGTGCAGTGGAAGGGCTTTGGCCCTGAAGAGAGATCCTGGGTACCTTCAAAGGACATTCATGCCCCGGCCCCTCTTAAGTCCTTCAGGAAAAAGTTTCCAGAGAAACCGTTCTTGGACCGTCCTGAGGCCGTTCCTGGAGAGGGGGGTACTGTCAGGAATCGGCGTTCTCCTCGCTTCTCACACAAAGCACTCCTTCTCCGCAAGGAGTCCCTGGACACACTAAACAATCCTGCCTTACCGGTCTCCATGGCTCCTCGCCCCTGCCGCCGTCGCGGGATCACTCCCCTCGGCGATTCCTCTGCTCAGCGCTGGTCGCGCCACGCCCTCCTACACGCACGCCAGCCCCAGACGTTATGTGCATGCATTCTCAGTTTACAGAGCACACGCCTAACAGAGCACTTTAAACCACTGCTGCTGCAGTGAGGCGTCGCCCCCAAGCATCACACAGTTCAAGGCAAATCAATGATTACACTCAGCTGGGCTGTAACACCTCTCTCCTATCAGGGAGGACTTCTTGCAGTCCTCCAGGCCTGCCCCCTTTTCCCATTGGCCTGCCCAGCTTTATTATGCCTGTGCTTCCCATCACTCATCACTCGACATAGTTCTGTATGGAAGCATTTGACTTTTCTATCAGTGACTCCTCAGGTATTGACGCGGATTGGACGACTACCCCCTCTGGCTCTCGACTTTGGCTCTACTTGGACTTTGTGACTTCTGGCATCCCTGATCTTGGCAACGGCAATAACTACTCCTTCTCTACTACCGGTACCGGCAAGTATTGTCTTCACTACTATACCTGGCCTGGCAACAATAACACCACATTCCGGACACGCTCCCTTTGCTGCGGGTGCGTGTATCCCTACGTCCCACCTCAGCACAGGGGACGGGTCTGGTCTGCGGGCAGCACCGGCTTAACACTCAGTCATTGATTGTACTGAAGCTGGGATAGCCTTAAAACCTGACCCGTAGGGGGTCTTGAGGACTGGAGTTGAGCACCCCTGATCTAGAAGTAACACCTGTATCACACTAAAGAAGAAGTAACATCTCCTTGGCTAAGACACTGCACACAATATCACATTTTTTACACTGTTGTCCCTTTTTAGATAAGACTGTGCTCAGTGAATTATGAAAGTGTACAGAGGCATACATGTTAGCCGTTTTCTTGAAGCTATTATTTATTAGAAAGAGATGAAGGAGGAAATAAAATATATTACTTATGGGAATTATAGACACAAAGGGCTCTGTTCATAAAAATTGAGTGCTATCTGACACAGTTTCTTTACATTACTCTCTTTTCAAAAAGTACAAAGATAGTAATTCCACAAAAGTTACTTTATGTACTACACACATTTTTGTAAAACTGCAAAATTTTCTTTTGATGTCCCTGTAGAAAGATAGGAAGGTCAGACGTCAAGTGATAAACATTGTCCATGGTAAAGACATCACAAGTTGTAGAATCATTAATATTGTATTCATGAACTTATTTTTGATGTATCGGAACTGCAAGAATAGAACCTGTGAAATGAATTTTCAACATTTTTACAACATGTCTTACATGTCTGATTATGCAGGGGTATGCTAATTGCACTTGAATGACTAATATTTATTTATTTGAAACTAGAGACACTAAATATCTGAGAATTGCCGCACAGGCTGCTTAGGGTACAAACGGGCAACTAATCTCATAAATGGAAGGAAAACAAAAAGAAACACACAATAGTGTAGTATGTTTTGATATGATGTACATGTTCAATAAAGAGTTTCTAAACACTCAGAGAGTTGTATTTTCTATTCAGCATATCTCAACATTGTATGTTGCAGACTGTATGTTGCAGACTTCACCAAGTGCAAAACGTGGGTGGAATTCCACCTCATCAATAGAGGGGAGATTTGTATATATGGTTTTTGAAAAGAAGATGACAAAAGCCACACCAGTTCAATCCTGCCATCACCAATTAATCACTATGGCTCCATTAATATGCACTTACAATATTTTAAAATGCTTTTGCAAATATTATTCTTCAATATATTTATTGTATGCAATCTCCTGTATTTATTAATGTGATCCTCTCAGTGTGGTTTTAAACAGATATACATCTTTCAAATCTTTTGTCTCTACCCTACGTGTTTCACAGCGCTATTGGCTGCTTCCTTAGGGGTCTTGGCTACCATCAGTTCTAGTGTTGACACAGAGTCTAATTTTAATGCTTTCAACATTCTAAAGTTATAGAACATCGACATACAAATGCTAGGCCATGAGTAGCTTACAGATTTTAGAAGGAACTTTAAACACAATTCAATTCTGTCTGATTGGTAGCCAGTGAAGTTCTTTCAGGGTTCATCTGATATGGTCATATCTGCCTAGGTTTCTCATGCTTCTATTGTATACAAGGTAGATCCAGAAGAGATCCAAAAAGAACCCCCCAAAAAACACTCACTGCTTATATTAACAATAATGGTATATAGGACTTAGCGAGTCCGTGAGACACAATATCTCCAAAAAGGCTAGTTTAGTAACCATATAGTCTGCAACTTGGATCAAAAAGGTGTCCACCCTGATGAAGCATGACCTACACGCAAAACATGCATCAGATAGTTGAGGTGTCACCACGGAGCGGCGACACCTCCTATGGACATCTTAACTATATGGCCTGTATACTGTGGTTGATATCACTCCTATGGTCCTCTGTGAATGCTGCCTAATACCTACCTGTTTGATACTGATCCAGGATACATTTAGGCTATATGCACCCATGGGATAATGGGAGCAGTTAGACCTTTGGGGTAGTCTTGTGTCACTTCAGAACATCTTATAATGTCTATACCCAAGTGGCCGGTATATTCCCGCTACACTGTAGGCTACCTATAGGGTTTGCAATGTTGATATCTTCTCCCCAACGGTCCTCCATGACTGCTAAGAAAATACTTCAGTCTCTGGATTGAATTGAGGTGTTAGATGCAGCACTGTCTGACTGCCTGTTTGACTTGTTCTTCCATTGCAAGATTACTATCAAAGGTAATGCCAAGGGTTTTCACTATCTTAGAGATGCTGTGTAATGTTGGTTATGGATTTGGATATTTTTCAAGTCCTTCAGTTAATCATGTGTAACAGATGAGCCATTACTATGCTCTAAGATTCACCTTGAACCATAATAAGTTCCATAGATATTTATAAAGTAAGATTGTAGTCTCAGCAACAGCTGTAGTTTGCAGGTAAGTAGGTATTATGATAAACAGGTAAAGTCCAGTGTGGGTTGAATATAGGGATGAGATGTGTATTAATACACTATCTCTAAGCTGCAACACTTGGTGGGGGGATATGCACAACAGAGGAAAAATGTCAAATTACCTCTGAAGCCCCCTCTCCGAATGTAGTGTTGATCGTAGCTTCCCTGCTCCTCCGTTAGTGTGGTGCAGAGTATGGCAGCTCTGTGTGAGGCACCATCTCCCCCACGTCGGATGGAATCAAGTCCTGTGTGATATGCACCTGCACGGCTGCTGCGCGTCACACCAATCCGGGGTATAGGCACAGGAGATCAACGTAGGATGGGCTGGACGTAAGAGACAGTGCAAAAAACTTTGCAAAAGCACTCCGCAACTCACCAGGTGGATGAAAAGTAAAAGAAATGTATTAAAGTACATAAAACAAAGATACATAACAAAACAAAACAGGGGAAATGCATTTATCTTTGTTTTATGTAGTTTAATACATTTCTTTTACTTTTCATCCACCTGGTGAGTTGCGGAGTGCATTTGCAAGTTTTTTGCACAGTCTCTTACGTCCAGCCCATCCTACGTTGATCTCCTTCAGTTAATCAACTTGGTTCTGGCATTGTGTTTAGTTTTAACCAACTGTCAATGATCCCTGTTCCTTAATCTGCAATGCAAGCTTCAATAGCAGCCGAGTGAGATGACGTACCCAAAGTATTCTTGCAATGATGGGATCCAGTGGCTTTGCATAGATGTTAGAAAGGAGAGAATGGTGCCTTAAGGCACTTCACATGTAATGTATTTTGCAGATTACGAGAGCTCACCCAGCTGCTACTTAAGTGTAACCCTTCCTGCCGGGTCTTAGGGTGTTTACATCAGTGTCTGTGTTATAGCTACTCAGGATGCATTACCTTGTTCAGGGTGCAGGCTTCATGCAGGCTGGGCATTGGTAAGCAGAAAATACAGGACAAAAGTTAAAAAATAAGCGCTACTAAAACATCCGTGGTTCAAAGTAAAAAAGCTTGAAAACACTATGTATTCATACTGTATATCTGGATAAACAAAGTGCTTCACTTTAAACCAATTATAATAATATTGACATCCTTGTATCCTCTTGTCAAGAATCTAGATGATTCTCTATATTTTTGACAAGAGGATACAGGGATGCAGACATCCAAGAAGCCTTTCATCAGCCATATTGGACAGATAGATTGGATGTAAATAAGGTAGATGGTGGGAGAAACTTGGACACTTCCAGGACAGATGTCCCTAGTGTGGTCCTATTGTTCCCTATAGTGTCCCGCTATGGTCTCTGTTCGCTGACAGAGCTCTGTCTGCTCACGGGAGTACACAGCCTGGGCAGCCGATACTTGCTCGTGCTGGCTGAACACTCCACGTTCCAACATGCTGCTGCAGACCTTGAATTTCCCCTCACTGAGAACAGGAAACTGTCACGGCCTGACCTGCATCCCCTGACGTCACTTCCGGGAGCACCAGACGCAGAGAGAAATGACAGCCACCGCCAGCCCTACCAGGAGAAGGAACAACCTGAGGCGACCACCAAGGCCAGCGCACCGATACGGGGCTTAACACAGTGGCAACATCGGCTCTGCTTCCCACAGCGGTCCCAGATGGCATCAAGAATGGCCAGGACACAGTGAAGAGGCTTCCCTATGTGCTCCCAGCAGCAGCTATCCCAGCTACTGTATCACAGGCAATTACCCTGTTTCATTATTCACTTACTGCAACACTGATTTTTTATATCTTTGTATCCCAATGCTTGTTACTATTGTTGCTTTTATTTTTATGCTATAAAGCAGGGGTGAGCAAACTTTTTATGCTGAGCCCCCCTTTTCATCCATGAAATTTCTCGGGCCCCCCGCCTGATGTAATCAAAATCACATGACGTCAGCACACGTGAGCTGGTTCAGCAATGAGGGTGAACCAGCTTTGTAACGCCCCCGCCACACGTCTACAAAAAAATATTTATAACAAATTACATCACTTAAAATGAAATATTATGATATTTTTCTAATAGCGTCCCCATTTATGCTGTATTATTAATCTCTCTCTTCCCACCACATCAGGACCTCTCTCTCCTCTTTCACAGTCTTACACTCCTCTCCCAGTCTCTCCCTCCTAGTTTTTCTCACTCCCCCTCCAGTGTCTCTCTATCCCTCGCCTCAGTGTCTCTCCCTCCCTCCCCCCAGTCTCTTTCCCTCCCCCCAGTCTTTCTCTCTCTCTTTCTCCCCCTAGTGTCTCTCTCACTCCCCCCAGTGTCTCCCTCTCTCTCTCTCTCCAGCCATTGTGTGTCTCTTCCTCCCACCAGTGTCCGTCCCTCCCTCCCCTCAGTGTCTCTCTCACTCTCCCTCCAGCCATTGTGTGTCTCTTCCTCCTGCCAGTCTCTCCCTCCATCCTGCCAGTGTCTCTATCAACCCCATGTCTCTTTCACCCCCCCTCCCCAGGTCACACTGTCACCCCCCTCCCCAGGTCACACTGTCACACTCTCACCCCCCTCCCCATGTCACACTCCCCCAATGTCACACTCTCACACCCCACTCTCACCCTCCCACCACACACCACCCCACACTCTCACCCCCCACCACCCCACACTCTCACCCCCCACCACCCCACACTCTCACCCCCCACCACCCCACACTCTCACCCCCCACCACCCCACACTCTCACCCCACTCCCCATGTCACACTCAAACTCTCACCCCCCTCCCCTTGTCAAACTCTCACCCCTCCCCTTGTCACACTGCCACTCTCGCACTCTCATCACGCTGCATGCAACAAGGAAGAACTGCAGGAGCTGTGTAGCCCAGCGCCACCTAATGGCCGAAAGAGAAACTGCAGCTACAGACTGCTTTCCTCTGCTCCTGGCAAAATCGCCACCAGCTGCCTGCACCCCCCTTAAACAATCTTGCAACCCCCAGGGGGGCACGCCCCACAGTTTGCACACCGCTGCTTGGGTTCTCCTTACTATTTGTGCCCTTATTTCTTTTTCTTCTAATGTATTATTGATGTTTTTAATTCACTGTATCATGTATATACTTTGTTTTTATAAACTGTCACATGTTGTAATTACATGCTATTATTTCAGCTGTGGATATTCCCCTCTGAACTTTACTATAGGCCAGTGGTTAGCCCCTTCTTCCCCCATCCTCCCCCTTTACACTCTCGCCCTTATGCACACATGCAAGCACGCGTGTGCGCACACACATTCCCTCATCTCTTCCATACAGACACTCCCCCCTCTCTTAGATATACACACACACACACACACATACACAAACTATCCCCCTCTCTCTCCTATATACACACACACACACACAAACACACACACACATATACACTTTAAGGGAGCAGCTGGCATGCAGAAAATATCCCTGCAGTGAGAGCGTGAATCTCTTACCTGATCCTTCCTCTCCCTCCTGTCAGCCGGAAGTTGAACGCAACTTCCGGCACCGACAGGAGCAGGGAGAGGAGAATTGCAGTGACTGGGTGGCTGCTGCTGCTGAGCTCGGGAGCCACCGGGTCACTGCTATGTGGCGTGGCACCACGCCACCACACCTGGGACAGCTGGAAGAGTTACCCCAGCTCTCCCTCCCCTGGTGGCCGTGGAACCCTTGATGGGTGCTCACGGAACCCGGGTTTTCTGCGGAGCCCCAATTTAAAAATCACTGTTATAGGCTCTTTTTTCACTCACATTTGTTTTCCCAGCCAGGTGTGCAGTGTATGTGTACACTCTGGGGTGGTGCATTCAGAGTGAATGTACTATTTAACAGCTGATTTTAGGAATATTATGTTTTCTTTGACAAATCACCACCTGACGCGTGGAACGTAGAAGGTTTATTCCTCCATCATTGTTACTCAAGATATGTTAAAAATACAATGTTAAATCAACCTTAAATCAACTTTTTTTTTTACCAGCAGTGCTCTGCTACCCCTGCTCTCTTGTTGGCCATTCGTAAGCAATGATGGGCGCCAGGAACTTTATTAATTCAAACAACCAGTTATTGTCTTGAAGGCAGTGTCTCACATTTAGTATATATACAGTAGGTCATCTTATATATTTAATTGAGTGTCCTTGGTGTATGTTTGCGTGGCTTCCCTAAGTGCCCCATATTGGCCCGCTAGGAAGGTGCTGAGGCTTTATCACTACTATGCTACCTATAGAGTCCCTCCATAGCGCTCCATATCCATGGGGCCCCCGACAGGCTTTGTACTACTCCCTCTGTGATCAGCATCCTCTTTTCAGGGCAGCCTGCCATTATGTCGTCATCTGGCTGAGAGTCAGCGACGGACCCTCCAGTGGGGCTGGTCCAGCTATGCCATCGGGCTGTAGCTTGTGGAACCCCTTCTGGGCCTTGTCTGTCACTCTGTATAATTTGACACGAGTGTAAGACCATCTTAGTGGGGCTATAGAAACAGGGTACTTTCCCTAACTATAAAACAATAAATAGGAATCCTTAGTGTATCCCAAACATATAAACTATATACAGATGAGGCAACGAGTATTCTAAGGCTTGCTTTAAACTAGCCTGGTTACATGCTGGGTGTAACCTGGCTAGTTTAAGGCAAGATTAAGGCATTTCTGCATTGACTGATGACCCATTTGATTAACACAGCAGGGGTCCCTGGCAGTCCCATTCAGTTTGAATGGGACTGCCAGGGACCCCCGCCGTTAATCTGATGGGCCCTTAGTCAATTCAGAAATGCCTTAAACTTGCCTTAAACATGACCCAGCATGTACCCAGCATGTACATGGGTCTTATTGGCGATTGTCACTGGTTTGTGTTAGAATAACCGCCGGCACTACAGTATAAGCTATTCAAAGTGAGATTCCTCTTCTTAAACTCCTCCAGGTATCTGCCATCTATAAGCTTCCCTCTATAATTTATAGCCCAGCCTGATGTCATTGTCTCCAGGAAGAAGGGGCGGCACTTAACTTTTGCTGAGTCACCTCAGCAGCCTGTATTAGGGAAGGGGCGTTAAACTGGGGCCCCACACAGTTAACCCTTTATGGTCCTAGTAATCCCAAAGGGAGATTACATAAACTTGCATTGCCGAGATAAGTATATGGATGACACACAGAACATGAATGGATAACACATATTAAAACATATAAATAAGCACAGACTCATATATGAATTATTATGCCTACATTTACAGACAAGCCAACGAGTATTCTAAAACTTGCCTTAAACTAGCCAGGTACATGCTGGGTACATGCTGGATACATTTCAGTGACATTTCTGCAGAGACTAATGGCCCATCGGATTAACACAGCAGGGGTTCCTGGCAGTCCCATTCAGTTTGAATGGGACTGCCAGGGACCCCCGCTGTTAATCCGATGGGCCATTAGTCTGTCTGCAGAAATGTGTGAAATGTTGCAGCATGTACCTGGGTCTTTTTGGAGATTGCCCCAGGTATGTTTTAGAATAATCGTCGGCACTACAGTACAGTTGTTTACATTAGTTCTAAGCTTTAAGTCCATCTAGTTCTTCTAGAGCACCTACTTCAAATACATCTCAAATGTGCTTTCCAGCTATTTAAATGTATTTCCACAAGACATACAGGTAGTCCGATTTCCATAAGACTGCTAAGTAAATATGGATGTGCAGCTACTTTCCGACTGCGTCAGACCACTAATTATGCAATTCCCCTGTAATTGTGGTGTAAACAATAACTAGCGGTATACAAACAGTGAACAATGCAGCTGTCAAGGATAAAGTGCAGTCTCACTCATGCAAGATTGTTTTCCCTATAAGGGGTGTATATGCTGCTAGTCATGCAAATTTCAACCACTGCACATACATTCGCTAAGCAAAGATGGGACTACAAGAAGCTTTCACAAGCAGATATCTTGCATACTAACAGCAAATTAAAGTATGTGAAGGAAATGTATCTGAGAAAGATTTTCCATTGAATACATCTCAATCATTATGCCAATTTCAATTTTAGGTTGCATTCAACCTCATTAAAAAATTCATAAGGCTGGGAGTTAGTGGGGGTTAATGGGTAGAAAAAATCTCTTATTAGCACTAAGCCATGTCTGAGTTTATAATTGATAGGAAAGAATTTCCCTGTAAGTGCTCATTCCAAGTTATTGAAGTGAGATAGTGTGGTTGGCAATGAGTGCCAATGCATTTTATTTATTAACTAGACGTGCAAATGTATTTATGTATGTTTCTTCATTTTCTAATTTCTTGAAAATCAACAATTTATCAAATCATGCATTTGCACAGAGAATTCATCGTTTTGACAACCCTTTACAAGGCATTCCAGACTCTGAAATAGGGTTTTGCTGGAGTGGAGGAGGAAAGCCCTATTTCTGGGTCTGTATTAAAAAGGCTTGATAAATCACTTACAAACTCAGATGAGGTCCCCAAAGGTTTCCTCTGCTGAAAAAGGGCACATTTTGCCTGTTTCACGCACTTTGGCATAAGCCAGCCCCTGAATGGAGGCATGTTTTCAAATACATTTTCATTACTGCTGATATACTTCAAAACAAATATGACATAAACCTTTTAGAACTCAGTCTGAAGGATGGTGCCCTCCTGCATTCAAGCACAATATCACTGTCTTTTTCCAGGCACTGGCTGCTGGTTTAATGTAACAAGAACAGAGATAAACATGTACAGTACCTCCATCTACCTTTTAAACAACCATCACTTCGGAAATTCAGGCCAAGAATGTCTGATGGCATTTGGAGGATGATGTTATAGACACAACACACTTTTGAAGACTGCAATGTGTGGAACCATATCATTAGACATGTTGCTTCATAAAACATTGTGTCATGATGCCAAGCATCATGATTTTCGAGGGTGCTTCATGTCTATGATGTCATATTATAAGTGCTTTTGAGAATTCTTGGACACGATTCAGAGGTGTTGGCTATTGCTAATTGGAAACTGTTATTCTGCCTCAATGTAAGGTCAGAAATGTTGGCTTTATGGCTTTAACAATTAATATCATGTACCCTAAATAAACTTTCAAATAATTGTTAGTGATGCATAATGCGTTCAGAAAGTATATGAGTAGGCTATGGGGTCTTGAGCAATTTCCTTTATCTGCTAAATCCTATATTTTCTGTATAATGTGAGTGTGTCTCCGAGGTATGTTTTCTAAACAATAGGAAATATGATTTTGGCAAATACAGATGTAGAAAGACTTACTGTTCCCAGCGCCACGGGTGAAAAAGGAAAATCCTGTGGCGCTGGGGTCCATGTTTCTGAATGGGACCCTCGCAGCATTAATCATTCGGTGCCACAACCACCGCAATCGTGTCACCAAAGATGTTTAGTCTTACTACATCTGTAGGTCTAATATTCAGGTCCCTTTTCCTTTGAAATTGCATCTTGACTTGTGTGGACTCTGGGACTGAAATCATCTGGAAAATGTATAAATTGATTATTTGTGTCCATGTTTCGTTTACTCCAAATTTTCATGATGAGGCTCTTAATGGATAAGAAATTGCGCAAGTCCATATAAATGAGAATAGATTGTTGGGCACGGATTAAATAAATTCTTCCTTAATCCACATCTCTTATATTTCTTATTTTCTTCACTTTCCCATTTGCCTCATTCTTCAACCCATCTTTTATCGTCCTTTTTTTTCCAGCATCTCTGGCAAAGCCATGCATTAAGTCAATGTGCTTTTCCATTTTGTTTTACTATGCTAACTCCCTTTGAGAGCCTAAAATAGGGCTTGTGCTGTAAAGAGTGGGGAGGGAGAGAAAGAGAAAGATGGTCCTGTTTTGCTAACCCTATCTCTTTCCTCTCCAGCAAAAGACCTACAGTATGCCAGGCTCAGAATGGGAGTTAAAGAACAAAACACAAAAAAACATACACCAAGCGCTACACTTACTGGAAATGTGCAATAATCAAATAGATTGTGATTGGCAATTTGATGTGGCCAAGTCTACCAGATAAAAATTTAAAGAGCAATATCCCATGACAGGGATGGCAGCTTGGAAAACTTGAAGGTTCTACACCCAAAACAGATATAAACTTTTACGAAAATGTAGTTCTCCTTGGCGCCAAATATTTGGTGAAGGAAATGTGAAAATATTATTTTGTTCTGAGTGGGGCTTATGTGCATGATTTGCTAAATTGTTGATTTTCAAGAAAGTAGAAAATGAAGAAACATACATCAATATATTTGCACGTCTAGTTAATAAATAAAATGCATTGGCACTCATTGCCAACCACACTATCTCACTTCAATAACTTGGAATGAGCACTTACAAGGAAATTATTTCCTATCAATTATATACTCGGACATGGATTAGTGCTAATAAGAGACTCCAACACTCCAATATTGTAACCACATTGTGCTTTAGCTGATTTTTAAGTATGTTTTATCCATCATTATGTGCTTATTCTGATCAATAGTATTTTAAAAATATTTATTATAATGATTTTAACTTGTTTATTAATAAAACTATAATCAAAATGTTTGTTTATACATATGTAAATTGTTCATTAAGTAAATAGCTAAGTAACAATTGTTACAATGACATGAACCATATCATATCTTGGAACACTGCTCAACCACATGCCAGATATGATTTAGTGGGGTGATATTTAATTGGGTCATCAGCAGACCTCCATGTGGACATGCGGTTAGCAATTACTAATTAACGCTTCAACCAATGAGTAAGCCATTTCACCTCTCCATTTCTGAAATAAGAGGTGGACTGAGCAGTGCTCCAATGTATCCCTGAGGAAGGCGCAGTAGCGCCGAAACGTGTAAGATTATTATTTCATGAATCATTGACTTAGATCAGTTTGCAAGCGCTCACGGAAAGTCAAGCTAAGATTCCGTTACCTATTAACTATAGTGGTGAAAAATTAAACTAAAACATATACTAAGCGCTCAACCTATTAGTCTAGCTTAACAGTACACTATAGTGATATATAAGTGCTCTAAATGTTGAATCTTCTTTAAAAGATACAACAATACATTAATGGTGAATCCTACAGACTGATTGGACAGACTGAGAAAACGGCTGCCTAAGGATTAAAAAACCAAACCTATCCACAAGGAGTGTACAGCAATAGCATATAGACAGAAAACAAAACAAACAATAAACAAAAATAGTCCTTGGCGCACTATCTGGTATATAACCTGACAGAAAAAGAAGAAGTCCAAAGTTCCTGTGATAAGAGTGTTATGCCCAAGATCCAATAGCACTCTGAGTCCTTCAAGGTGGTTGAATCAGATCTGTAATAGTGTAAAAAAAGCTGTGTGTGCTGTGCACGCGCATAGTAAGTGAAACTTCTTTGACTTTTGTCACAGAAATTGTATTTGTGTTGGTGATGTTTTAATTAAAAATCAAAATACAAGTTCATTGACAAAACGCAAATAAATTTGACAGAATGCGCGTGCTCGGCACACATCTCCTGTATTAGCTATTTGCACTGATTGTTCGCGTGTGGCCAAGTGCGCGCATGTGACCGAGTGTGCGTGCGTGTGACCGAGAGTGCGCGCGTGTGACCGAGAGTGCGCGCGTGTGACCGAGAGTGCGCGCGTGTGAACGAGAGTGCGTGCGTGTGAACGAGAGTGCGCGCGTGTGAACAAGAGTGCGCGCGTGTGAACAAGAGTGCGCGCGTGTGACCGAGAGTGCGCGCGTGTGACCGACAGTGCGCGCGTGTGACCGACAGTGCGCGCGTGTGACCGAGTGTGCGCGCGTGTGACCGAGTGTGCGCGCGTGTGACCGAGCGTGCGACTGTGCGTGTGACTGTGACTGAGTGTGACCTTACATATCCCCTTGCACATCACCCCACCTGCACATCACCCCTCCTGCACCTTGCATATCCCCCTGCAAATCACCCCCCCTCCACATCATCCCTCCTCCACATCACCCCTCCTCCACATCACCCCTCCTGCACATCACCCTCCTTCACCTTATATATCCCCTTGCACATCACACATCCCCCCTGCACATCACACATCCCCCCCTGCACATCACACATCCCCCCCTGCACATCACATATCCCCCCCTGCACATCACCCCCCCCTGCACCTTACATCACCCCCCCCTGCACCTTACACCCCCCCCCCCCCTCACCTTACATCCCCCCCCCTGCACCACCTCACCTCACATCACCTCCCCTCACCCCTGCACATCAGATCACGGCGGCAGAGCAGAACGCCGGCCTCCTCCTGCTCTGCTCCGTGAGGCTAATCAGGCCCCGCTCCCTCAGTCAGCGGGAGGGCGTGGCTTGAGCGAAGGGACCCGGGACACGCTACTCTTCCCCTTCCTACCCCCCTCCCCTCGGCTCGGGCTGCGGGAGGGAGCTGCTGCGGTCTGCCATAAGGTAAGCAGCTCCCTTCACCCACAAATGCCCTCACACTCAGGAAGCGCCGGGCTCTCTCTTCCAATCTCCGGCCTCCAGCGCTGCCCGCCCGATCCGCACACACCGCTCTGCTTCCTCCCGGTTACCCTCCATGATCCCTGGGCTCCTCTCCTCCTCCGACCCCGGCGGCGCTCAGTCAGCAGGAAAGCGGAGGTAGGGAGGAGAGAGGCTGCGCGGCATGGCAGCGGCCGTTAGGAGCGGCGGCTATCGCCGCCGCATATGTCACGGTGTGTGGGGGGGTGGGGGGCTCGGGGGGGGGGGCTCAAGGGGGGGGTGATTAGGAGCGGCGCCAGCGGCTATCGCCACCGCCGCAACATGTGACAGGGGCGGTGTGAGCGGAGCGGCGTCCATTACGTGACGTCACTTCCGTTTCACATTTCGCCCCACATCCATCCAGTTTTATCCCATCAGAGGTGCCACTAAAGAAGTTTCACTTCAAAAACAAGACAACCATTGCGTAGTAGTTCTGATCAATTGCTAACTCCCCCACCGTTGCCAGCTACTTACTTAAAAATAGATATAAAAAGGCCTCAAAAGGTATCTTTAACTTCTTTCCCAGCTGTCTGATCCCAGGTTAGTTGTCAGGCGAGATGACCCCTCTTTTCGGATAGATGCCTCTCACCAACACAACCCGGAATGCAAGGGAATATGAAGGAACCAATGGTATGATACCGTAACAATTTATTAAAAAACTACAGAACTAAACAACAGTGCACTCACATGCCGATAATTCCTATGTACAGGATACAGCGTGCCGTCCGCTTGCGTGAGAGAGTGTCGGGATGATGCAGACGGAGGTGAGACCTAGCGTGATTCTCCGCTTCGTGGCCGTGACTCGGAGCGCCTCGTCTCCCTCAGGTGACGTCACTGCTCAAGCACCCCTCTTCCCCCACACATACGTGCATGCCGTATCACGTCTACAGAAGCTCCACCCTACGCGCGTTTCGTGACTGCTGACGTCACTTCTTCAGGGGTAATGGAGCAATGATGGTAATACGTGCTATTTAAACACATTGAGGAATGTCCGCAGTGCTCCCATTGGATAATTGCCCAACTAGAAACTCCTGCTTAATGCATTACACTTGTAATCGATTCGGACTTAATGGACATGCATGTTAAATAGATTACACATAACACAATAAAATCTGCATTTAACATATAACCGTTACAGCAAAAGACAAACAGTTAATGTGTATACACTTTAAAAAATTAAAAATTAAGTAGATAATGCTTGCGGGGCTTACTAAACCTTACACTGCAAGGAAACTACCCGCTATTTGATCCGTTAGAGAACACAGAGGAAAAGAGTTGGAATCAGAGGATTAGTCAGCAGATATATTTAGAATATAGAATTGACCTAGCCATCTTTCAGAAATGATGCCAGATCAAATTCTATATTGAGGCCTCTTGGGGTGAGGGTTTTTAGGGTATATATCCAGAAGCTTTCGCGTCTGGATATTAAATTCATCTTATCTCCCCTTCTCCAATTTTGTTTAGGGCATTCAATGCCCTTGCATACTAATCCTACAGGGTTTTGAGCATGTTTTAATTTGAAGTGGTTGGAGACACTGTGTGTCTCCAAACCTCTTTTTATATTGTAGATATGCTCTGCAAAACGTCGTTTTAATGGTCTACTCGTTCGCCCTACATATTGTAGCCCACACGGGCATTCTAACAGATAGACCACAAAAGAACTTTTGCAGGTGATGAATGACCTGATCGGAAATGAAATACCTGTAACATTTGATTTGAAATCTTTGCATTTGAGACCATATCTACAGCCTATGCATTTGCCACATGTGAAAAATCCATTGAGTTCCTTCAACCAAGTAGTATTACGTATTTTAAATTGATTAAATGGACAACTCGAAGATAGTTTTAATTTAAGATTGTCAGCCTTTTTAAATACTATCTGTGGATGCTGAGGTAATATTGTTTTTAATACCGTGTCACCCCGTAGGACACCCCAATGCTTTTTTATCATCGCTGTGATCTTATTGGCCATTCCATTATACTTCGTAATAAAAGGAATAAATTCAACCCCATCTTGTTTGTTTTTTATTCTTTTATTCTCCATAAAAATTAAATCCTCTCTATTTGTATTTCTAGCTGCTTCCAGTGCCCTCGTCACCTTATTATGACTATATTCTCTTTCAAAGAATTTATTTTTTAATTCATTGGCCTGTGTATTAAATGTTTCTACCTGAGAGCAGTTGCGTTTCGTTCTTAGAAACTGGCCCTTGGGAATATTGTTGATCCATCTAGGGTTATGGTTACTTGATGCTATAAGGTAGGTATTTGCATCAACCTTTTTATAGAAGGTCTTGGTCTCAATGGATCCCTTCTCAATGAATAGAGTTAGGTCTAAAAAGTCAATGGTGAGTGGGCTGGTGTTAAATGTAAATTTCAGATTTAGATTATTACTATTAAGATACTGTTGAAATTTGCCCACATTTACCTAATTTCCACCCCAGATAAATAGCACATCGTCGATATAACGCTTCCACAGCACCAGGTCCGCCCCAAATGGGCTGCGGGAATGGATAAAATCCTCCTCCCACATGCCCATAAAGATGTTGGCATAACTGGGGGCGAACCTGGTGCCCATGGCAGTGCCACATACCAGGAGGTAGAAATTGTTATCATAGTTGAAGAAATTATGGGTAAGGATATATCTTATCCCTTCTAATATAAATTCTTTGAATCCTTGTTCGAGACTATCATCATGATCTAATACTCTCCTGATTGCCTCAATGCTTAAGTCATGATTAATGACAGTATAAAGGGAGGTCACGTCACATGTGACCCATACATACATCCTCCCACTTGAGATCATTAACTATATTCAAGACATGAGTGGTATCTCGGAGGTACGATGGAATTTGAGAGATATATTTTTCAAGAAATTAGAAAATGAAGAAACATACATAAATACATTTGCACGTCTAGTTAATAAATAAAATGCATTGGCACTCATTGCCAACCACACTATCTCACTTCAATAACTTGGAATGAGCACTTACAAGGAAATTATTTCCTATCAATTATATACTCGGACATGGATTAGTGCTAATAAGAGACTCCAACACTCCAATATTGTAACCACATTGTGCTTTAGCTGATTTTTAAGTATGTTTTATCCATCATTATGTGCTTATTCTGATAAATAGTATTTTAAAAATATTTATTATAATGATTTTAACTTGTTTATTAATAAAACTATAATCACAATGTTTGTTTATACATATGTAAATTGTTCATTAAGTAAATAGCTAAGTAACAATTGTTACAATGACATGAACCATATCATATCTTGGAACACTGCTCAACCACATGCCAGATATGATTTAGTGGGGTGATATTTAATTGGGTCATCAGCAGACCTCCATGTGGACATGCGGTTAGCAATTACTAATTAACGCTTCAACCAATGAGTAAGCCATTTCACCTCTCCATTTCTGAAATAAGAGGTGGACTGAGCAATGCTCCAATGTATCCCTGAGGAAGGCGCAGTAGCGCCGAAACGTGTAAGATTATTATTTCATGAATCATTGACTTAGATCAGTTTGCAAGCGCTCACGGAAAGTCAAGCTAAGATTCCGTTACCTATTAACTATAGTGGTGAAAAATTAAACTAAAACATATACTAAGCGCTCAACCTATTAGTCTAGCTTAACAGTACACTATAGTGATATATAAGTGCTCTAAATGTTGAATCTTCTTTAAAAGATACAACAATACATTAATGGTGAATCCTACAGACTGATTGGACAGACTGAGAAAACGGCTGCCTAAGGATTAAAAAACCAAACCTATCCACAAGGAGTGTACAGCAATAGCATATAGACAGAAAACAAAACAAACAATAAACAAAAATAGTCCTTGGCGCACTATCTGGTATATAACCTGACAGAAAAAGAAGAAGTCCAAAGTTCCTGTGATAAGAGTGTTATGCCCAAGATCCAATAGCACTCTGAGTCCTTCAAGGTGGTTGAATCAGATCTGTAATAGTGTAAAAAAAGCTGTGTGTGCTGTGCACGCGCATAGTAAGTGAAACTTCTTTGACTTTTGTCACAGAAATTGTATTTGTGTTGGTGATGTTTTAATTAAAAATCAAAATACAAGTTCATTGACAAAACGCAAATAAATTTGACAGAATGCGCGTGCTCGGCACACATCTCCTGTATTAGCTATTTGCACTGATTGTTCGCGTGTGGCCAAGTGCGCGCATGTGACCGAGTGTGCGTGCGTGTGACCGAGAGTGCGCGCGTGTGACCGAGAGTGCGCGCGTGTGACCGAGAGTGCGCGCGTGTGAACGAGAGTGCGTGCGTGTGAACGAGAGTGCGCGCGTGTGATCAAGAGAGCGCGCGTGTGAACAAGAGTGCGCGCGTGTGACCGAGAGTGCGCGCGTGTGACCGACAGTGCGCGCGTGTGACCGAGTGTGCGCGCGTGTGACCGAGTGTGCGCGCGTGTGACCGAGCGTGCGACTGTGCGTGTGACTGTGACTGAGTGTGACCTTACATATCCCCTTGCACATCACCCCACCTGCACATCACCCCTCCTGCACCTTGCATATCCCCCTGCAAATCACCCCCCCTCCACATCATCCCTCCTCCACATCACCCCTCCTCCACATCACCCCTCCTGCACATCACCCTCCTTCACCTTATATATCCCCTTGCACATCACACATCCCCCCTGCACATCACACATCCCCCCCTGCACATCACACATCCCCCCCTGCACATCACATATCCCCCCCTGCACATCACCCCCCCCTGCACCTTACATCACCCCCCCCTGCACCTTACACCCCCCCCCCCTCACCTTACATCCCCCCCCCTGCACCACCTCACCTCACATCACCTCCCCTCACCCCTGCACATCAGATCACGGCGGCAGAGCAGAACGCCGGCCTCCTCCTGCTCTGCTCCGTGAGGCTAATCAGGCCCCGCTCCCTCAGTCAGCGGGAGGGCGTGGCTTGAGCGAAGGGACCCGGGACACGCTACTCTTCCCCTTCCTACCCCCCTCCCCTCGGCTCGGGCTGCGGGAGGGAGCTGCTGCGGTCTGCCATAAGGTAAGCAGCTCCCTTCACCCACAAATGCCCTCACACTCAGGAAGCGCCGGGCTCTCTCTTCCAATCTCCGGCCTCCAGCGCTGCCCGCCCGATCCGCACACACCGCTCTGCTTCCTCCCGGTTACCCTCCATGATCCCTGGGCTCCTCTCCTCCTCCGACCCCGGCGGCGCTCAGTCAGCAGGAAAGCGGAGGTAGGGAGGAGAGAGGCTGCGCGGCATGGCAGCGGCCGTTAGGAGCGGCGGCTATCGCCGCCGCATATGTCACGGTGTGTGGGGGGGTGGGGGGCTCGGGGGGGGGGGCTCAAGGGGGGGGTGATTAGGAGCGGCGCCAGCGGCTATCGCCACCGCCGCAACATGTGACAGGGGCGGTGTGAGCGGAGCGGCGTCCATTACGTGACGTCACTTCCGTTTCACATTTCGCCCCACATCCATCCAGTTTTATCCCATCAGAGGTGCCACTAAAGAAGTTTCACTTCAAAAACAAGACAACCATTGCGTAGTAGTTCTGATCAATTGCTAACTCCCCCACCGTTGCCAGCTACTTACTTAAAAATAGATATAAAAAGGCCTCAAAAGGTATCTTTAACTTCTTTCCCAGCTGTCTGATCCCAGGTTAGTTGTCAGGCGAGATGACCCCTCTTTTCGGATAGATGCCTCTCACCAACACAACCCGGAATGCAAGGGAATATGAAGGAACCAATGGTATGATACCGTAACAATTTATTAAAAAACTACAGAACTAAACAACAGTGCACTCACATGCCGATAATTCCTATGTACAGGATACAGCGTGCCGTCCGCTTGCGTGAGAGAGTGTCGGGATGATGCAGACGGAGGTGAGACCTAGCGTGATTCTCCGCTTCGTGGCCGTGACTCGGAGCGCCTCGTCTCCCTCAGGTGACGTCACTGCTCAAGCACCCCTCTTCCCCCACACATACGTGCATGCCGTATCACGTCTACAGAAGCTCCACCCTACGCGCGTTTCGTGACTGCTGACGTCACTTCTTCAGGGGTAATGGAGCAATGATGATAATACGTGCTATTTAAACACATTGAGGAATGTCCGCAGTGCTCCCATTGGATAATTGCCCAACTAGAAACTCCTGCTTAATGCATTACACTTGTAATCGATTCGGACTTAATGGACATGCATGTTAAATAGATTACACATAACACAATAAAATCTGCATTTAACATATAACCGTTACAGCAAAAGACAAACAGTTAATGTGTATACACTTTAAAAAATTAAAAATTAAGTAGATAATGCTTGCGGGGCTTACTAAACCTTACACTGCAAGGAAACTACCCGCTATTTGATCCGTTAGAGAACACAGAGGAAAAGAGTTGGAATCAGAGGATTAGTCAGCAGATATATTTAGAATATAGAATTGACCTAGCCATCTTTCAGAAATGATGCCAGATCAAATTCTATATTGAGGCCTCTTGGGGTGAGGGTTTTTAGGGTATATATCCAGAAGCTTTCGCGTCTGGATATTAAATTCATCTTATCTCCCCTTCTCCAATTTTGTTTAGGGCATTCAATGCCCTTGCATACTAATCCTACAGGGTTTTGAGCATGTTTTAATTTGAAGTGGTTGGAGACACTGTGTGTCTCCAAACCTCTTTTTATATTGTAGATATGCTCTGCAAAACGTCGTTTTAATGGTCTACTCGTTCGCCCTACATATTGTAGCCCACACGGGCATTCTAACAGATAGACCACAAAAGAACTTTTGCAGGTGATGAATGACCTGATCGGAAATGAAATACCTGTAACATTTGATTTGAAATCTTTGCATTTGAGACCATATCTACAGCCTATGCATTTGCCACATGTGAAAAATCCATTGAGTTCCTTCAACCAAGTAGTATTACGTATTTTAAATTGATTAAATGGACAACTCGAAGATAGTTTTAATTTAAGATTGTCAGCCTTTTTAAATACTATCTGTGGATGCTGAGGTAATATTGTTTTTAATACCGTGTCACCCCGTAGGACACCCCAATGCTTTTTTATCATCGCTGTGATCTTATTGGCCATTCCATTATACTTCGTAATAAAAGGAATAAATTCAACCCCATCTTGTTTGTTTTTTATTCTTTTATTCTCCATAAAAATTAAATCCTCTCTATTTGTATTTCTAGCTGCTTCCAGTGCCCTCGTCACCTTATTATGACTATATTCTCTTTCAAAGAATTTATTTTTTAATTCATTGGCCTGTGTATTAAATGTTTCTACCTGAGAGCAGTTGCGTTTCGTTCTTAGAAACTGGCCCTTGGGAATATTGTTGATCCATCTAGGGTTATGGTTACTTGATGCTATAAGGTAGGTATTTGCATCAACCTTTTTATAGAAGGTCTTGGTCTCAATGGATCCCTTCTCAATGAATAGAGTTAGGTCTAAAAAGTCAATGGTGAGTGGGCTGGTGTTAAATGTAAATTTCAGATTTAGATTATTACTATTAAGATACTGTTGAAATTTGCCCACATTTACCTAATTTCCACCCCAGATAAATAGCACATCGTCGATATAACGCTTCCACAGCACCAGGTCCGCCCCAAATGGGCTGCGGGAATGGATAAAATCCTCCTCCCATATGCCCATAAAGATGTTGGCATAACTGGGGGCGAACCTGGTGCCCATGGCAGTGCCACATACCAGGAGGTAGAAATTGTTATCATAGTTGAAGAAATTATGGGTAAGGATATATCTTATCCCTTCTAATATAAATTCTTTGAATCCTTGTTCGAGACTATCATCATGATCTAATACTCTCCTGATTGCCTCAATGCTTAAGTCATGATTAATGACAGTATAAAGGGAGGTCACGTCACATGTGACCCATACATACATCCTCCCACTTGAGATCATTAACTATATTCAAGACATGAGTGGTATCTCGGAGGTACGATGGAATTTGAGAGATATATTTTTCAAGAAATTAGAAAATGAAGAAACATACATAAATACATTTGCACGTCTAGTTAATAAATAAAATGCATTGGCACTCATTGCCAACCACACTATCTCACTTCAATAACTTGGAATGAGCACTTACAAGGAAATTATTTCCTATCAATTATATACTCGGACATGGATTAGTGCTAATAAGAGACTCCAACACTCCAATATTGTAACCACATTGTGCTTTAGCTGATTTTTAAGTATGTTTTATCCATCATTATGTGCTTATTCTGATAAATAGTATTTTAAAAATATTTATTATAATGATTTTAACTTGTTTATTAATAAAACTATAATCACAATGTTTGTTTATACATATGTAAATTGTTCATTAAGTAAATAGCTAAGTAACAATTGTTACAATGACATGAACCATATCATATCTTGGAACACTGCTCAACCACATGCCAGATATGATTTAGTGGGGTGATATTTAATTGGGTCATCAGCAGACCTCCATGTGGACATGCGGTTAGCAATTACTAATTAACGCTTCAACCAATGAGTAAGCCATTTCACCTCTCCATTTCTGAAATAAGAGGTGGACTGAGCAGTGCTCCAATATATCCCTGAGGAAGGCGCAGTAGCGCCGAAACGTGTAAGATTATTATTTCATGAATCATTGACTTAGATCAGTTTGCAAGCGCTCACGGAAAGTCAAGCTAAGATTCTGTTACCTATTAACTATAGCCAGAGTGGTAGTGTTAAGGAGCGAGGAGAGCGAAGCAATCCCTGTCAGGAGGGTATTACCCTTATCGGAACACCGGAAGTGCGCAAGAGCGCGTCAGCAGAGGGGAAGCAGACGGCAACCAAGACGCCAGCGGCTGCAGGTGTGGAACTCCTAGAGGCAACGCAACACCCCCCAAGTCTGAACACCAGAGGGACAAGCGTGGCAGATGGAGGGACAGCAGCACCATCGGCTCCTGAGGCAGCTCCAGCACTGGTGAACCAGAGGGGCACTGCTATACTCGCCTCAACGAACAACCCACGCCAATATCCTGATTGGGCAGGAAGCACCTAACACTCATACAGGCAATAGTTTTTGGTTACTTTATTTGTTTTGCTTGTCATTCATGTATTGAATTCAATTATTATTATTTTTCATAAATTTTGTTCTAGTCCAATACAACCTCTTTACTTGCTACTGTATAGCGCCCCTGTTTTTTGTGTTTGTCTTGTTGCACACTATTTTCCACTGACGGCACCCAGGCTCCCGAGATGCTTACTGTAAAGTTACTGGTATTACTTCCTGCTTTTTTAACTGGGATTTAAATGACCATCCAATAGCAAGCCCCAACTGATGTTTCAGCTTCCTAATAGCCCAAGATTTAGCAAACCTTTTGTTTTCCTTAAGGGCGATTTACACCCTGAAACTATCGTTAAACATTTTGGTAACTGCGGCATCCTCAGAGCTGACAATAGTGACATTTGGCTCATGGAGACACCTGGTTCCCACCCTGCAAAAAAATGGCTGTAAAAAAAAAACAACCAAAAAAAAGAAGAAGAAACCGAGAAAGGGGGAACTGCTCCTTTAAGGGGATCAAAATCAGCCAGTTTCTTGTACCAAAAGCTATTTTCCAAAGTCTCAGTTGTGCAAATATCACCATAGTTAAAAACAAAAATAAATAGTTCTAAGATTTTCTCCGTTATGAATAAGCTGACATTGCACCAGTTTAGCATAACAGATTATAGCGCTCAATACAGGGAACTGGCTGATGAGGCTTAAATAATTTGGAATTTCAAACAATCTGTTTAGAGATAAAAAATAAAACTTGGCCTAAAATAGCTGGTAGACAAATTTGAAGTTAATCATTTAATGTGGTGGTACAAATCCATGAATATTACAACAGCTATAAATAACAAAAAATTATCAATGTGTAATGCGTTTCATGCATATAACTTCAACAGTAAACAGTTTATTCTAAGAGTAGCTGGTGAAATACATTTTTAAGATAAATGCTTTATGTTGACAACTGTTTATGAAACTTCACATGTGGCATGATGTCATTGATTTGTAGTAACTTCATCTGTCAGTGAGCATCTGTATTTACTCTGTCATTCCGCATAATGAAAAATCAATGTGAAATAAACTCAAGCACAAAAGATGTAGCTTAGAAAATTGACATCTCAATATATGAATGTGACTATACACCAGTAATAAATCAAGTTGTCAGTAACACACAATATACTATATATTTTCTGTCAAAAGCACCCCTGGATACCCTATATGGTAAATACAGGTTGAATGCACCTGTACTGGATGTTTATGTTTTAACCTATGTGTAAAAAAGGCATATGTTTTGGGTTGAATTTACAGACCAATGAGTATCATATTTTTTACCGACATAGAAAACATGGAGATCATCCCAATACCTTACATAACAGATGACTTCATACCCTGACAGGATATGCCCATGCTGGATTGTCTACTCAAGATAACAATGGCTATGTTCCTGTAAAGAACCAAAATGAACAACCAACAGCCGCTATGAGTGGGACATATTTATCAAAACACTTTCTCTTTGCTTATTAAACAGTGGACCAGGTGCTTGTGACAAAACAACAGTTCAGAGAAAGAAAATCCAAGTTTTGGGGAAAGAAGGTCGGTGACTAGGGAGCTAATTAGCCCTCTGCTGATGGTAGGGTTAAGGTGGGAGGGTATTTAGGGAAGATATTTCATAGACCTTGAATTTACCAAAAATAACTTTGTTCTGCCTAGACCTAAAGACTCTCCTGTGAAGATGGAAGAAGTTTCTCTACTAAGCTCTGGTCCCAAAAAACTGGAACCTAACTCATTGTGAAGCCCGTTCATCAAAAGATTTTCTTCAACCTTATTCCTTCACTTCAGTTTTCCGTTATTCATGGTATCCCTTGGCTCATGGTTCATAACCCCCTAATTAATTGATTGGAAAACTAGGACTGTTACTTTTTCTTCAGAACATTGTGAGCACTGAATTTCTTCTGCCCCTTCAGGTGCACTACCACCACAATATCAAGAATTTCAGGACGTGTGTGACAAAAGAAAAGCTTCCTCCACACACACACACCATATGACTGACTGTTCAATTGAATTGCTGCCAGGTGCTGACATTCAATTTGTGAGAATGTATGCCCTTTCTGAACCTGAGCTACAAGTTCAGCGAGAATAATTAGAAGATAACTTTTCTAAAGGCTTCATCCGACCCTCTACTTCTCCTGTGTAACAGACCTTGTTCAGACTCTTCTTTGCCTGCCTCTCTCCAGCCCTGTTGCTGACCACCATTACCTGCTTGCCACCTGCCTTGACTCGTGCTTTTAACCCTACCTATGTCTCTCATTGCCTACTGTACTTTGACTCCCACTTATGACACTGTCTAGTCTCCTATTTTCAGCCACTGGACTCCAGCCCCATAAATACAATTTGGTTATATTGCAAGGTATTTGATTGGGTGACCTTCTGTAAATATGAGTGTTTTCAGAAGAAATTGGCCCTACATAGGCATATTACATAGAATTATGAAGACATGGATCTCTGGTTATCCTTTATAGTAAGTCCCCTTTTACCTTTAAAAGGAATAGTCGGTGCCAATCAGGACTCTGGGCAACCAGTGGGGTTTCAGAGAGGAGTGTCCTGGGCTTTTAATGAGGACCAATGTGATAGGGAACAATTGTATACATTTTGACATGATTGTAGGTTTTGGGGAGGAAGCCATTTAGCAGCTACAGTAGATGTTTCAGGAGGAGTAGAGTTGGATTTAGAAGAGGTCATGGTACAAAGGCTATTCAGAAAGGGGAGTGTATATGGTTCCTTTTTTGGAGAAAGAAGGTAGGAAGTGCAGGAGTAACTTAAGTTAACTTTATGATTATGATTATATTATATCGCGGTGGCTGTGAGTAAGTTGGAGTAAGTTGGAAAAGGAGGGAATACTGGGGAGGATGGCAGGCCCTTTTAGATATTCACCATCTGATAATATGAGGATTTCACCTTTGGGGGTGGTACCTAAAATGCAGTCGGAGGCATCCTGTTTAATAAAGCATTTGTCGTTTCCAGAAGGTTATTTGGTAAATAATGATAGTGACATGGAGATCTGCAAGCTGGAATATGCATCACTTGATAAATATTTGCTCATGCAAATAATTTGCATATTCCCAGGTATTTCAGATGTTCTCCTTTTTGTGCACTGCTGTCTCTTCAATTGAGGTGGTACATTTAGGACTGGAGGCCCTAGTAAAATAGGATTCTCTCTCTCTCCCTCCTGAATTAATTTAATCATGGCGAAAGACAAAATTGTATGATCCTCATTGTTTTTTTTAAAGTTGGGTGAAGTTCCTTTTGGAGCCCAGTCGAACTTTGGCAAAAGGTTCACCCAGCTTTATTAATCCTTTGTCACATAGGTATTTTCAGAAGGTTCAGGGGAAGTTATTACCATGAGGTAAACGGCTCAAGACTCGGTTGACCTGTAGGTGGTCCCTGGGGGCAGCGCCGGCCTTAGGCTTTGTGGGTCCCAAGGCAGCATGCTGGCAGCGGCCTCTACCACTTGCTAAAAAAAAGGGGGACTTAGCTTGCCGAGCATCCCTCCTCCGACAGTGTTGCGGCATCATGATGCAATTAGATTATAAGGTCCTCGGAGCAGGGACTCCTCTTCTGAAATGTTACTTTTATGATTGAAGCACTTATTCCCATGATCTGTTATTTGTATTATTTGTTATTTATATGATTGTCAAGTGTATTACTGCTGTGAAGTGCTATGTACACTAATCGTGCTATATAAATAAAGACATACATACATGATTTCACGGTATTATGTGATATCCCATTGCCATGGCAACATGCGATCACGGGGTCATGTGATGTCACATTGCCATGGCAACGTGACATCATGTGACGCCATGATATCTGCAGGAGATGGCCTACTGCAGAGAAGGCAAGAGAGCGAGTGCACACACACACCTCAGCCGCTCCGGGGACCCTGTGCTCCGTCCTTTTCCTCCTCCTGTCGGTGCCAGGATCAAACTTCCAACCAGTGGGGGGAGCTAGAGTACTGGGGGCCCGTGATCCCTCCTCCAGCTCCCTCCTCTGGTCAGGTAAAAGTTGGATTACTGCACCGACAGGAGGGTGAAGAGAGAAAAGAGGGAGCGAAAGGCCCCCGAAGGCATGGGGCCCAAGTGGCTGCCTCGACCTAAGGCTGGCCCTGTGGATATATTAGAGGCATGTCTGGCTAGGAGCAGCAGGCATGCATGAACCGGCTATGATAATGGACAGGAGGACAGTTGATGTATGTACCTCTCTGAGCCATGTAAGGTGGATCTTGAGCTCAATGGAAGGGAGCCTTCAGGTAAAAATGTGGGAATCTCCTGTATATGGCTCAAATAAAGCTGTGGGGTTTTACCCCACTATGGTGTTTCTGGTGGTTATTGGGGAGGAACTTAATGAGGCTCCACTGGTCAAAATTTTGGCCCTACATTACATTTACTAAGCTATGCTTTTCCCTAAGGCACCGCCCAGTGGTGGGCTTACAGCTTATTCACTTTGTTGAATGAGGTGTAAAGTACTGTATCTTCCGGGTCAGGAAGGTGTCATATGGAACAGGGCTGCTTAGTACAATAAATATGAACCATTTTCATTTAAGGAAACATTTTCCAGTGGAACAGAACCAATATGTATTGCTTTAAATAAGTCTTGCATATAATATATTCTTGTGAACCGTGTGTTTGGCAGAACTGAATATATACTGTATACAACTAACCCTATTATGCTATCTTTAGTTTTAATAAACAACATGTTTTCATTGATTTTCACTTCTTTATGGACTCTCTGCATTACTGTATCTCACAACTGCCTTTCTACTTATTGATTCTTCCCATGTATAAAACAATTTTAACACTGTACTTATGCAAAGACAAGAAATTGAACTCACCCAACCATAACTTGCTCTTCAGACATTCAGATTAATAGGTGTCACAGACAAGACAGCTTATTTGATCCCATTATGTAGTTTTTAATTGAAATCCCACTTGGCAACAGACCTGAATATATTGAAGTTAATAATAAAATTAATATAAAGTGAAAATATACCGTCATTTTAATAGTTGTAGTTCTAGGGGCTGATTAACTAAACCAGTATTTATTATACAGTATATACACAACATTTGATTACATACTTCCTATACAGTACTGTGTATATACGTAGGTAAAATGTATCACCCAGGAGCACACAAGTTTAATACACAATTTTTTCACCACTCATATTGCATATATGTATGTCGGCACTTGCTACTGTATGTTTGGTGTATGCAACAAAAGAAGGGCGATAAGAGACATCTCCACAAGTACTCTATTTCCTATACACGGTTTATTGGCACATAAATAGTGGGGCTCAATAGGTCCCAATTATAACATGTCAGGTAATTAGGCATCAATCACATATAGAAACTGCTCCCATCATTGTGGAAGGACAGAAACTTCTAAAAGCCATATAATGGCTAAAAAATAATAAATTCTTTAATAAAAAATAGTGAGATGACGTTGCAATGGGTGTATTAATATACAGTGTAAATAAAAATGCCAAGTGTTAAAAACAGTGATGATAAGGTATCAATGAGTCAATAAACACTAAATAGTGTATAGTTACAGATAGTAAGCTGGAGGTCACATAACTAGTTAGCATGGAGGAGTCTCGTTCGTTATCGGAATTAACCAGACAAATCGCTCCACCAACTAAGAACGGCCATGCACCACCACCCACAGGTGTACTAAGATGATGTAACCCCTCTATATTTCTGTACATTAGACTTATGCACCTGTCACTGAGACAGGGGCCTGAGTCCTTCTGTATACAATATGTGGCATATAACAGCACTGGGTTATATAACTGACGTTATAGGTATATACGAGTAGCATAAACCCTCGTGATTCTTGGGTACAGGATAACCACCCAGCCCATTAAAACTCCAGTAACATCTTAAATCTTATCAGTAGTAGCTGCTAATTAAGGTAATTAAGGGGTTACTGGTGTTTTAATGGTTGGGCATTGGCTCTTTCTTCCATGTTGGTGTGGAGGACGAGGATGGCCTTCATCCTGGCAGGGGTAAGTAAAACATTTATTAATTTAATTTATATTTTACTGTATATTGGAATGGGCAAAAGCATTAGAAGCCATATTTGGGCATTTGCCCATGCCTGGGGTGGGAGAGGGGTGAAGGGGGAAGTTGCCCTGGGGTGGGTGGTTAGGCCTCCCGGGTGGGTACTGGGAGGGGATAACCCCTTAATTATTTTAGCTGCAGTACCTGCTACAGTAATTAAGGGATTAGTTATTAGTAATTAAGGCAACCTTCCCGGGAGGCATAAGCACCCACCATGGGGCAAATATCCCTTCATCTACCCCCTCTACCAACAATCGGATTACTCCTGTTTAACCCTTTGATTACCTTATCAGCTAGCCACTAAGGTAATGAAGCTACTTTTATTATTATTTTAATGACATAGTATTTAAGCAGGGGATCTCCGAAGCTGAACCACATTAATTTCCGGGGACCCCTGCTTCCTCAGTTACAAACCCCAGTATCTCCTGAAAGTTTAAATATCCCGGTCACGTGGGCCATGAAGTGGGAGAATTAAACTTGAAGGAAATGTTAATGGCTGATGTGTAACTGTGCTTCAAAAAAAGGTTACTTCGGTACCACTGTCTCCTATGACCGTTAGCTGTCACTCATCCGGGCTGCTCCCAGTCACCGCACTTTAGGCTGCTCTGTGTCCCATGTCACGGGTCACTCTGTATCGAGCCTGAAGTCCTTCAGGCCCGCGCGGATCTCCCTTCAACTATCATGGCTGCCTCCTTTTAACAGCTCCTCTCCCACTTAGTCTCGTCTTCACGAGCCTCTCAACTAGCTCATCATAGTCACATGTCCATTGGAGAGGAACCTGCTAGGTTTAATGAAGCTACTTTTATTATTATTTTAATTACATAGTATTGAAGCACGGGGTCTTCGAAGCTGCACCGTATTAATTTCTGGGGACCCCCTGCTTCTTCAGCTACAGGCCCCAGTAGCTCCTGAAAGTTTAAATATCCCAGTCACATGGGCCATGAAGTTGGAGAATTAAACTTGAAGGAAATACCAGTGCCCCATACCGGGGCCTGTAACTTTAGAATAGGGGGCCCTCAGGGCTGCAATTAATGCATTTCAGCTCCAGAGACTCCCTGCTTCAATACTATATTATTAAAATAAAAACAGTGCAATCGCCTGTTAGAGCTGTGCAGGGAGAGGGGCCGATTCCTTCTGTTCTCACTGCAAAGTTCTTCCAGACTGTGGCAGCCCAGTAGGATTAACGCAGCAGGAGTCCCATTCAGAAACAGGGATGGGAAATGTTCCCCTGCTCTGCACTTGGCAGTGGTCAGGCCGCACTCGGGCCGCGGATCACCCGCTCCACGTACACGGCAGGGTGGAGATAAAGCTGACGGCATCAATATAAATCACAGTCAACATTATATTTACCACAATCGCGTGGACGGGTGTATTCCAGTGTCAATAACTAGGAGGTCTCCCAATCCTGGGTTTTCAGACCTATACTAGAAGTGCTGGCACACCATTGGAGCTTATTTTCATGGCTGATGTGTAACTAGGCTTCAAAAAAAAAAAAAAAAAGGTTACTTCGGTACCCCTGTCTCCTATGACCGTTAGCCGTCACTACTCCGGGCTGCTCCCAGTCACCAGCTGCTGGACTCTCATGTAGAGCAGCACATGTCCCATGTCACGGGTCACTTTGTATAAAGCCTGAAGTCCTTCAGGCCTGCGTGGATCACCCTTCAACGATCATGGCTGACTCCTTCTAACAGCTCCTCTCCCCCTTAGCCGACCTTCACCAGCTTCTCTAGTGGCTCATCATAGTCACATGTCCATTGGAGAGGAACCTGCTATGGTCAGTGTGTATGTGTTGTTTGCCAAACACCATGGGGGTTACAATTTTATAAACCTCATCCTTTCAAGTAAAATAGTGTGTTAAATAATTGCAAGTTTGTGGAAAAGTGTTTGTTAAATGTCTACCGGTTTGTGTATGTACTATGGCTACACTGCAATGTTTTTCTTATGGGAAAGTACTTCCTGGAAACTACACTTACAAGTATGACTTGCAAGAGTGACATGATACAGTATTGTGCCCTTCTACCTGTGAGCTGATTTCTCAGTCTGCAAATCTGTTGCCTGTAGTGTACAATCTGAAGTTTGGATTAAATACAAAGTCCCTCCTAACAAAAGAAAAGCTGCAGAAAAAGCTCTCTTGCTCTTTTTTTCTGGGTAAACTTCAGACTGCAGTGTGAGACATCTGAGGAACTGACCTGAGTATTTCACTTATCCTGACTGCTAAATCCATATATATTATCATGACCTGTGTCATCTAATTTGCATGACAAGGCTGTAGTAGATTCCTACCAGAGAGAGAGGGGACAGCTACAGCAGAATAGCAGAGAAGATCACCATTGTTTTCACCTGGATAACATAGTAGCCTAGTCAACGTCCGTTAGGCAAAAAATGTGGCATTATACTTGAAACTCTCCTTACCCGGCTCTAATGGAGGTCACATCACATTGGCAGTCCTCGGTCTCTTGGCCTTTGTAGGGTGCTGGTCAAGTGCAGGCTGGGCGTAGATGCTTGAATATAACAAGGATGGGTGCCAGGAACTTTTATAAACAAAAAGGTGCTTTATTTGACAGCCGTCAACAATGCTTTACAGACTGATAAGCTGGTTGCTTGACAGAAACTCATGGCAAACAATATCATTCTGGACTTCATCCCCTGGTAGCTCTCACTCCTAAACTGGGGAGGTACCTAAACTTGTTACCTGTAGTAAAGGATACATTGTCAGTCTCTTACATGCGATTAGTAATACTCCACCACTTATCAAGTAGGTCTTTATGGCATACACTTTAGTCTCCTGATGTAGTAACCCACTACTTTGAACTGCATACTTTCTCCATACCTATTTGATTAAATCATACTCTGGAGTTAGGATGTCGAGAACTCCTTACCAAAAGCATGCATTCCATTTCAATAATTAAAGGCAACAAATGTTGACAGAACACATCTTAATACTTAGCTATACACAAACCTATTTACAGGACTCACAATGAGGAACCCAATCAGAACTTTGAAGAACCTGCTTCTAGAATATATGATGGAGCAATACATACCCTCTATACTCCATGTGGCAATCCCTTCTACATAGTCATCCTGCAACACATATGGGAGGGGGGGGAGTAACCTGATTGAGCTCACACAGTTAACCCATTAAGTCAGTTAACACCTTTACTGAAATAGTAGTCTCCAAAGGGGGGGGGGCTACATATTGTTGGCCAAAAAAAATGTGTTATTTATATGGTGCAAGTCATCATATTGTAGGCAAAACAAAATATGTCTTATTACTGCAATTTTAAGATGGAATACATCAAGATTATGGTAATAATTTATCAGGTGCAATATTTTACCCAAAGTCTCGATGCAGGAATTAACGCAACCGTTAATATTACATTTATAAATCACATTAAAATTATTTCTGTCAGGATGTATAGAAACCTTGGAGGTAGCATGGAAACCTAAAAAACACAGGAGTCAGAAATATCTATAAAAACTGATATAATTTAATAGAAAACAAAAACCAATAATACAATGAAAACAAAAAAGAGTCTGCAATAATGTGCAGAGCTGCACCAAAAAGCTATGGTAACTAAATAATAAAGCAATCGTGCTAAGGAAAAAACAGGATAAGCTCCAAGTAACTACAGTGCTAAATGCAACGGCAATAAATACCAAGGTACAAAGATAATAAGCAGGGGGACAAAAATAGTGCAAAGGGAATACAAAACAAAAAAGAAGAATGTACTTGAATTTTTGTAGAACAAGGAGCCAGAATGAAGAGGAACAGGGAAAGACGCAGTACTAGGAAAAAAGAATAAAGTGACTCCTGACCTGTAAAACAGAATGTTTGACCAGCAAAGACCAAACAGGATGGGTGAGGTTTTATAGCCAACCTAGGATAGCAGCTGGCATCATTAAGTATTCTAGTTCTAACTGGACAGTCAGAACCTAACTCCTCTGTATGTCCCTCAAGGTTGGCGATAGGTACTGCGGGAAGGAATAATGACAATTTCATAGACTTCTGTAATATCTATTATTACAGAACCATATGGTAGAAATAACATGAACACATGTTGATACCGTGTGGCTACCAAAGTGTACAACATGCATCAAAGGTCTTAATAAAAAAAACAAATGTATGGTTGGGCATTGGCCAAAAAAACATTCTATTGTTGTTCCTGGTGGCTTCAGCCATGAAGATGAGGATGACCTTCAACCTGACTGGGGTAAGTAATCACAGTTTTTTTTTTTAAATCAACATTGTTTGCCAATGTGGCTATCTTGGTCCGCCTAGGTAGCCACGGTGACAATCAATGGATGTAAAGGCTTTTTTGATTGTGATTATTTGTTTTAATGTATTTTTAAAAACTTTTTGGGGTTTTGCTTTTAAATGCCCAAAAGTCCTATTAGCCACATTTGGTTAGGCACCTCCAGCGGTTAACCCTTTGTTTGCCTTAGCCATTAGTAAAGCATTGCAGGGCAATACTTTACTAGCCACTAAGTTAGCCAATGGGGGCAGGTAGTGTAGTTTAATTTTGTTATGAAGCCAAGTTTTATTACAGGTTACCCTTGAGTTCATATGTGGCTATCTAGGTACCCATTGAGATGACCTAGGTAGCCACAGTGACAATGAAAGGATTCATGTTTTAAATATTTAGTGTTTTTTATTTGTCTAGTAGTTTGTTTTTTAACTTGCTTTTTTATTATTTTAATGGGGAAAAAAGCCCTATTAGCGACATTTGGCTAATCAGTCTATTGGCCATTAGTATGGAGGGTGGGTGTTAGGTTTGTTGGGGGTAGGGAGGTGGATGATGGGTGTAGTTTCACCCAGGGAGGATGGTTATGCCCCCCCAGGGGGGTGGTGGTAGGGGTTATGCCCTTGGTTACCATTGCCATGCAATGCTTTACTAGCCAGTAAGTTAGGGAATGGCGGGGAGGGGGGTAGGTAGTGTAGTTTATTGTACATATTAACCCCTTTCTAGCCCTTTGTAGTCAGCTAGTCATGAAACACCATGACTAGTTGGCCACTTGGGTTAATAAGGGGTTAAAATTTACTGTAGTATTTGTCAAGTAATATTTTATCACCTATTCCATGCTGGCTAATCTTATCTTGCCCATTTTATATAATGGGCAACATATTGGCCATTATATACATAGGCAAGACATGACTAACGCCAGCCTGGAGTAGGTGATAAAAATAACTGCGGTATTTCTGCCATTAAATAAATATCGGAACAAGATGTATGGCATGATAATACCCCAAAACGTGGCATTATGACAATTTTTTAATGGATCCGATATTTTTAACAGATCCGATAAAATATTTTTCATTTATAGTGAGGCAATGTTGATGTATTCAGAAAAGAAAAAAGTTATATATACTCCTGCGCACGGAATCAGTAAAAAAGAACCCTAGTTCTTAGAGGTCAAGAGATATCAGTTAAAAAAGAACCCTAGTAACAATGTTGATGTATTACACTATAAAAATAAGGCTTCTTTTGGGGCGGTAATGCCACATATTTATTTAAAACGCAGCTTGATGTATCCGGACCATTTGGTTGTTCCTTTGTAACAAACCAGTATATGTAAAGTGTTTGTATTGTAGGAAATATACTGCATTTTCAGTTTATTAGCTAAGATAATTAAGAGTCATATTGATCTATGATTATGTTTTCTGCCTTAGTATTTCTATGCAAATGAGTAACATTCTAAATGCCTTTTAAAAATCTCTGCTATCACAGCAGGTTTTGCACTATAACTGTGCATACTGTGGCGATTTCCTATTTGACAAACAAGGATTTTGATACTTACTGATGAAATCTACAGTAAATCATTATAAAATTAAACAGGTACACAACTGGTGTAAAGTTATGCACAAAAACAGATGTATCCAGTAAAATGTTACACTGAAAAAAGCTTTCTCCAATGTGTTTCCATAGTATTGTTTGAAATCCACCCATATTCAATGGCAGATTTAAAATGTTGCTGCCCGTTGGTACTTACCTTTTTGCCGCCTCCTCCTGCAGCGCCGCCCTCCTCCTTCTGCAGCGCCGCTGCGTCAAGTGATGCTGCAACGTCACGTGAGGATGCAGTTACATGACAATGGAATGCCGTGGCATGTCACGTTGTCATGGCAACGTATCGCCATGTGACATGGCGGCGTTATTTGATGCCGCGATGCTACAGAAGGGAGGAGGGCGGCACGAAGGAGAAGGTAAGAGACCTTTACAGAGGCCCCACCCTCTCCTGCGGCAATCAGTGCGGAAGAGAGCAGGACCTCTGTATATGAGGGGAATAAAGAGAAAAAAAAAACAGAATATTTGCAGCCCCCAAATCTTGCTGCCCTAGGCCCGGCCATGTGACTGCGTAATGCTGAAGACCCCAACAGTAGGATAAATGAATGAATGAATAACCAGATACTTGTAGGGGGGACCCCTAAACATAAACTTGATAGAAGACAGGTACTGGGTTGCAGTCCTGGATGGTAAGCTCACTAATAAGTGACGCTGTTGTTAACAATAACACCAGGAAGATTGAGCATAATAACACCCTATAACGTACCAATTGTCTAAATAAAGTCCTGAACAGGAAAACATGTAGCAAGCGATTGACTCACTGAGTGCTGCACAGTTCATGCGATCCAAAGGTGAGGGGTCCCCAGGTGTGCTTCCGTCCAAGGGGTAGGCTAGTAGAGAAGGCGAAAAACTGGAAGAGCACTACTGTAGGTATCAAAAAATTAGAAAGGAGGGTGCGTATCCCATAAAAAGATTATTTATTGGTCATGGTCATGATACCTACGGTAGTGCTCTTCCAGTTTTTCTCCTTCTCTACTGCCCTAGGCCCTTGCCTAATGGGAAATCCACCCTGCCCTTATCCTAACATGCTTGCTCAGTTATTACTGGATAGTTTTCACGTACTGTATATAGAGTATCAAAGTAAATGAAAATATAGCACTGCGGTTATCAAGAAACAAATGAAATGTGTGACCTTTTATGGCATTTTTCACAACAGCCAACAGCATGTGCCTTCTGCCTATTGTATGAATGAAATAGGCTATTTGCTGCGTATTCACACCTCGAAAAGATTGAGTACCGTACTTGTCCATCCTTACTGGACAGGAAATTGCTTGCAAGGAAAAACTGTCAGAGGTAAATGCTATCCTGATCACTGTCATAGAATATAAACACCTAGAGGAATATGGAAAGGGAGAGCAGAAACACAACTGAAGGATATAAAGAAGTTAGATGTAGCTCTGACATTTTTATTTGAATAATAATTTTTTCTTATTATTTATTGATGTTCATTTGTATCCTATGCTGTGATTAAAAATGGAATAAAAACTGATAGATGCAGACAATACATGTATTGATGCAGGTTTACAGATAAAACATGTACATACAATGTAAGGCACTTTGTTATGAATATGCCGGAATTGCTTTTTTATATGTATTGCATATCGCAAAACGTTTAGTGCAAGATCCAAAAATTTCATTACCTAAGTTTACTAAATGGCACAAGCGCTTTTGCTAATGTAGATCTACAGTAGCTGTTAGACTGTAAACTCCTTATATCAGGGATTCCTGTCTCCCATGCATAGTTTTATATTTGGTGCTTTTTTCTATTGCATTCTAATAAGAGATACAGCTCAACCCCATTATAACGCTGTTATAAAAGAATCACATCGCATTATAAGCGGACCGCGGTAGAAATAATGTACAATTGTATGCGTTGTACAATAAAGTATTTAGGATACCAATAATCGTGTTCTAAAGTCTTCATAAATACAAAAATTGGGAGTCACGCCTGCATCGCATTATAAGCAGATTCGTGTTGTAACGGATCGCGTTATAACGGGGTTGAGCTGTACTATTTCTTCTTATTGTACATGGTTAGAGAAAAACAGAGATGCACACAGCGCATCGGGGGTTAATAAAGAAATATGCAACACTGTGTGTGTGTTCAGAGGTATTGTGTACAATAAAACTATACAGCCCAATAGGTGATTATTTAAAAATCACCAATAATGTGAATGAGACTCAAAAGAGACAACAAACTATAAGTAAAAAGTGTAACACAATATTTATTGATACATAAAAAAAATACACACTAATAAAATGTGTAAGGGTAATTACCACTAATGGCACAACCACAGAAATAGTACAGAAGGATGTAATAAAAAAACTACTGTGAGCACAGCCAAACAACTAAACAATAACTAAGTTGTGAACACACACAAAAACAAAACAAACAGATCAACCGCACTGGGGGGTGCCAAGATACTGACCAGGAATATTGAAAAGCAGGACTGCTGTGATCTGTGCTGGTGTAACTGTCCGGACTGCACCGATCAACAGCTGATCTTCCGTCCGGCCTGAGAACTCCGCAATGGTATGGGGAAGCATCAGGACAGGCTCTCAGGGATGATCCTTATAATGTAGCACCTCAAGCCAGTGAGGATCCTGGTGCAACCAGGATGGTCCACACTGGCAACTCAGGTAGTGGCCCAGTCGAGTAGCAACAACAGCTGGATTCAACTGGGTCTTTATTAGCAACATACATGTAGTCATGACAGGCACATTCGCTGAAGGACTACCCACAGGGCTTGAGGCCCTGCAGGCCCTTCTCAGCTCCTTTATCCCCTGATAGGATAAAGGGTAAGTGCTTTCACTCCACAAGGGAAGGGAGCCCTGACTTCTGAGAGAGTGTCAGCTTATGTACCCCAGGGGAGGGGCGTGTAGCCCTGCCCATAAAGGGCAGGTCTGATACTGAGAGGCATCATTACATCATGGGCATGTGACCAAGCCAGTATCCTCCCTAAGGATGACACTCTGATTGTTGTTAGGCCAGCCCCTGGATACAGCAACAGGCTGCAACAACAAGCTAGGCCTCTCTGAGAGAGCTTATCCCCCACAGTGCCTGTGACTAACAGGACTTAGCAAACAAGGTATGGATCAAAAGAACATCCACTCCAGGAAAAAAGGTAAGGCGCTCACCAGCAAAAGAGGGTAAACATCAACTTTATTGGACTACATTGGTGCACCACCGGAAGTCATATGGGAGACGCTTCTGGCAGCGTCAGGGAAGCAGTTGAAGGAAGGAACTCAGGGCGGTGTTTTTTCGTGAGTAAGGCTACTCCACACCGGGCTTGCCAGGGCTATGGGGACCGAGTGAATACATTTCACATTATATTGTCCCTGTGTTGTTCCCCTCCTGTCCTCCCCATTCACCCGTTTCTATATATTACTGCTTAACCCTTTATTCCCCACTACCCGGTGTTAGCTCCATACATTGCATTTATTAGTGCCTCAGTGCAACTTCAGCCGGACCACCTGGAGCTTGTACGCGTTTATTTTGCTGACTAACAGGACTTATACTGTTAGGGCCACAGAAAAAGATGATAGCCAGAGGACTAGGCTATATATACATGTGTTGTCAACATGTATTTAGCCAATGAAAATCGGCTGGTATGGAAATACCGACAAGCACTAGCACTATGCAGCAGACAAAAGGAATCAAATGCTGCTAAAAGTGCTTAAATCAAACTAGGGGAAGGAAAGACAGGGCAATCTATGCCAGATAATGATCCAATATTAATACATTTGTAGCTCTTGGACCCCCACCCTAAGTGAGATTAGGTCTGCTACTCCATATTAGTGGTGGTGTGGTGCGTACCTGTGAGGTAACAGGTGGGCTGAGTTGCTCCACGGTGGTGTGGGGAGAATCATCAGGACAGGCTTTCAGGGTTCTTCACTCGTGGCCATCGCCTCCAGTCAGCATGCATATTGTAATGATCAATATAGTGTCATGATACTATGTGCTCACTGATACTATGTGCTCACTTAGAAAGACTAATTGTAAATAACAGACTACAATACATGTTGACAACACATGTATATTTAAAATGTATCTTTATTACTATAGGCTCTGATATCTATCACATTTATAACATCACGATCACATTTTAGTAAAGTTATTTTGTTCTCTTAGAGAACTTTATATGTATATCACTGTTTAGCAGAGTACACTTTAGTTAGTATGCACTGTCCAGCAATGTAGGTTTAAATGTCACACAGACCAATAGGAAGCCACAAGGGATGATGTTGCGGCTTCCTATTGGCCCATTTAACATGGGACCTTTTAAACACACAAGTGGAAATACTGCTTTAAAACTGGATATTAAAAGAAAAAGAAATCAGTAGACGTTTGGGCAAAATAGAGCAAGAGCTCATGCACAATTTCAACTTGCTCTGTAAACATGTCACACACGCATTAATTAAATATATATTTCTGTATGCTTTCATGGGTTTATTGGGCAGACTTTTGTGGCCTACTGAGTTACTTTAAGACTGCATTTTGACTCCCACATTCCAAGTTTTAAAAAAGCATGAACTTACCTAGATAAAATAGATTAAATATATTAATGGAATTTCTGTAATTTGATGAACACATATACAATGGTAAATCAAGATACAACAACTATTAAGTAAGAGCTTCAAGTATGTATAGGGCAGAATAAAAAATATGAACTGTTTCCATGACACACCATTTCAGAGAAGATGGCTTTTCTAGAGTATCAGCAACTACTTTACAGGAATAGTTCTTAACGTATGATATAATAGTAGACACATGAGATACTAGATACAAACACTGTGTTTTTTCATGAAGTGCAGTCACTAAATGCAATGCATCACTATAAATACATTTGGTCAGGAAACAATATGAGGAGTACCTTTGTGGAATATCATTTGGAGACAGTAAAGCCAAGTCAGGATTGTATAAATACAGCCACCCTCTGGGAACTACTTATTAGTGTAAGGGGTTGATGGCCTTAATGGGTTAACTGGGTGGGATCACTCTGGTACTGTCCCTCACCACCGTTATGTCACTGTAGGTAAATAGAAGGGTATATATAGCTTCACTCAATGTTCTAGAAATAGGTTCCTCAGAATTATGGGAGTGGGCCTCAGAGTGAGTCATGTAAATATGTTCACGTGTATAGATATGTATTTTAAGTGTCCTGTCCATGTTTATTGTGTCCAGTTAAGGAATAGGCCCTATATACAGTAATTAGCACATATAGTAGTGGCCCAAGATTGTTCTCATTCAGGCAGAGTGAGCATGTGCTTAGTAGGCGTTCTCAAGAGTAGCTCCGGAGGGAGCATAATTGTATCAGCCCCATTGACAGGTCCTTAGTAAACCCTTGATCCAATATGCATGGACAAAGAATGCAGTAAACAGTAAGGGGATACTGATCCCAGAAAGAAGAGTGAATTCACAGCCAGGGCCCACTAGACATGGGGAACTATTGACACTATGCAGGACTAAGGTAAACAAACATAAGTCCCTCCCTAGCATAGGAGTACGAACTACAGTACAAGGGGAAGAAGCACAGTGTCATTTTATGATTTGCCACCAGTTAATATGACTGACGTCAAGTATGTCTTTGTATGGTGAGCCTTTTAAGCTAGTATAGCAGGGTTCCCCCGGGACCACCTTCCCTCCGGTTGCGTGCGCGCACCCAGGCAAGGTGCGGGAGGCACCGCGCGGGGTGTGGAGCAGCGAGTGGATCGCTGGAGGCTCCGGCAGCTCCCCCTGCAGGGCACTGCCATCTTGGTTGCAATTGTGCATGTGCAAGATGCTGCACATGCGCAGGACTAGCTCGCAAATGGCGGACAATAGGAAGAGGCTCCAAGCTGGGACTACATATTCCATGAACCTCAGGGACAAGTCACATGGTGTGTATCAGAGAATAGGACTGCAGCTTCCCCTGCAAGGGGAAGATAGATACATTTTGCGCGCTGCAGCCATGTTAGTCGGAGATACCCCTTGTTAGGTCCCGACTCCCCTCAGCTTGTGGTTGCGGGTGACAGTCCCATAGATAGGGACACTGCCCTGTAGCATAATATTGAGGGACACAGCCAGGACGCGGCTGCATTCTGGCCTCAGGTGTTCTGGGACCAGACACCCATCAACTGCAGAGACTATCAACGGTGGCACAATCCCTGCAGGACCCACCGTAGAGACGGAGGCTTCGCAGGTTACGGCAACGGATCTGTGGATCTCATCATAAGTACAGCATCTGCGCGCCCGGGTGTGGACACACCCGGCAGGTACCCAACTAAGTGCACCAACTCACCTTCACATTAGTGGGGCAGCGCTGTGTCACACACTTGGGTGGGTTGGTGGTTGATTCTGGGGACACTGAGACGGTCTGGTGCCCGGAGCACCTCAGTACATTGGGGTAAACCACGCAGGGTTATGGACACAGTGTTGGGAAAGGCACAGTGAGGGGTTGCAGCCCTGTGAGGCCTAATATTGTGGTATTGGTGCTATTGTTATGATTGTTCTATGCCTATAGTAAATTGTTATTGTTTCCTTGCATCAGTGTGTATTGGTCATATATGGTCCTGCACGGGGCTATCCCACATAGGGGCTGTCCCGCACAGGTGGAGGCGCTGTCACCTATCGAATCAGGTACACCCCAGGTTCCCAGCAGCGGAGGTTCAGGCCTCCTGTGAGCCACAGATAATGCACCAAACACACACCGTAGTCACCATATCTCCCAGGGGGTGGGGGAAAGGGCTCTACACTAATGTAAATAAAGCGCTTCTCTGTACTATAAAAGTTCCTGGCGCCCATCCTTATTCTATCTGCTTATCCACGCCCAGCCTGTCCGGACCCAGCACCCTGAACAGGTATGAGAGACTGAGCATTGACACTGTATATAGTTCATCTTGATTAGAGCCGGGCAAGGAGGGTTAAATAAAGATAATAATTTTTTCTTGTGCAGTAGTATAATTTTGCTGAAAGAGGTGCTAGGAGATAAACTGAGGTCCCATGAAGCTGGCAGAGTGATTTAAACCAAGTGCACCCATTTCAAAATTAGTCACATAACCATCAATAAATTCCCTTTCAATTGTGTTACAACTTCAGATGCTCAAAGACATACATTTCACTAAGACTAAGGAGTAATTATATTATTTATTCCACCGTATGGCAGGTCATTTGTCATTTTCTTTTCTTTTTTTTTTTTAGCATGGAACAAAAAAGTAGCAGATATACCAAAGACTATTTTAAGTTAAAAAAATAAAGCTGTTTGTTAAACTTTGGGCTAATTTCATAATAATTTCAACATTTTGAAAAATACTTTTGCTGTTCTAGAGAGCTACAGGTTCTCCATATCAGTTAGTGCCAGTATACAATACTTTGGATTTGTTTAAACTAATTTACACCTCAAGCACATCTTAATTTTTCTTTAATATAAAATATTTCAGAATGTTGACCTCTAACTTACGAGAACAATATGTAATTGAAGCCATTTTTTCTTGCAATTAAAAACTCCATCTCTGCTACAGTATGAAACAATCCGTTGGTTATTTTGAAATATAGGCTCTGGCAATTTTTCATCATATTAAATATACATGAAGATCTGAAAAACAGCCAAGTAATGAGATCCACAGCTATTGCCTATATTTCAATCATCTTGTGTAAAAATAATGTTGTAACTTCAGCACATTATAATGGAAAGATATTCTCATATAAGCAAGTGTGTATTGTGCTGATGCAAAGATCGTTCAGCACATTCACACATTTCATTTTAATTGTGTTATAATTAGTCACTAAGGCCTTCACAGGCTTTGCAAGGCAATACTAAATCAAGAAAACTGAATATGATAGCTGGGCATGCACTTAAAGGCCACTTACCAATTACGTTGCTTTTCTGCTCTAAAAGGTTCTTTTGAAAACTTGATTATCTATTAAAGTGATTCTGAAACCCCTTGCAACATTCTGAACTAAGATACCGCCGAGTTATATATTTTTAAATAGGCTATATAAAATTCACAATGTGAATTTGATTGAGTGTGATTTGTTCCCATGCATGAAGTATTGGGTCCTGTTATAAATATATTTGTGTCAACTATTTTAGCAATAGCAAGCTACACAATATAATTTTGGAAAAATTTATCGTTCTTAATTTGCTTAAATGCCTTAAGGAAATTGTAGCCATCAAAATCTTTCAAATCATAGAATTTGCACTTCCTAATATTAGAGTGACCATATTCTACCTTGGAAAAACCAGGACACATCACACATGCGCGAAAGGCAAGCACTGACCGCGCATGCACAAACTGAGCGTGCCAACTTTGCATGCACAACTGGAGCTATGCGATCGGCAAGCACCTCTGACCACGCATGCACTGTGGGAACTTGCCAACGATCGGCCTTGTCAGCCACACATGCATGGCCAGCAAACGCTGATGGCTAGCAAGGGCTGATCCCGCATGTGCAGCTAGCAAGCTGTGAGAAAACCGGGACATTCAGACATTTCGGGATACCGGAAAAGGGGACACAAACATGGGACGTCTGGTCACCCTACACACACACACACCACATACATGTAGCCCTGGGTTGTTTTGGGGCTATAGTTCTGTCCTCCTCCTGGCGGTAATACCTAGTAAGGGCAGGTTGCCAGGAGCAATCATGGGTTTTTCCCACACATGCACTGACAGTGAGTCAGTGAAGGTAGTGTCATCAGGCTCTGTGTCCAATTAGAGACACAGGGGTGGTGCTTACTGAAGCTACTTACTGCATGACACTTCCTGATTTAGTCAGTCTGTCCCTACTGTGAGAGGGGCAAGGTTACCCATACCAAGCTGTCAGTGCTCTGGCAGGCTTGAGGCCTCCCTCCGGGGAGCGTGGGGTTAACCAATACCTCTTATCCCACCAGGGGATATTGGAAGAGCAAGAACCACTCTTGGTGCCCTTTGCTGGGAGTGAGTTCAGGGACATCCTAAGGGTGGGCACCCTAAGAAGAACTGCTGTGATTGTGACTGCTGGATCCAGGAACCAGATAAAGCATCCTGACCTTTTATAAAATACCTCCTGGGCCCCCTGTTACCAGCAGGCATGCACCGCACTCAAAGTAGTTACCAGAGTAGTTTTCCCTGTAACCGACCCTATCTGCGATTGGGGGGGGGGGGGGGGGGAATAGGGTTACATAAATAAATCCTGTACGTTACTTGTCAGACACACACACACGTATATATGTGTATACACATATGTAACGGCTGGACCCCCCTTGTCTGACCCACCCAATCTCACATTGGCCCGTGTGGTCTAACCGGTCCCCATTACAAGGTCGTGTGTGGTGGTGCACCTGCAAGTAACAGGACTCCTGAGTCTCCCGCTTGGTGTTATAGAGGATATCATCAGGACAGGTAGCTGAGGTAGTGGTTACGAGTCCAACTTACTTCATGTGCAGCGCCTCCACCTCATCAGGAACTATGCTTCCGCAGGGAGATGGTCCTGGTGAGGAACTCCTTCTTGGTGGTGACTGCCACTGTTGAGTAATCTCACACTCACACAGTGGGGGTTTCTTTGAACATGGCATCTTTATTGTGGATTGGGATGTAGCAGACTGCCCCACGCAGCTGCCGGCTCTAGCCGCACATCTCTCCGTGCTGTCCCTTTGCCAGGTACGCCCTCCCATCTTGAAGTGGGTTTCCCTTTCTCCTAGGGAGATCACCACTGCGCCAGGTCCCTGGACACAGTGTGGCTTAGACAGACTTGGTTGGTCACTCTGCTACCGCAAGTTATCACACTAGGGTCACAAAAGTATTCCTCCAATCCCTTATGCCGGAGCATACATTTTACCAGCTGCTTCACACAACTGCTGGCTAACTCTTTACTAACTGACAGTGCTGTGCCCTTTATACCTCAGGGGGCAGGCGCATCTCTGATGTCACTATCCAGGGACTCAGAGCATACAGCCACTCCCTTCCTTACACAGGGCACCACACCAGGGTGTGAGGGAAAACCTCCATAACTACTGTTGGCAGGCCTGTACTTACTAGGACTTACTGCCAACAGAGAAGATGTACGCAGTCATTATTATGCATGGCTACACATACATATATACACATATACTGTACATGTCCCCTATCAGAGTTACACACACTTGTCTATAGACATGCCACCTGTCAGACAGTCCCACGTCCTGAATTATAATTAACACGATAGATAGGATGTCACATAGTTTGTAAATATAATTAATGGAATAGCTAGAAGGAGAGAGAGAGTGTGAGGGTAGAAGAGAGTAAAGGCGAGGGCAGAAGACAGGGTGAGGGCAAGGGAGGAAGGGAGGGCGAGGGAGGAAGAGAGCAAGGGCGAAGGAAGAAGAGAGCAAGGGCGAGGGAGGAAGAGAGCAAGGGCGAGGTTGGGAGAGAAAGCAAGGGCGAGGAAGGAAGAGAAAGCAAGGGCGAGGGAGGAAGAGAGGACAAGGGAAGAAGAGAGAGCACAAGAGAGCAGGAAGAGGAATGAGGGAGGGGGAAGGAGAGAGAGAGGAGGGAAAGAGGAAGGAAAGAGGAAGGAGAGAGAGATAAATGGGAATGGAAAGAGAGGGAGAAGAAGGTGGGGAAGAGAAAGAAAGCGAGAGAGAGAGAAGTGTGTGTGTGTGAGGGGGGGGAGAGAGAGTGGACGAGAGAGAAGAATAGAGAAGAAAAGACAGGAGGGAAGGGAGCAAGAGAGAGCCGGGGAAGAGAGAGGAGTGTGCGACTGGGAGAGAGAGGAAAAGGGAGATTAGGGAGGAAGGGGATAGAGAGAAAGAAGAAAATAGAGGGGAGGGAGAAATTGGAAGAGAGGAGGGGAGCAGACTCTGCACTTCACTTAATGAGATCAACAAACACACATTCCATGCAAACTCAGAACCCCAACACCACCACTATATATATATAGCACCGGAGGTGCTAAGCACCCTGAAAGAATGTTAATGATCATCAAAAGCCTGTCCTGGTCTCCACTACAACACAGACAGCTCAGCTCTCCTGGTATGCGCACCACTTTCACCTGTAGCAGTATTTCCTAGAGGGTGGGGGTACATGTGCTATATATATATATACCCCCACCCTCTAGGAAATACTGCTACAGGTGATAGTGGTGCGCATACCAGGAGAGCTGAGCTGTCTGCCTTGTAGTGGAGACCAGGACAGGCTTTTGATGATCATTAACATTCTTTCAGGGTGCTTAGCACCTCCGGTTGTGATAGGCTCTAGGGTGCCAGAGATCAATCCCCACCAAACATACTTCTCCTTTCTGCCCAGGGACTGACACTCAGACAGAAGTATACGGAAACCAGGGCTTTATTTGCAGTCACTGTACATGATGGTCATACAGCGTTGCAGGGTCTCATAGGATTCCAGGCCTATGGATGGTGCTGGATCTCTAATGGTGCAGGGTCCTCTGTACAATTCAGATGTTCCCCCAGCCCCTATGGACTGGGGGGGGGGGCAAGCTCATCCCTGATGGGAGAGACTCACAGCCCTTCCAGTCTCTCCAACCTCCAGACTAGAACTAACAGTTTGGCACTTCCTGTCTGAGATCTGGAAGGGGAGGGCCTAGTGTTTGCACCACAAACCACAGGGCCTAGTGTTTGGCTATACACAAACACCAGGTCAACGCCTCTTCTGTCACTCAAAGAGTAGCATGAGGAGGGTCAACTGCCCCATGGATTACCTGTCACAGCCTGTAGCTATCAGGAATTTACAGTGACAGGAGGCAGAGAGGCAACTTGGACCAGCCCTGTTACATATATAACATATGTGTCAAAAGGAATAGATGAGTCACTCCGCGCTGGTGCTGCCAAATGAAAAAGACCCTCTTGCTGCCATCTGACCAAGGGACTCCACACCCCCTACAAACGTGAGCTCCTGAATGGGAGCTCACAGACAAGAAAAGAGAATAGGCAGATAGGCGCACTGGGGGACACAAACTGATTTATTAATAACCCCAATAATAGGATCAATAAAAACACATACACAATAAAACACTCTAAAACTATATCAATGGGCTAGGAGGGGGACAGGGCAACAACGCATCAACACTGTGCAGCCAAGAGAAGGGGTCCGGACCCAATCTGTTAACGTACCAGGCAGCAGAGAGACACGTCCTGTCCCCCTCCTAGCCCATTAATATAGTTTTAGAGTGTTTTATTGTGTATGTGTTTTTATTGATCCTATTATTGGGGTTATTAAAAAATCAGTTTGTGTCCCTCAGTGCGCCTATCTGCCTATTCTCTTTTATGTGTCAAAAGGAGTACTACTGAGCGTGGCCAGATGTATACAACAAAAGACAGAAAAGCCCAGTGCTACATCCAATTTGACAAAATATATAGTAATTAGTATATAGTTACATTCTTCAATAATAATATTCTAATGAATAAGGGTCATTTAGTTAAACACTTTGGCCAAAGCATTATAAGCCTGCAAGCAAACGTCAAGACATAACCAATTCATGGCCCTTATTGATGAGAATACTATTATTAAAGTATTTAACTATATACTAATTACTATATATTTTGTCAAATTGCATGTAGCATTGGGCTTTTGTTGTCTTCACTTAATAACCCATCAGTCCTGTTATCAATAGCCAGGATATATATACTGAGCACTGAGGTCACATACTGACAGATATGGGGACCTCTTATACAAGGGACAATGAGGAGCCACTGCGTATGCTTTATGCCACTGTCACCTCAAACCCTGCATGTTACGGTCACCTCAAACCCTGCATATCACGGTCACCTCAAACCCTGCATGTCACAGTCACCTTAAACCCTGCATGTCACAGTGACCTGAAACCCTGCATGTCACTGTCACTGGGACACATGGTTCACGTGTGTAAAAGGCGAGCGCCAACAGCGCATGCACAAACTGAGCTTGCTGGCTGTGCATGTGTGAACAGTGAGTGCCGACTGCGCATGCGCGATCGGAGCTTGCTGGTAGGCGAGCGCAGACCACACATGCATGGCAGGCGCTTATCGCGATTGCCAGCCACGCATGCACCAATTGCAGGTCATTTACAGACATTTTACGATACCGGGACCAGGGGCAAAAAATACAGGACATTCCCTGATTAACCGGGACGTCTGGTCACTCGACTAACATGCGTCACATTTTTTCCACTGTCTGTTAAATTCTAACAATTAACAACTTTTCTACATACAGTAAACGGAGGTTTGAGTCTCAAATAATCCTTTTCAAGTATTGTTTTCTTTTAACTTTAAAATTAAAGGTCTACCTACAGTAAGTTCTACAGTGTAGTTTCTACCGATAGGCGAATGTGTCAAAATTCAATCCGTAAATGATGCCCCATGTTTTCAACATAATTCGATTTGCTGTCAAATATTCGGCCTCGAATTTGTCAAAATATGGGCAAATGTATCTAAACTCGCAGCCTTATTAGTTTAGTCTTCCCGTTGCGAATGCCATAACCTTCGTCTGCAATTCTTATGAAACATTCCATCTGTTTAGTGCGCATGTGCAGTGATATTCCATTTGTTTTATTTGGTTTCACTGCGATTGCCTACTAATGCAGACATTGGCCCCTTGGCAGTGGGCACTATGCACGAATACTTCGCCCATGCAATAGTTTTTTTGTTGAAAAGGCGAATGTGCCCAATTGAAGGTTGAGCCGTGAATATTCAGGCTTGCAAAGAAACGACACATTCGCAGCGAAGTCGAATGTCTGTGAATAATTTCCACATCTTTAGTAGTTTCACCATACTTCCCTTAATCCCTAATCAGGGATTATAATGCATAAAAGAAAAAGGCTCCGTGGTTCAGAAGTGTTTGGTTCCACGACATTTCAGTATTAAAGAAGCATATGAGTAGCACTGTGGCTAATACTATACACGATACATAAAGCTGGCCCCCTGCAGACGCACTTACCAGAATGCCCTCCTACTGTCTCTGTACGTTCTCCCTACCAATTAGATTGTAAGCTCTCTCTGGGTCTGTTTCAGCAGGAGTTTTAAAACTGTCTCAGCCTGGCTGCAATTAACCAGCTCCCTGCTGGATTTAGAGGCAGTTTCTTAAACAGGGAAGCGTCCCTATTACATGAACTATAATACTGTAGTTCCTATTGAGGTACCATGACACAAAATCTCCTATGGGAGTGTAGCCATGTCCCCCTCTTACTTCCGGGCAACGTGGGAGGGACGGCTGTGAGGTTGAGCTGTGCAGGAAACCGGCGAGCGAGCGAGTTGCCGGAGTTCCGCCATCTTGTTTATGCCACACATGCACAGTAGCAGCTAGCGCATGTGCAGAAGATACTCCGAGTAGTGGCGGCCCTCTTGGTTCACCTTGCGCATGCGCAGTACAGCGCAAGCGGTGGCCATTACACCCCAAGCTCCGCAAGGGGAACTACAAGCCCCAGCAGCCCCTTGGCGAAGACCACATGGCGCGCAACAGCCAATAGGGCTGCGAGGATGCCCTGCAGCAAGATAGTTACATTTGGCGTGGTAGGAGAGCCACGCCAGTCGGAAGAGGGAGCTGGATCCAGCAGGTAGTGTTTCAGAGCCAGTGGCTCTGAGACTAGGCCTAGTATATTCCCCCTTAGGTCCCAACTCCCAGTAGCTTGTGGTTGCTTCAGGGAAGGCCCCTTAGATAGGGAAGCTTCCCCATGTTGCTGTCTAGTATCAGGGACAAAGTGAAGACGCCGCACGGTGATCGCGGCCTGTTGTCTTGGACAATCTCCGTTGTAAGAGACTTTGTATGGTGATATTATCCACGACGGATTCACCCCACATGGAGGCGGATGCCATCGCAGACAACGTCGCTGGATCGGCGGATCCCTGTTGCTAATTCGGCCGCACCGAGTACTGCAATACTCGGCAGGTACCTCAACTAAGTGCACCAACACTCCACGGGATAGCACTATCTACTACACTTTTGGTTGGGCCCTGACATTGGGGGAAAAGGACATCAGGGTATTGGTTGGTGCCCGCACCCTATGTACTTTGGGGGACACTCACTGGTGGTATCAGGTTGTTATACTGTGGGGTACAGGGTACTGTGGTCTATAATAATAATAATAATAGCATGTTCTTGTATAGCGCTGCTAGTTTTACATAGTGCTTTACAGAGACATTTTGCAGTCACATGTCCCTGCCCCGTGGAGCTTACAATCTATGTTTTTGGTGCCTGAGGCACAGGGAGATAAGGTGACTTGCCCAAGGTCACAAGGATAAAATACCAGGAATCGAACCAGGTTCCGCTGCTTCAAACTCAGTGCCAGTCAGTGTCTTTACTCACTCAGCCACTCCTTCTCCCAGTAAAGGTTGCTGTTATATACCTGACTGTGTGTATTATTGTTATTGTTCCTGTAAGGGGCCTATCCCTCCCAGGGCCATCTTAACAGCATTATAGGCCCCCGGGCAAAGCAGTGCACTGGGCCCTGCCTATACAACCACTCACAGGAATACAAATTTTAATTATCGATAAAATAAACTAATATTTATTGGTACCTCCAACAAAACCGTTAATTGCCTCCCACAAATCGTTACAATATTCTGCTTCCATAACATTGCAAGCAATAAAAACTGCAAAATGTATCTCGCGAATGCAGACATGACAACTCTCCGCTTCAAGTCGTAATTTTTCTCCTTCTACCGAGTTAATTGAATGTTGAATGTTGAGGCGGGTGATAGGAAAATGAGTGTTAAATTCTGGTCTGTGCATACAGTAGAGGCAACGTTTATTCTAACATTTGCCGTAAACTAGCCGGGTTACATTCTGGGTATGTGCTGGGTATGTTCTGGGCTAGTTTGAGGCACGTTTAAGGCATTTCTGCATTGACTAACGACCCATAGGATTAACACAGCAGGGATCCCTGGCAGTCCAATTCAGTTTGAATGGGACTGCCAGGGACCCCCGCTGTTAATCTGATAGGCCATTAATCAATGCAGAAATGCTGGGGCTAGTTTAAGGAAAGTTTAAGGCATGTATTCAGAATGTACCTGGGTGTTTCCTGGGTTTTTTGGGGAATTGCCCCTGGTTTTTGTTCGAATAAGAGTTGCCTCTACTGTAGATTAGCATGGGGCCCCTATGCTCGTGGGGCCCCCTGGCAACTGCCCAGCGTGCCCATGCGTTAAGACGGCACTGATCCCACCACGTTGGGATCCCTTGCAAGTGGTGGCGCTGCACCAAGACGAACCAGAATCACCCCAGGCTCCCAGTGGCGGAGGCTCAGGCCTCCTGGTTGCCAACAGGTAATAGCAGCATTGGTAGTTCCTTCCCGGGTACAGGGGAACAAGAGCTACAGGAGTATGCTAGAAAGAGAGGCTACAATAGAAAAGTAGAAAGTGACAGATACTTATTAAAGGCGTAAGAATACAGCTGTAGTCAGAAATATTGCTTATTAGTGAGTTATTCAGTGTTATTAGTGTTATGCAGAAAGCCCGCATGAGTGGGAGAGAGCCTACTGTGTGTAGGTGTTAAAACATACCCAGTGCTCTAAACTCACACTTTTTCAATAATGCGTCATGAATTATTTACACTTCACTACCAGTGGGGTCTGAAATCATTTTCTGTTTTCTTTGTACTAGTTAATAGGCAGACAGTAAAGAATTATCCTATTGCTTGTCAGAATAGATGCATGAAAGTGACCCTTTTTACTTATATAGTGACATTGAATCTACATTGGCAGCTTTTGATGATACAGCATCTTGACTTGAGCTGTCATTTCAGCAGCCAAAAAACATGAGGCAACATTCAAACCTTAGTACCATTAGTGTGCATACTGCTGTGGGTAATGGTGCAAAGAACGTAATAGGAACTAATAGCAGTTGGCGGAGGTCTTCGTGCAGGCAAATGTGATGTGAAAAATATGACAGCTCAAGTTCAGAGGTATTGTTGGCCTCAACTTCTTAAAAGTGTCCTGCATACTGTTTGACCATATCTTTATTGTTTTAACCCTGTGGGAGCCCCAAATTGTACCTACTATGTGATGGTGTCCTAATCTACTCGCTCGTTTTAGTAGGGGAGATCGTGTCCAGGAGCGCAGCCTGTTATCTCCCAGGAAGAGAAGGATTTATCCTCTTCTGTAATCTGTGACGGAGCAATCCTGTGACTTGACCGCTTCACTGGGCTGGTGATCGCGAATGCTGAGCGGCTTTGTCCCTCTGATGTCGCGGCCCCACTTGCACTCAAAGGGTTAAAGAATACGAAGTCTCTCAGAACAAGCTGCATAATCCTATTAAGAGACGCCCACTTTCTAATGACTTTTTCTACTTTCAGCAAGAAACAATTTAGGGAATGTGTGCTGTACCCTACAATCAACACATGATGCACATTGCGTAATAGCCATTGATACATACATGCATACAGTACAGCATGGCACTGTGTAACCAGGCATGCATTCAAGCTAACTAGCTGCTCATTTAATAATAATATTGGTAAGCACATTTTGTTTTGGGTTTTTTTGCACTGTTGCCAATGATTTCAATGGCAATATACTGTAACAGCATCAGAAGTAACATTGCTATGGGCCATCAGGATTTAATTATATAAAGAGCATGACTTCTAACAAAAGGGCTGTGTGCCAATTAGATATAGCTGTTTGGGTACATGGACAGATGTGAGTAAATATGATTTGGAAAATCATGCACAGATGCCACCATATAATAACAATTTCCAGTTACACCTCACAAATAGTGTAAGAGACCAACTTCAGGTTCCCATCTGTTATAATATAGAATACTATTTGAGTTATACTATGCTTCCAATGTACACACCACAGCAAATGGAATTTTGCAGGCACAATGCCCCTGCCTCGTAACACCTGCAATCTAATCTGGCCTTGTAGAATTGATATAAGTTAGTATGTTTGAATGTAAAAAGTATTTTTTTTTTTTTTTCCTCTTAACTCTGTGCTGTTAATTGAACAAATGGAACAAGGTGACTGATTGGGGAGGGGGAGGGTCATGTGACCTGTTTTTGTGTATAATACTAACAGCTCAGCTGCATTGGGCAGGAACTGCATTAGGCAGCGAGGCATTTAAAGTGAGGTTTTTAAGTGATAAATACAGTTAGAATACAGTTTGACTAGAGGTGACTGGGGACTGCTTCTTTCTGCAAACTCTTTTACTCAAGACAACAAACGGTAAGCTATTCAGATCACACTATGATCCCATGCTTGTTAGCCTGCATAGTTTAACCCCCCACCCCTTTACAACTTCTTTCACTGCTGCCTCTCCCAAAACTGACTGCACAAAACACTGAAACCCTGAATTAACCCTAGCATTGCAATGCAGCAAAACACATGACAAGGTACAGGTTCACCCCTGCTGTTTAGTCTGCACACACTCACTCTGCTCACAACAGCTACTTGCAGCACTGCCTACCTCTGGCATCATGAACCTGCTATGTCTTCTAACTTTTTTCTTTCTCCTGGTCTCATGGAGATGTTACTCCCTCTATCCACTACAAACTCCTCCATCCTGGCCCACACCCAACATCACCATACACCCTGGACTACTCAAAAGCCTTGCACTATCTACTGAATGTTGGTGGAGAACTCTAAAAACCAGCACACCAACCACTGCTCACTCTAATGGAAAACACCACAAATCTACAACTTGTAAACAACTACCCAAATTTCTTCTCATACTATTACTCTCTCTAGCAGGTGATATTGAAACTAACCCAGGTCCTCCCATTTCAGCTCTGTCCCATGCCCCTGAGAATTCCACCTTTAAATTCCAAAAAGGGCTATCTGTCGCCCATATAAACATCCGGAGCCTGCTGCCCAAACTAGACGAACTAAGGGCATGGTGCCTTATGCATAAACCCAAAGCCATCGTTCTTACAGAAACATGGCTATCCTCTAAAACCCCTGATGCAAATATCGCCATTCAGGGATACTCCATTTTTAGGAGAGATAGGTCAAAGAGAGGAGGAGGGGTGTTATTTTATATTGCAGACACCTTACAATTTACACTGTTACATTGCCCACCAAGTCCACCCTCTTTTGAAACTCTAGTTGGCAAAATCTGCCTCCCCTTTTCTAAGCCCATCTTGCTTGCTGGCATCTACCGCCCCCCTAAAGCCCCTCTACAATCCCTGACTGATATCACCCAATTTCTTGCCTCCATTTCCTCTCTGAATGAGAAGAGTGAGCTGCTAGTTCTTGGGGATTTCAACTTCAATTGGCTTGACCCTAAAAACCACAAAATCCAGATACAACTCAAGTCACTTAACCTATCGCAACTCATTTCCCAACCCACACGAATAAACCTGAAGTCGCATAACCATTCCTTGCTAGACTGGATTCTCTCCTCAAACCCCAGCAGAATCCAATCCTCTGGCATCCTTCCTGACATTTTCAGTGACCATGCAATAGTGTACTGTGTAAGGAAAATTAAACCGCCCCATTCAAGCCCCAAAGTTCTCCTCACTAGAACATTTAAAAACTTTAACCCACAACAGTTTCTGGATGACCTTACCAACTGCCCATGGCACAGAATCGATTTAATTCCCGACCCTGATTCTGCGCTCGACTATTTCCAATCCGAGTTCTTAAAACTCTGCGATACCCATGCTCCACTACGCAAAATAAGGGTACGGGGGGCCCACCTTCCATGGGTTACACCTGACCTTATAGCACTCTACCAGTTCAGGGATGCCTTGTGGAAAAGCTACAAAGTAACTGGCACTACCAAGGATCTCAATCACTACAGATGCCTGCGGAACGTGTGCACAAGGCAAACAAGGCATGCAAAAGCACAATATTACTCTGACAATCTCCTCCAAAATACATCAAACCCAGCTAATTTCTGGAAGGTTATCAACAATATATTCCAGCCTCCTAACCATCAACAACCAAGTAATATCACTAAGGGGGATATTACTCTGACAAACCCCACTGACATCGCAAATGCATTCAATGATTACTTTGTGGGGTGTGCCACTAACTTATTAGCGAAACGCAGCACAAACCCCAAACCTGAATCTCATCCTGGGAGTACCCCTATAGTCCCACCCCCTCCCAACACTGCCCACAATTTTCAATTTAGCCCAGTATCTGAAGAGGAGATTACACAAGCGCTCCTCAAACTAAAACTAAGCAGCCAATGTGGACCCGACTTACTACAATCTAGGTTCCTACGACTTGGTGCCCCAGCCATTGCCAAACCAATTGCGTCCATAGTCAACTCTATCCTGTCTGCAGGCCATATCCCTAAGACCTGGAAAACTGCCAGAGTTGTCCCAATCTTCAAAAGTGGGGACAAAAACACTGTCTCAAACTACAGGCCAATCTCACTTCTCCCAATTCTATCCAAAGTCATGGAAAAATGTGTCCACTCCCAATTAAGCGAGTTCTACACCAAGACAAATTTCCCTAGCCAATTCCAGTCTGGGTTTCGTCCCAAACACTCCACCGTAACTACCCTGCTAAAAGTTTGCAATGAAATCCAGTGTGGAATGGAACGGGGACAACTCACTGGTGCAGTATTCCTAGATTTTGCAAAGGCTTTTGACACAGTTGATCATGCTATCCTGCTTAACAAACTCCAGAGCTCTGGAATAGGGAAACATGCTTTAAACTGGTTTCAGTCCTACCTATCAGGAAGATCCCAACATGTGTCCATCTCAGGCTCTAACTCCAACCCCCTGGATATCACCTGTGGTGTCCCGCAAGGCTCTGTTCTGGGGCCCCTACTCTTCTCAGTGTTCATTAATGATCTTCCCACAGCTTGTAAGGAAGCCTCAATACACATGTATGCAGATGACACAATCCTGTATGCACACAGCCATAGCCTCTCTGACCTTCAACACATACTTCAGTCTGACTTTTTGAGACTCGAAAACTGGATTTCCCAAAACAAACTGTTTTTAAACACTGACAAGACTGTAACAATGGTATTTGGGACCAAGACTAAATTTGTAAAGCTTCCAGTGACTGAGCTCCTGATTAGAACCAACGCTAAAACCACCCTAACACCTGTCACTAGTTTTAAATACCTGGGCTTATGGTTTGACTCCCACTTAACATTCGGGATGCACATTGATACCCTGACAACCAAGACCTATGCCAAACTAGGGGTACTTTACAGGAACAAATCCTCCCTAAGTCTCCTGGTCAGAAAGCGTATTGCACAGCAGATGCTAATGCCAATTATTGACTATGGAGACATAGTATATGGCTCGGCTCCTCAAACCCACCTTAGCAAACTTGACACCCTCTACAATTCAATTTGTCGTTTTGTTCTCCAATGCAACTACAACACACATCACTGCGAAATGCTCAAAGAACTAGATTGGTCATCACTAGAGTCTAGGCGCAAAGTTCACCTTTCCTGTCTCACCCTCAAATACTTTCTGGGCAAGCTACCCAGCTACCTGAACAAGCTCCTCACCCCTACCACATGCAGTACCTATCACCTGAGATCAGACTCCAAAAGACTATTCATGGTCCCAAGGCTCAACAAAGTATCCGGACGTTCCTCCTTCTCCTTCCGTGCACCCCAAAACTGGAACAACCTACCAGAGACTCTCATATCCACCACCAGCTTAAGTTCTTTCAAATCTAAGGCTGTCTCACACTTTAATCTGGTCTGTAACTGTTTCATACGCTCATAATATATATTTTCTTTAACTGTGCATGCAATGTCTTGTATATAAATGTATACCTTGTTCATTTATGTAACTGTATTTGTAACCATGTATTATTTGTTTTACTCTGTGCCCAGGACATACTTGAAAACGAGAGGTAACTCTCAATGTATTACTTCCTGGTAAAATATTTTATAAATAAATAATAATGACTTGCCCAAAGTTATCGTGAGCTATGCACTTGAACCAGGTTCATCTACTTCAAAGACAGTGTATTTTCAACTAATGTAGTCCAGATTTGTACAAGCATTTTAGTTTGGCCATCATGTGATTTTAGTTATGTTTTTACTACAGCCCACTCACCTATTATGCTCATTCATTGTTGATCACTGGCATGCATATACACACATACATAATTATATCAACATACATGCAGATTTACACACTTGCATACCTACTGTGCACACATTTACATGTTATATATTCATTTACACATTTATCAACATATATATTCCAGATCTAAACTGTGATAGTAACATACACACACACAACTCACTTGTATATTATTCACTGATGGATACATTCATTTACCTGTGTCTATTTAATTCTCAGATTTGTATGCATTTTACTGTTTTATTGGTTTTTATTCTTCTGGCAATAATACATAAATCTATATAGCTACTGCACTTTACACACATATCCTCACATGTAAAATAACTGTCATGTTCCAAGGATACAAATGAGCAAGATTATGATCCGGACAAAACCACACAATTTGAATTACATTTTTCTAATTTCAATGAGTAAGGCTAAATTGTGTGTGTGTGTGTGTGTGTGTGTGTGTGTGTGTGTGTGTGTGTACCAGGGGTGGCCAACTCCTGTCCTCAAGAGCTACCAATAGGTCAGGTTTTCAGGATATCCTTACTTCAGCACAGGTGATGCAGTCGTTGACTGAGCCACTGATTGTGCCACCGGTGCTGAAGCAGGGATATCCTGAAAACCTAATCTGTTGGTAGCTCTAGAGGACTGGATTTGGCTACCCCTGGTATATATTATTACTTTTCACAATTTTCCTTCATAATGCTAAGGGAACTTTTTTTCTGATTTTTGCCAATGTTTATTGCACTGAATCACATATAGCATTCTGCTTAATTTGTTACCCTTTAGGCACTTTCACATATTTCACTAAATTCGGGCCACAAGACAATAGGAAATAATATGCATTTAGTACTGGTGCCTACGGAAATGGAATTGTTTTTCATTAATGTAAGGCCAATTATTTTCCTAGCTGCATATTCCATAAAGGGAGAAGCACAGCATGTATGTATTTGCAGACCCTGAAATAGGCCTTTAGCTTGGTGTGGATTGGTGTAACACCCCAATTATTTATGATTTAACTAACATACAGCTAAAGCTGCCGGTTTCAGACCATTTGCCATGTAAAATCTGTGCTATCTCGCAGTAACGCAGCGAGATTTCTGCCGCCAGACTAATGGCCCATCGGATTAACACCGCGGGGCTCCCTGCATTTGAATGGGACTCACGCTGCGTGAATCCTACCGAGCTGCGAGTCCCATTCAAACGCAGGGACGCCCGCTGTGTTAATTCGATGGGCCATTTCAGCCTGCTGTGGACCATCTCACGAGTTACTGCGAGATAGCCACAGATTTTCCAAGGCAAGTGGTCTAAAACCTGTAGCTTTATTGCCTGGCATAAGTACTCCCTGTCCTCCTACTCAACTTGAGTTAAAGACCTATTTCAGGGTCTGCATCAGAGTAACACAAAGCCATACTTAACTTCACATTATTTTCAAGGTAACACAACTTTACGCTACAATAACGTGACAATGAACCTATGCTTATGTGATGTAGAATAGCTGTTATTTTTACGTATGTAGCCCTATCTTTTGAGACTACTAGTTATGTATATGAATTGTTAATGGTTAACTGTGTGGGCCCACTCAAGTTGCATACTTCCCCATCATGTGATATATAATGACAGTGTAAGGGTATATATAGCCACCCCTTATATTATAGAAGCAGGTTCTTACTGGGGTCCTCACAGTGAGTCCTGTAAATAGGTTTGCATGTATGTATGTATATATATATATATATATATATATATATATATATATATATATATATATATATGATTTCAGTAGTAACGTGCCCCTCTAAGGTAGCGTCTGTTAAAGGAACAGGGACCTTACATTGTGGGAGAGGGATGCCAATTATCCTGGTCTCATAAGGTTGCTCCTACCACAGCCTGATGTCATTGGTTTCACCAGGTTGCAGACACTGCTGCCTGTATTCATGAAGAACCCGTCCATCCAGCGGGTTCTCATTGAATCATTGCCTCACAAGCGGTCCACACTATATCCTTTATGATGGACACTCAAGCTATGCACCTCCCCTGAGTAGGAGCGAGAACTACCAGGGGATGATGTCCAGAATACTATTGTTTGCCACAAATTCTGTCCAGATACATCGTATTCACCACAAATTCCAGAAGAAGCAAATATCCCCAAGAAAGAGAAAAAAAGACAATATAGTGTATATAGAGTTTGTATAGATCCAATCATGGCTCTTATGTCTGCCCACTTACAATGTTGAAGTTGGTAAAACGCCTTTTCTAAATGTGGCAATTAATTGGTCTTCTCAGAGATGAGAGGTATATGTGGATAATCCCTCAAATATGGGAGAAAGAAGAGACATAGTGCAACTTCGTGATAAACAAAATTGTATTAAAAGCTTCATGTACTACAGTAGGTACTCACACTCTTCACATGAACAGTAAGCATATAATAGGAGGAAGACCCTGCGCTTCACTCACAGCTGTGCAGCCCAGATGGTCTGGATGATTGTCCGGTTGCAATCCTGCAATTCTCTGGAAAACACTCTGTGTCTCTCTCCCCTCCGGTGTTCTCGGCGTCTGTCACTTCCTGTCACGGACGTCACTTCTGGTTTAGACGGTTTGGCCAGGGGACCCGCTGCTATGCAGTACAACGTCAGTACTCGAACGGTCTTCTCTCCCACAACTTAGAAGTATTATCTCAATGCGTTTCACAGCTTGAATGCCACTTCGTCAGGACATGCCCTGCCCCCCCCCCCTCTTACTCTATAAATACCTCCCATAGGTTGATTATGGAATTGGGGCAAGTTGAATGTAATTGCTATAATAGCTAAGACACAGATCATAATAAGTCTAACAAGCACAAACATAGGTTGATAGCTAAACTAAAATGTATCAATACCAAAAAATACAATCGTTTATACAATATCTTAAAAACATATCGCTCAGTTAAAGAACAACCCACTCAGTTAAAAAATACAAAACCCATTACGAACACCGCCAGTGCACAGGGAATAGAAGGGAAAAATGAAAATTGAAAAAACAGGATTAATAAACAAAAAAGATACCAAAAATATCAATATAATTAAATGATCACAATATAAAAGAGAGAAGGGAAAAGAGGTGGATTCATTGGTGAGATAACCAACTGTACCGGGGACTGAAATTGAACTGAAAAGATTAATATAAAAGTATAAATAATCTTAAAAAGCATAAAATTCAATAAAAGCCTATTTGAGAAAAGGTATCAGTTCGAAATCTACTTTTAACCCAAACAGGGTTAATGTCTTCAATTTATGCACCCAGTACATCTCTCTCTTACTTAAATCTAATTCTTTATCTCTACCTCTCCAATGTTGAGGAACCACCTCTATTCCCATATATCTCAATCCTTCCGGATCAGAATTATGACAAATAGCAAAGTGTTTGGATACATTGTGGGTAACAACTCCCCTACGGATATTGATCATGTGTTCTAGGATGCGCAAACATATAGGTCTTTTTGTTTTCCCTATATATTCTAGGGATGCATTGTATGCCAATAATTGTGATGGGTTTCAGACAGCTGTCAATAAAGCATCCTTTTGCTTTATATACGTTCCTGGCACCTTTTTTTCCTATGCTTTCATCCACGCCCAGCCTGCACCTACCCAGTACCCTGCAAAGACCCGAAAGACTGAGCACTGCCAATGTGTATAGTTAATCTGATGTGACCTACTTTAGAGCCGGGTAAGGAGGGTTACACGTATAATTGACTTTGAGGATACATAATAACCTCAGGGAGCATAACGTCCATTCCTATTTTAGGTATTGTCAAATTATCAGGGCAGCTGACAGCTTGCCCAGGACAAGAGTCTCCCCCAGGGAACTAGGTTGTTAAGCGGAGGGGAGGAGTCTCTCTCTCACTCCCAAACTCGCCCACATCTCTCTCCCACACTCCCCCTTCTTTCCCACTCCCACCTTCTCTCTAACTCACACACATCCCCCCTCTCTCTCACTCCCCCCCTCTCTTGCTTTCTATTTCTGTCTCCTTCCCCACTTCTCTCTCCTCCCCCCTTGCTCTCACTCCTCCCCTCTCTCTTCCCTATTCTCTCACTCTCCTCTCTATCTCCCCCTTATCTCTATCTCCCCTCCTCTCTCTCCATCCTCTCTATAGGTAGGGTAAGGGAAAAAGGTATGGGGCTGGGGGAAGGTAGAAAAGGTATGGAACTGGGAGTGGATTGCCTTGGTATGGGCCTAGGGGTGAGGGCTGGAGCTGAGTGGGGAGGAAGAAGCAGGACCACCTGGGCCTGTTTCGTAGCACATGGTGGACCCTGAGACGGGAGCGGGAGGGCCATGAGATTGGAGGGGAGGGGGAAGGCCCCAAGAGGACAAAGAAGAAGCTGCGGTATGCAAACAGATGTATATGACTACAGTGTACTAGACATATGCACTAATATATATATATATATATATATATATATATATATATATATATATATATATATATATATATATATATGAATGAAAAAATCACACTCAGTTGGCACACTGTAAACAAATGAAGAAATGCTGATGCTTGTCCCATATGCACATGTAAAAAGTAGATTTTACCAGATTGGAGTCCGGAAAAAACGAGACAGCACACAGTCCAGTAGGTCCAATAAAGCTGTATTCAGTGCAGCATGGCACCACCTCCAACGTTTCGGTCAACCAAGCGTGACCTTCCTCAGGGACGTGCCTGAGGAAGGTCACGCTTGGTTGACCGAAACGTTGGAGGTGGTGCCATGCTACACTGAATACAGCTTTATTGGACCTACTGGACTGTGTGCTGTCTCGTTTTTTCCGGACTCCAATCTGGTAAAATCTACTTTTTATATATATATATATATATGTATATACACTGACAAGCACATATTTATTTGCACACACACATTTTTACACATACACATTTTGTACTCGAACCAAAGATTATAAGGTCAGAAGGAGGGTCCAATTCACGATAAACAAAGTATATCTGACAGAAGTAGGGTATGGAAAACAATATTACCGATCAGTAGAGCAGATTGTCATATTTCATATAGCAGGTAAAATAGATATTACAACCTCAAGCTTAATAATAACAATAAAAACAGGCGAGTCAATGAAGACGCTGGTGCTCTAGGCAATGTTGTAATGAACTTCCATCTTGAAAGACTGTAGCAAAAGACTGCTGTTTCCATTCACCTCATTTGAGGAAAGCAAATATAAGTCGGAAAGTGTCATTCCCAAATTGAGTTTTTATGGCTCCACTGGGAACTGGATATTGCCTGTTTGTCCAAAATTAAATACAGGTCACTAACCACATGGTTTGCAGGTCTCACAGGCTTAATTACAAATATTCATTCAAGTATATGGCCACCTGAGCACTACTCTAAGCTCATTTTGTAGATGCATTTTCAGCCTTCTAGCTATTCATGACTGTGTATGGTCTCTCTTTGTAAGTAATATCTTCTTTAAGCCGGTTGAAGTAGAATCACTGGAAAAATTCAAAGGATATTTCTGGGAAATGTACTAAATCAGTTGAAATAGTAGTTGCACTTCAAATTAGCAAAGCCCATTTACTAGAAATTAATGAAGAGATATTATTTTTACATGTCTTCTTTTTATGTCCATTAACACTTCTGTTGAAGAACTGGAATAAAAGGTGTCTCATACAACCTACTGAGATTTATGCCATTACTTAAAAATAACTTTGCTCATACCATTCCTCTCCAGTGTACATCTGAATTTTTTTTCTGTAGTTCGTGAATTTATTTAACTAGATTTGATCTTCATTAACCGTGAAGAATTATATGGCTAAGAATAGCACAACCAAAATGAAAATTATTTTAACAAATTTGTCAGTGCTAGAAGATGGTCCAAGTTAAAAACCTTTTAATAAAATTGCAGGTGTCTGTGCTATAACATTGGAAGGTAATATAATAACAATAACTTTTCACTGCGCACTTTTCTCGCAAAAGGACACAAAACACTTCACAATTACAGTATAGTTCACAGTACGTAGCACATAGCATTTTTTACAGACAGAGTCCCTGCCCCTATGAGCTTACAATCTATGTTACAGGTGGCTGAGGCACAGGCAGATAAAGTGACTTGCTCAAGCTCACATGGTGCTGACACCAGGAATTGAACCTGGGTCTCCTAATTCAAACTCAATGTCATTGTTTACAGAGTCAGTGTCTTTACTCACTGAAAAAATCCTTCTCCATTGTGCATATGTAGCCAGGACTGGTTCTTGGCTACCTTTCTGCCCTTACTGACAGTAAGCTTTGGTAAGAGCAGGCCTGCCAGAACCTATCATGGGTTTTCCCCACTGCCAGCAGTGCCCTTGAGTGACAGGGGAGGAGGTGGAACCAGTCCTGGGTTCACCCAATCTTAGGTCAGACCTGGTGCCCTCCTCCTGGCTGTACTTAAGGGGATTGCGTCCAAATTTAGTCAGTGCCTTTCCGCACTTGAGAGAGGCAGGTCACACAAAGGTTGCCTGAACATTGGCCTTCTCTGTGTCTCTTCCCCTCGGGGGAGAGTGAGTGTGTACCTTTCCCCTGCTTCTGCTAGAGGGGCAGGGAAGAGCTAGGACTGGTGTCAGGGCCCTTGACCCGTAGTGCAGGTCCAGGGACCATCCTTCAGAGCCAGAGACTGCATTGGGCAGAAACCTGCCGTGACTATTAGTGCTGACAGAATAAACCATTCCTGTTTCATATACCTCCTGCCAGGTGTGTGATCTTACTGGGGGGAGAGGTGATCATTTCTATTGTAGGAGATTGCCTCCATACATCTGGATCCTACGGCAGATGGAGGTGCTACACTGCCAGAGAACCATGTGGGGTATGTACCCAAGAAACCTATCCTGTGTTCCCAAAAACATCGGCGGACGACTCAGTCCTCCCGCTTACCAACAGGTAGCATGCACCACAAACGCTGTAATGGCATAATCTCCCATCGGGTGGGGGAAACACCGTTACATTTGGAGGTGGTGCTGAGATCTGCAACAGGACAGGCTTTCAGCAACGCAAGGCTGGAAGTTACAAGGTACACTTCCAGAGCAAGTGCTGATGAGAGAGGGAGGCTAGGTGTAGTGTCCAGTGAACTGCAGCCTACGCTGATCCACAGGGCGAACTGTATGTGGTAAAAGACTATTGCTGTTCTTAGTCACCCTGAGGCCTGACATAGTAGGGAGTCTGGAGGGGATCTAGTTGCCAGGGGCCAGGATCACCTGAAGGAGACTAGTGTTTGTCTAGAACCGCCGGTGTGGCGTTAAAGTACTGTGACGGGAGTGTCTTAGGAGGGCTGCCTGCCGTATTCAGGTGGCTATACCTCTCTGCTTGAAGAGCTCCATGTGACGGTGAAGGGGTTAACCAGGCTCATCAAAAAAGATCAAGCCCACTTGGTTAACCTTGACCCGTGTGTTAGGGTCTTAGAGTGTTGGCTCTGGGACCCAGGTGTCGAAAATGTATTACTGCAACTGTATACTGATTTTGCGACAATAAAGATTTATGTGACTTTTGCCTTTATTGGGATGCTGAGATCGGGAGATTTCTAGGCTGTAAGTTTCAGGGTGGGTTTGTCGGAGAAAGTCTTTACAGAATGTGGCTATGTATCGGGTTTCCAAAGTTATGGGATACCCCAAAAGTTGTATCCGGGAATTGAGTGAGATTCTCAGATACAGCCAAGCACATTACTCCGCCAAACTCTGACTGTGGAAGTGTTATCACGGCTCACCGCCAGGATCCCTGCTGCAGCATCATCCAGACAAGATAAATGGATACACTGGCGACACACTTTATTCGAGCTCGGCTAGTCCCACGAATTCGGGTATACCCGGGTGTATTGAGGTTTGTGACTGTTTTCTGCCCGAGTGCATTGAGGTATTTTCCAGGCAGGGATTGAAGCATTTTATTCCCGCTGGCTGCAATACTGCACAGTATATATATATATACTGCATTACAATTCATGAATTTATGCCATCTGGTAGACACGCGAAGCATTGCAGCCTATTAAATCCTAATCATTATCATTTAAAAGATCAGCCGCCCATCAGCCAGGCATGAACCCAGGCTGGGAAGGCAAATGCAACGGGGCTTGTCAGAGGTGAGGAGCGGCGCATTCCAGGTATCTGCCAGGTACATACTGGGTATTTGCTCGAATAAAGTGTGTCGGTGCAGTATGAAGGGGTGAAACTATACTACAGCTATTCACGGAATCCTTAGTGTAGTGGGTGGTCCCCAATATAGCAGAGATACCCATGTGTAAAGGTTCAGGGGCTGCTCCAGCTAGGTTATAAAGCTGAGCAGGTTTTACAGTGCCTAAAAGTTTTGAAAGTATTTTTTGATGTGTACTAAGAATGAGGCTAGTGATTGTAGGGAGTATATACTCTCACTCCATCCCTGACACCAGAATAGGAACTCATATCTTTTAGCACACAGAAACAGGACACAATATATTTTATTAAATGGTTATAGTTTAATGTGTATATATATTGGTAACCTGTATATGAACTGAGGGATTTTCTAAGTCATAGATTCCGGCCAGCCCAGATGGCAACCAAGCTTGGTGCCTCTGTGTCTGTGCGGAGTCCATACTTGAAAGCCTCAGGGATGCCAAGGTGTTAGAACAGGAGGGGTACTGCAGTTCTGCTTGAGTAACCCCATCCTGGGCTAACACAAGGCTATCCGGCAACCATTTGCCCAACCCCAGACTCTGTGGAGCCTTGGCAGCGGGTGGCAAAGAGGCAGCCCCATTGAAATCAGTGGCAGACTGCACGGATTGGTGATCTTGGATCTAATAGATTATGCACCAAAGGCTGGGATACATCAAGCTGGAATTGCGGGATATCACACTAGGATGTGGTAGGGTGCAATACACAGCATTGCGGCATGATGATTCCCACCCAATGTGTCTGTTGGTTTAAATGATACTTTAGTTGTCTTTGTCTAGCTATAGGCAGAAAATGTAATGAAATGCAAAATACAGACCTAAAGGACATGAACTAAATATTCCTCATTGCAGGCTACGGTTATAGTTTCTTAATTATGGGTAAATAACATCTAAACTTTACTATCTGCACTACAAATCATATTACAAACTACTGTATACTTGTAGTTTTTCCCTTCCCCTGTGTTTTCCCCGCACCACTTTATTTAGGGTCCATTTTTATTGCCCACATGTGTGACATTGTTCCACGTTATTATATATTTTTTCTTCATATTACATTTTCATTTTGGCATATTCCTTGTTTGACATTTTTCTAAAGAGTCAGTGAGTGCTGAAATACTTTGTTGTATTGTTACTGCTGTTTTAGGAGAAATTAGGGTCCTCCATTGTTCCTTTGGCACCCTGCAAATGGTCTATTTGTTACTTTCCCAGAGTGCTGTCTATCGCTATTGTTCACTGTATACTTGTATACATTTACTTATGGTAAGAAATCAGTAATTTACAGTAATCTGACACTGTAGAAAAAAAGTGATGGGTCAAAACCTGTAAATGACACTCGGCGATCTATAACTTATAATTTCTTTATTTGTGATCTCATGGCTGCAAACCAGAACGTTTCCCTAATGTAGTTTTTGTAATGATACTGTCTAAATGCATTACACTAAAAGCAGTCACTCTGGAAAACAGCCCTCTCACACATACAGTATGCGCTATAGAAATTTTTCACCATTAGCTTCTTCCTCCTTCTAATTAGATTTTTCACACAAGACAATAAAAAGACTAGTCAGTAAATCAGTATCCACAATGCAATAGATTGAAAAGTGTGTCTAATGCGATATTAGCAACAACAAAAAAATGACTACACCTGAACCCTATTAAGAAAAACACAGGAATAACAATTTAAAAACTGAAAACTGTTGTAGCCCTGGTCCCCCCCCCCCCCCCTCTCTGGAAACATGTTGCTGCTGGCTACTGTCTGTGGTGCAGTCATACCTGTGAGGGTCCGGGAGAGCTGAGTGTCCGTGGTGTTGTGGGGTAACAGGACAGGTTTGGTGATCTTTAGGTTCCTCTCATCAGGGTGTCAGCGCCTCCAGCTCCAGTGGGCTCCAGGGTTCTCAGAGACAGGCACCACCAGAGCAGACTTCTTTTACACCCCTGCCCAATAGACTGCAGACTCAGGCAGGGGTATATAAAAAGGGATGCTTTATTTAGCAGCCACTGCAGGTGTCATACAGCGGAAGCAGATGGATTGAGATGGGTCCCAGACCTCTGGATGGTGCTTGGCCCTCTGATAGTATTGAGGCCTCTGATCTCTATTTCAGTCAGCCCAGGAGGGACTGCCTGGCATGTCTCCCTCCCAGCCGGGAGGAGACAGCCACACACCTCCTCTCCCTAGGAGGGGTGGAAGAGAACTCCCTATAATTTAGCACTTCCTCTCTGAGACACCAGAAGGGGAGGGCACAAGGTCTGCACCATTATTGGCTATACACAAACCCTGTGTCACCACCACTCCTGCCACTCAGAGAGTGAGCATGTGGGGGGGGGGGTCAATGCCCATAGGATAGCCTGCCACAGCCTGTAGCTACTAAGGACTTATGTGACGGGGCAGAGAGGCAGTCTGGACAAGCCATGGCTACACTGTATTTATTGCAATGAGGCATTGTGTGTGTTTTAATCCAGGAAATCTTTAATAACTCACTTGCTTGGTGTGCTAACAGAATTTAAAAAATCCTTCCATATTGTCTTGTAGAATTAAACAACCCTCTCTCATGTTTATCCAAAGCTGTTCTTGTATTCAGCCTTAGTAATTACAGAGTACAGTAGTTCTTATATTTAGTGAGCAAGCCAGTTACTGCTTATTCTGAATCACACCTGCTTTATAGTTATTATGGCACAAACAATACATAGGAATGTATTGTTTAGGGTGCTGATTATAAGAACATTCTGAGAATTACAGGCCTGTCAATACGGAATTGGAGGCTCCGCCCACCAGGCGCGATGATGCATTTTGCATTTTCACAAACTCCGCCCGAATAGTGTTATGACGCAAAACACATCATCACACGCTCCACTTACCTATATTGATAAGCTCCTGCTCCTATGCCCCCATGTGAAATGCCAGCCAGATGACCTATTTTTCACACTTCTTAAGTCTGCAATTATTCCTGGATCAAATATAATTGTTTTAAAGAAAGTTCAACCCCCTCCCCCCCTCTTTTTCGTTTTCTCATTTATTTTTTGTTACATATATGATTGAAGGCATAACTTTGTTGCTTTACATGCAGACTAATGTATACCATGTTGTATGTTGATAAAGTCTCAATAAAATATGAGTTATAAAAAATAAAAAAAATCACTTAACATGTAGTTTAATAGGATTTATTCTTATTATTTATTAATATAATACACATACATCACTAGATATATATAATAAGTACACCAAGTTAACACATAAAATTTTAGAATACTGTATTTAATAATACACACGTTCTAAATACACATATCACAGTAGAATTGCTATACAACACTGACTTGTCAGATTTGAATAAATTACGTGAATTATGAAGAAGAAAAAAAAACAATGCATTGTCTCAATGGTAGTACAAAAATATAGTTGTTTCTTAGCAAATTACTGAGAGGAAGTTTTGTGCAATTGCCAAATAGACGCTTGACTATCACATGGTCAATTTCTTCACAAATTAAGGACAATGAAGGAAATCCAAAACTTCCAATACATGCAGGTGTCTAGTTCCTGTGTTGCTTTTTTTTTTCAGGAATATCGCCACAATGTTCATTGGGACCACCTCTTCCAAACACTGATTCCTGGTCTTATATATGACTAGCTTAGGCAATGCCAGGAACATGTTGGCGAGGAGGTCCCTAGGCTTATTGTCCCGGCACACTGGGCATCCAAAAATAAAAAGGTCAGGGGAAAGATGCTTTCAAAACTTCAAGAGAAGGCCTCAAGGTGGATAAGAGGGGCTTCAGTCTGGCAAAACTAAAATAAATATGGTACTGTACATGGACTCCTGCTTACCACTAAATGGGCATCTAGTGGGGGAATCTATGAAGTGGGTTAAGTACTCTCCCATGCTCAGTGAACCATTGAGGATTCTCTAACTCAGATCGACAAAGGGCAAGAAAGTAACTCTGAATAAAGTTCCTTCCATCGAGTCCTCTCGCCTTTGTGGCCTTTGAATTATACCAGGGCAGGTGACAATGGCAAGGTAATGCACTATAAGGAGTACAAGAGAGTACAGAACCTTCTTCAGCATGCCAGTGACGTCCTCCAACTTACAGTATTGAGGTTGGGGACGAGAGGAGTCTAAAGGGGTTGCGATGGTTTAGGTCCCACGCAAAGATTTGGAGACCTGGTACGCTCTTGTATCTGGGCAAAGTACACCTACACCGAGTCCACTGGGATGGTTTCAGAGTTTGCCTCCAAGAGTTAGGCTAAGGCCCCGTTGCATGCGTCCGCACAGCAGTCTTGCTTGCCGGCGGCGCGTGCAACTCACTGATCTGCGGTCTGCAGGAAACTTTTTCCGGCGCGGGGGGGCGTGGCCAAAACGAGTGGGGGGCGCGGCCATGATGTGAGGAGGCGGGAACACCCCTCAGCCGTTCAGCCCCTCAGCCCCTCAACACCTCAACCGCTAAGCCCCTCAGCCGTTCAGCCCCTCAACACCTCAACCGCTGAGCCCCTCAGCCGTTCAGCCCCTCAACTCCTCACTCACTCACACAGACAGGCACTCAGGCACACACACAGACAGGCACTAACGCACTCAGGCACACACACAGACAGGCACACTGGCACTCAGGCACACACACAGGGAGGCACTCACGCACTCACACAGACAGGCACTCAGGCACACACACAGGGAGGCACTCACGCACTCACACAGACAGGCACTCAGGCACACACACACACACACAGACAGGCACTCACGCACTCACAAATACACACGGGGGGGTGAATCGGAGCACGGGGGATCGGAGCTGGGGGAATCGGAAGGGGGATCGCTGACACATAGCTCGGCAGGCGAATTAACCCCGTCACTGCTAGGGGGGCCTTCAAGCCAATACTTAGGTGCTGACATTGTCCCGCAGTACATGAGCAGCGCGTACAACGGCGATGCCCTACACTACAGTATGCTTACAGGTGTGTGTGTCACACACACACACACCTCCCATGGCGAAGAGAAGAGAGTCTGTGGGAGGGAGCAGGGGGGGCTCCCTTGGTGCTGCAGAGTTTATTTAAAATCGCTGCTTTCCCCCCACCCTCTCCTCCCCGCTCCCAAAAGCCTCCCCTCCTCATTGGCTCACAGCCACACCCCGTGACGCGTCGCCGCTTGGGATTACAATTCTCTTGCATCCCCTGGCGGCTGACGCGTCACAGCGTGTAGTGAGCCGTGCAGCGAGGAGGGACTGGGACCTGCTCGGGAGGATACCATCAGATGGTGCGTAGCGCGCACGCGGCCGCCCGCGCCGCCGGACGCAGCGGGACCAAAGCCTTAGGTGGAGTGCTCTGCTTGGTTTCTTTTTCACGCACCATCCAACCATATAGTGCACTTTTTCTTATGTTACATTGCATTGATTGATTGGCTTCTGTTTGTATTTCTTTTGTTGGGTTTACGGTCTTTCATTGGTTCACCACTGAAATTCCCGTCAGGCCAATCAGGTGAAAAACAGTCCAAAACACGTGTTTTTTTCAGGTAATACAATGATTCATATTGATAATGGGGTAATTATAACTTCAATGGCTTTTTCCATTGTTACATAATCCCAAAAAAGATTTTCAGGGACTCATATAAATGGCCAGCATTGTGATTTTCTAAACAATTTTTTGTTGCACTGTAAGTTGTGATCACTTTTAGGGGCATCTAATTAATTTAATGTATATTAAATTATAGTATATAGGGCTTTTGAAACCTCGTACTGTAGGCAAAGTATTGGCCCCTAGTTATTCCCTAAAAAAAAAGATATAATAAAGTAATATCAAAGCTTTATATACATTGATTCTTATATATTTTCAAGTCTAAATCTAAAAAAGTAATTATGACAGGGTGAATAGAAAACACCAGCCCTATGCTTGGCAGACCTATGTATAGGTCTGCAGTCCAGCAGTGAGCGGCTTAATCTCAGCTGGGAAATTGGGCAGGTCCCAGCTGCCTCGTTAAGGGGCCTTAAAAACCCAGGCTTCTGACTTGTGCCTGGGTCTATCTGAACCAGTGAGACACACTTGAACGCTGGAGGAAATACAGCTTGATGTAAGGTCTGTCTTTCCTGTGACATATTTTTGCTTATGCTACATTGCTACTCTGGACTTTAAACAGCCCTTGCTGGGAAAAGGAAAAAGCCCTGTTGCTGAAAAGAAGCTGTATTATTTTTGTATGCCATATTTTTTAGGCTAAATAAACATGCCAATCCAGAAACCCACGTGTTGTTGCATTGTCCCTGCAACAGTAATAATGACATTTTATGACATTTATGACATTTTATAAATATGCTAAGGAAGATGAGTGACAGATTGCTTTCAATGTATTTAATGTAACTCCAGTGAATGTTGCAAGGCAGGTTAAGCACAATATTTTCTCCCTGCGCCCCCCTGCCGTCTGTCCCCCTCTCCTCGCGCCCCCCCCCCCCTCCCTGTTTACCTTGCTTCAGACGTCCTGGCGTCATGACGTCACGTTGCCATGGCAACACAACGTCACGTGACCCTGCTGCGTCATTTGACACCGTGTTGCCATGGCGACGCATGACCAGGAGCGTCTTAAACAAGGTAAGTAGAAGTTTACAGAGGCCCTGCAGCTCCCTCGGCATTAATTTAAATGTATTCGGGAAGCGTGCGGGAGCCTCTGTAAACCCCGCATCCCCCACAGCGCGTTTCGTGCCCCCCACTTTGCGCACCGCTGTTGTAAAGTATAACTTTCCCTCTGAATCAGTTTCAAGAGGGAGGATGATATTGCTTTCTTAGCTGTAATATGAAGCCTACTTTTTAATGATGAGGCTAGAGAAAACAATTAAATGCTGGAGGTTAAGCTTAATGACATTCTGATGAACACATGATAAGGAAATGAGAAAAGTATATTGAGGGTGTATAGATGTGGAACAGATTGTTAATATGTAGGCAAGTCACTAAGAAATAAAGTTCGCTTCTGTTTAATATACAAGAAATGTTATTAGATTTTTCTTGCGGCTGACTGCTGTATAAGTGAGGTTACTTAGACTTTATTAAAGAAGAGCTTTAACAGAAACATCTAATCATGTCATGGGATTTTAATAGAGTATCTTAATAGTGCTGCTAAAATAACTGTGAAAATGTAGAAAGAGTAATAAATAAATAAATAAATAAAAGCTTTTGCTTATAATGTACTGTATGCCAAGAGTGGTAGAGGTCGAACTGTACTGTACATATCTTTTCTTACACCTGAACATGCATAGACAACAGAAAAACAATAACACTTAGCTTCATGACTGGTGGACTACAAACTCCAATAAACTAATGTTTTCAGATCCAGGTAATGGGAAGCAGTAAGGGATATCTTGTGTGATACTATCTCTCAGAGGGCAAGGAGAATGGTGAAGGCAGAATACAGTAAAAAAAAAAAAAACACCACAGTTAACCTACACGTTTTATTGCCAGCCCAAAGCAGTTCTTGTTTATACTGTCTGCCTACAGCTTCCCAAGGCTGAAAGTGCAACTATTCTCAATATAGTATATTAATCTTTTATTTTCGTAACGAGGCTATGATAGAACTATAAATAAGCATTAAGACCTTTCGTACAAAGACTCTGGGGCTTATGCAGAGAGGAACGTTAAAAAGGTTTAAAATAGCTTTAAAATAGCCACAGATTTGCCGTTAGTGAAGGTGTTATTCAGAGAACGTCGTTAACTCATTTCGGCTAAAAACTGCTTATTGCCAACTTTTCCTGGCTATTTGAAACTCGCCATACTAATGCACATATTGGCGTGTTCCAGCGATTCGGAGCTTCTGGAATACCACGCTATATTAGCATGGCAAGTTTCAGGTTCTCGCCACGAGTTTGGCGAGTTTTACAGCTCTGAAAAATTTTCTGGGCACTTTTAAAAATCTCGCCATTTTCTCCCGAGTTTAAGGATTTCTGGCTAGTTTTTTCGCCAGAAGATGGCGCTATTTCCTTATCTATGCTCTCTGCATAAGCCCCTCTGTACCTACACAGTACTTGAGTTTAGGTATACAGCTACAAAAAAACTTGATTATTTGAAATGGTGAATTAAAATGTCCACTTGATTTAGAAAATGAGTAGAAGGCTGTGTACCTACAGAATGCTAAAAAAAAAAAAACTACAGTAAATACTGGAACAGTCAAAGAGGAACCCACCATGTCCTTCAAATATAAGAATACACATATAAATGCTCTCATATAGATAAGGCAACAAGATATACAACATATTGAGATCAAGCCTCTTCATCAGGAGTTCATGTTCCAGGATCAGCAAATCATTGGAGAAAGCCAGATCTCCATTTGCTTAGTTCAAGAAAAGTAAGACGCTTGGTTACTGTAAATCCTCCACTTCAGATTTCAGAATAGTTTTTAAAGCTGTAGTTTAAATATTTTTGTTTAAATCATTCAATATGTGCATCAATACAATCTGCACACTCACAAGTGACTAGCTAAGTTGCTGATCGATTCGTTCTCCTGTAATCGATCGCTGAAGATTCCCTCGGGGTTCACTAAATGCATCTTCGGTCCTATTGTGCTGTGCTGACAGCCAAAGTTCTGTGAGGAAGATCATGTGAACAGGCAGGCACTAGATTCAAATGGTTCACTGCTAGAGAGGGCAGGGCTCAAAAAGGTGATGCTGTTTCAGAAGGGGAAGGGGATGAGACTTTGTAAATGGTTGCTATAGGAACAAAAATGCTTATTACGTTAGAATAAATTAAAAATATCTTTAGCATTGTTTTTTTTTTTTTAAATGCTACAAGTATTTTCTCATAGTACAGAACTGATTTATGGGAAAAAAAAACACATGTAACGGTGTTTCCCCCCACCCAATCGCAGATAGGGGCCATTACAGGGTGTATGGTGCATATACCTGCTGGCAACAGGAGGACTGAGTCGTCTGTCGATGGTAGTGGGGACACAGGAACAAACTTCTGGGGTTCATACCCCACATATCTCCTTAGCAGTGTAGCGCCTCCATTTGTCGTAGGCTACAGGAACTGAAAGTGATCTCCCACGGTAGAACTTATTACCTCTCCCCCCAATAAGGTCACGTACCAGACAGGAGGTATATTGCAAGCAGGAACGGGTTTATTACTACACTCTGCAGTAACGGTTAAACAGCAGTCTCCTGCCAGACACAGTCTGTCAGTATTCACTGGATGATGGTCCCTGGACTGCCACTACAGGCTAAGGTCACCTGCAGCCAATCCTAGCTCTTCCCTACCTCCCTTGCAGAGGCAGAGGTATGGTCTACAATCACTCTCCCCCAGAGGGAAAAGCACATGGGAAGGCCCCAATCTCAGGCTCCCAGTTGTGTGACCTGTCTTCCTCAGAGGGAAAGGAACAACAACTACCTTTAGGGCAGTCCGGCCATTAAGTACAGCCAGAAGGCAGGCACCCCGTTGTCCCTGCTACAACAGGATGTACCACCCTCTGCTGTCACTCAAGTGCAGTACCAAAGGTGAGGGGGAAACCCCCTTACCAACTACTGGCAACCTGATAGGACCAGGGTTTACTGCCAGCCCATTGGGCAGAATAGTAGTCAGGGGGTACCCCGCTACACACATGTAAGATATTGCTTGAACTGCAGCTTTAACATGCCTAAGAATGGACTTGCTTTAGGAGTGACTAGCTAGATGTCACTTGTACTCTAATAAAGTTAATTATTAATGATGCATTATTAGTTTAAAAGCTATGTAACAGGGACTTATCCATGTTGAAGAAACTGCCTCTAAATCCAGCAGGGAGCTGGTTAAGTGCAACCAGGCAATTGACCAGACTCCACCAGCCTAATGAGAGCTCTGTGAAAGAGTCATGTGAGACACAGGAAAGAGATTTTCCTCAGTACACAAGGGTGCTGATAAGAGGAAATAGGCCTTGAGGGCACGAAGGACTGGGCATTGAAAACAAAACAGAAGGGGACCAGACTTCTTTTCCTGGACACCGGACCCAATAACCTGCCAGCGGCTGCACTCTCCAACACACCTGAACACCACTGACCTGAAGGGCCACCTGCTTTAAGGTACAGCTGGGACTTTGGGGTGGTATACTGGTAAGGGTCTTTCCGGGTCTTTCCGGGTCTTTCCGGGGCTTCCTAGCCACCCCCCTCCCCCCCCCCCAGTGTTACAGAGAGGGACTGGGGAGCGAGTTAGCCCTTACACAGGGATATGTATTTGTTGTTTTATGTATATTTTTGTTTGCTGTGTTATTTAAAGGAAAAAAGGAGATCCAACGCTCTACGGTTTTGATTATAATGCTAACATATTTGTGCCACACAACGTTTCGACCTAAATAGGTCTTTCTCAAGTGACTAGAGCGTTAGATCCCCTTTTTTCCTGAGTATTGCCCTGGAATTACTCTGACAGGTACTCTTTGAACCAGCAGCACCAGTAAATTGTATGTATTTATTTTTTCATTGTGGTGTGCAGCATACTCCTTTATTTACAGTGTTATTTAAAGGAACAGGCAATAAAGCCTTATATTAATTTCACCCTAAAAAACGGTCTCCATTTTGCATACCTCTGCACACATCTCTTACAAGCTATAACGTAGAAAGTAAGTTGTCTAATGGGATAGCATTACTTAGTAAATATGGACATAAATGCAGTACAGCCAAGAGGACTCAACCTTAGTGAAATCTTTAGTATATGTATAGAATTACATGTATAGTATGGAAAGTGACACTTAAAATTAGAAGGAGACAACAATGTTTTCAGTGTAATATGAACCTACTGTAGCAAGAAATAGATAGCACAAATTTCTAGGACCAGAGAGGATGGTTCTATACAAATAGCTATATCAGAAAAGAAAGAGAAGACACATAAGATTTTCATGCATTGAGAAAACAATTGCCATCAATAATGGGAATATTACATTTGAGTGTGGAGCAAGCAACCATACAGAGAGTCAGATGGGAAATCCATGACAGACAATGTGGTACACAATGTCTACTGCAAGATGTTCCACAGCAATACAGATGGGCTTTAAGCTCTTACCACATTTCTGGAGGTTTATACACACTGTTTCTGAACATTCAATCTTCTGACATCACAACCATGTCATCAAATATGAGGTGCTTATGGTCACAACCAAACACCCGACATCAAGAATGGAAGAAGTCCTCCTCTTTCTTTCAGATCACATTCACAGCACCATGGAGTAGATCCACAGAGCTCTAACAATGCGTTAAGTGCTGCTTTCAGCCGTAATGAGCCCTTGCATTACTATAATGTCCGTTCGTGCTGATATACAAAAGAGGTATTCCTTCTAACAACGCATATCCACAGAGCTCCGTTATAGTTAACGTAGGGATTTAACAGCACATTAGCTAAGTCATAGCTAAAGGTGGCGTTACTCACATCCAGACCCTGGTTTTATAGGGTGTGTATAAGTGTAAGACCACAGTTAGGTATGATTTAACTATAATTGTTGTTTACATGGTTCTTTTAGTCTCCTTCCTTCTCTTATTTTAAGTATTAATTATAATTTAAAGTATTTTAATCACCCACATCATTTCACACAATAGGGTTGATTGCTAACAGAGCAGTGATCTTGTTCATTTGCTTCTACTTCATACACCACCTGCTATGCACCACCCAAATTCTATTACTTATAGAGGCTGTAGCAAGGGAGCTCCATTATATATTACTTCTCTTATTTTACTTTAACTAAACACTTATTCAGGATCTTGATGGGAGTAACACCACCATTGGGTAAGACAGACTTAGTACCATGTTATTTGAAGATAGCACTGCCTTGTGTTAACTTCACATGGCGTTAAGCCACGGCTAATAAGATCACTTACAGCCGTTGATTTTGCATATATTTAGCTTTGTGGATACTCATTAAACTCATAGAAATGAATGGATGTTGCTTATTTAGGTAATGTCAAGTTAGTAGCACAGATTTAACAGAGCGCTGTGGACCTACCTCCATGAGATCTATGAATGCAATCTCCTTTCTTAGGTGAGCAAGGTTACTGGAATTTATTTCACTTCTATAATAAATCAGTGGTATAAATTGGAAAGTGTTTTTTTAATGTTAAAACAGAAAATTGCCAGAACTATTACATCTGCACTAAAATCCCACGAGAACACCTGCTACAATACAGACAGAGAGAACCTACCACATGCATACCACTAGTGGCCACATACAATCCTACCCTAGAGGGTATACAAAAAATAATCAAAGATCTGCAACCCATGCTGGCAGAGGATGCGACATTAAAAGACATTTTTCCCAAACCTCCCATTCTTGCATTCCAGCAACCACCAAACCTCAAACAGAAATTAGTCAACAGAAAACTTCACAAAACCGTGCAACACACGTTGCAAACTCTGCAAACATATATGCCAAGATCCCACAGCCAGTCACAACAATAGAACACTCAATGTTAAAGGATCATAGAGCTGCACATCCAGGAACGTGGTGTATATAATTCAGTGCAACAAATGTGACCAAGGATGCTACATTGGGGAAACCAGCCAAAAACTTAAAGGAAGAATGAATATGCATAGACACTCTATACTCCACCACGAAGAAGGAAGATACTGCTCACCAGTGGGACATCATTTCTCACAACCAGACCATTCCATAAATGATTTAAAAATCAAAATCCTAAATGGAATGTTCAAATGCACCCAAGAACGGAAAACATTTGAGCTCAGAATGATAAGACTCTTTGACACCAAAACAAGTGGACTTAATGCAAACATGGGGTTTCTGACACACTATCATAATTTGTTGTAATGGTCCTCCCTGCCATTGTGCCATCCCATACCTCACCCCCCCCCCCAGCATCCTCTTCCCCCTCTGTGCTGCTGTGAATGTACAGCCCCGCCCCCATCCCTAATTCTCACCTTCCTTATCTCAGTTTTAACACCATTCCAGTGCCTGGAATTCTTTCTTCTTCCTTCCTTCCTTTTTTTTTTTTCTTTTCCAATCCCTGTCTATGTCGTAGAAACCTTTGTATATCAGTATTGCTGACCTGAGGAAGAGAGGAAAACTCTCGAAAGCTTGTCCTATGACATAAATTAGTCCAAATAAAAAAGGTATCACCTAATACTGAAGAACTCATTTATTCTTCACTATATGTATGTATGTACGACTGCCAAATCCTGCAGAATCCGCAAACAAATAGAAAGCCACAATGCCATTGTTGGATTCTAAATGAGGAACACCAGTACCTAAGAAAGCAATTATCTAATTAACGGCGGGAGGGGTGTCCCATGGGGCTGAAAATAAAGCAGTGCAGACTGGAGCACCTCCTGGTTCCAATGATGTAAAGAAATGAATGTACCTATATGTCAGATATGCTGCTTTGAATAGCATTTTACTTTCCTCTCCAGCAAAAGCCCGACATGATCTGTATAGAGTTCAAGCTTAGCGAATCTGGGCCATGGGGATTTTACTTTCTTTTTTTTTCTGAGATCATGATGTGTTTGGTAGTATCAGAGGAATGCAGGAATCTTTAAGCATGCAAACAGTATCCATGAACTAGCTAAATGATTTCAGAAGTGTATTAAGCGTAGCAATCTACAGTATGTAAATCTTTGAAATGTGCAGTAGAATTGAGAGTTCACCTGTGCTTCTGGGATTTCTTCAAAATGTACTCAATCATTAGAAGGTTAATAACCAATCAATTGAAATAGTGTACTTCTCTTTATAACCCATAATTCAGACAAAATCACTCTTGACCGGTGACTTCAAAAGTGTAGTTTAGCTGCAGGACCTACAAACTACACACTTAGTTATAATGCACTGCTTGTTGTCAAAGGGGAGACTCATGGAGAGGGTAGGACCTCGGTGACCGGAACAGCGAGGAGCAGGCAAGGATTGTTGGGGTCACGGGCAGGGTCAGTAACAGGAAGGCAGGAGCAGGGCAGGGAAACAGGAACTGAGACTAGGGAGCAGAAACAGGTCTATGACTTGCTAGCAGGAAACAGACTGGGGAAATCTAGTTCATTAGCAAGGGCCATTAATATGATCATGGCACAAAACATGGACAGAAGCAGAAGCATGGGCAAAAGGAGTCTGGACAGAAAACAAAGGCAAGGGAGAAACAGGAAACTATAAGGAAAGAGGACAGGTACAATAAGGAGACTGACAGACAGAGGAACTCCAGAGCAGACCGAAAACAGCAGCACACCCGGTGGACAGAGAACGGAACTGTAGCTGGGAGCAGGATGTCTAGGAAGACTCTTGACACTGTCTCCTTTTAATGCCTAAATCTGAAATGGTCTGAGTTTTAATGCTATAAACCAGTGGTCCCCAAACTTTTCAGTACAAGGGACACCGTATATTCTACACATTTTCACTGGCCAAAGAAAAAAAATCTTTTTATATATTTATAAATGAACGAATAAGTTTTATTTGTATCTTTTAGGGGTAATCAGCATGATATGATTCAGAACAAAAGAGAAATGTGACAATTACAAAGAAAGGATGCCGTGCTTACACTGGGAAATGATATATAATGAGCAAAAATATATATATTTAAAGTTGCTGCGGGCCGGGCAAAATCTTGTGGGGGGCCTGATGTGGCCCCCGGGCCGTAGTTTGGAGACCCCTGGTATAATCTAAAAGAGAGGTTTCATTTCCTTGCAGCTTTACAGTACTGTTGTGATGTTGACTGGATGTCATAACGGCCAGTATGGTAGAGCAATTTAAAAATAAGCACATTTTACCTATGCCCATTGACTTGAGCATCCCTAACAGTTTTCACAAGGGCTATACCAGTGTATAACATCATACTCCTTTCATGCAGAATGTAAAGAGACCTAGAACTAGGAAGAGATGAGAGAACATGGGGTTTAATAATTAAGCATGTAAGCGAATTTTTAGGACAATAAGCAGTTCTAATTCATTGTTATATAATTAGGTGGTAAAAGCCAAAACAGTAGCTTTGTTTACTCGTCCCAGTCTCGCCAAATCAATGGGGATAATCTTAAAAGTCACAGTGACGGTGACTTAATAAGCCGCCGAGCAGGAAATCAAGGGCTAATATAAGACAATATAAAAATCACTTATCCTACGCGTTTCGTAGCTAACGCTACTTCATCAGGGAATAGTTTAGCAATAAATGCCGTCTGCATTAAATACACCTCCCTCTTCTCACATTGGATAATCGTTAATAAGTAGCAGCCAATCCGGCTGATAAGGGGGAGCGGGGGGATGACCCATGCAGACCGACGGCCCACTGCCAATCTTCAACATTTAAACACATTTTTATTAACACATAGTAAAAATAAAGTGTAAGCCTAAAGAGAAAAGAAAACAATATTAGTAACATAATCTTTAACTAAAAAAACCACAATATTCAAGTTGAGATTAGATAAAATACTTTTTTTTTAAATGATATACAAAATTAAACAGAGAGAGAGATTACCCTATCAGTACTCAATATAGGGCCCAGACATCTATGTCCCCATTTAACCCTTTAGGGGACATTGTATCTAGTTTAAAGATCCAGAACGTTTCTTGAGTGGAGAGTTTTTTTATTGTGCTGCACTTTTTTCACCTATAACTGTTAGTTTGTATTCACAATGGTGTGGAGTCTTGTTGATTGTAGAGAAAAATGAGAAGAACAATTTATTTCACTCTTTTTAGAAGAAACAGGAAATGATAAAGATGAGAATGAAGTAATAACAGTTTCAAAGAAAGATCAGTTAAAAGTTTTAGAAAAATTATTGCTTACCGAAAATAAACTCTGGTTAGAGAAAAAGACTCTGCAAAGCTATATCAGCACTAAGAGAATTCCTAGAGGTCTCAGAGTGCTGAAGAGTCCCACTTTCGGTAAGGATAACGATCATTTTATGCAGGAATGGAACAATATATTAAATGACTGTTCTATGGAATTAATGAGGCTGATAATATATGAAAGAGGTCGAACAATTAAAACCCTAGAAAAGGACATATTACAAACAATAAAAACACTTGAGCCTTTGGTTATTGTTAATGATTGCTCAGAACTAGAGTTTGAGCTCAAGAATAAATTAGAGAATGAGGCAGATGAACTTTTAAAAAAGAAGCCTAATACATTTTTAAGAGATAAATTGGATTATAAAAACAATAAACAGAGAGATTGGGCCAAAACTGAAGAAAGAGGGAGAATAGTAGGCCATTCCTATGTACCAAATAGGAAGGGTCATACTGAATCTTCACGATCAAGAAATAGACAACAATCTGATAGAAAACCTTACCCTAGGGAGAGATCTTATAAAAATCGAAGAGATGAAAATAATGGTTTGGGGAACTATTATGTACAAAGAGACCACTCTGTAAATCAATATGGGGGGCAATATCGTAACTCTAATTATAAGGGTAGGAATTATATACCAAACTTCAGATATGAGGACGCGTTTCAGCCACCAAGAGCCTTTGTCAAAAAGTATGTGTGTATGTGTGTATGTATGTGTGTCAGTCTGTGTGTGTGTGTATGTATGTGTGTGTATGTGTGTCAGTCAGTGTGTATGTGTGTCAGTCAGTGTGTATGTGTGTCAGTCAGTGTGTGTGTGTGTGTGTGTGTGTGTGTGTGTCAGTCAGTGTGTGTGTGTGTGTGTGTCAGTCAGTGTGTGTGTGTCAGTCAGTGTGTTTGTGTGTGTATGTGTGTGTGTGTGTGTGTGTTTGTGTCAGTCAGTGTGTGTGCATGTGTGTGTGTGTGTGTGTGTGTGTGTGTGTGTGTGTGTGTGTGTGTGTCAGTCAGTGTGTGTGTGTGTGTGTCAGTGTGTATGTGTGTCAGTCAGTGTGTGTGTGTGTATGTGTGTCAGTCAGTCAGTCAGTGTGTGTATGTGTGTCAGTCAGTGTGTGTGTGTATGTGTGTCAGTCAGTGTGTATGTGTGTCAGTCAGTGTATGTGTGTATGTGTGTCAGTCAGTGTATGTGTGTCAGTCAATGTATGTGTGTATGTGTGTCAGTCAGTGTATGTGTGTCAGTCAGTGTATGTGTGTATGTGTGTCAGTCAGTGTGTGTGTGTGTGTATGTGTGTCAGTCAGTGTGTGTGTGTGTATATGTGTGTGTGTGTCAGTCAGTGTGTGTGTGTGTATGTGTGTGTGTGTGTGTGTGTGTGTTAGTCAGTGTGTGTGTGTGTGTGTGTGTGTGTCAGTCAGTGTGTGTGTGTGTGTGTCCTGCTGCAGCCAGCCCCCCGGCGACAAGTTAACAACCCTCCCTCACCGGACCGGAGCAGGACTTTTCCTTCCTCCTCCTGCCCCATCTGGCGGTGCTGCGTGATAAGGTGATAAGATACTCAGTGCCACTACCGGCCGGGTCACCACACTCCCCCTCCCCACCCCACTCCGCAATTCTGCGCACCACATGACCGGGGGAGAGCTCCCATTGGCCGCGCATGATAACCAGGAAGTTCCCGTGTCTGCCTAGTGCTGGAGGGCAAAGCGGAGGCCTCAGCTATCACAGCCGCAATGAGCTTGCCGGCGCTGTGGGAGTGGGAAGACCTGCAGGAGCACTACCAGGAGATCCAGGTCAGTGTGCTGCTGGGCCTGCACCCGCCGGGGGCAGATAGCAGCTGCGCGCCACCCCCTCCCCACTCCTCCCACGGTGATTGGAGTCAGTGGCGCCATCACAACAGCGCATGCGCGGCATGGCAGCGGGCAGCGAGCGGGGAACGGCGGCCGTTAGGAGCGGCGCCGGCGGCTATCGCCGCCGCCGCCGCAGCATCTGATTTTTTGAGCGGGGTGGATCATGTCAGTGTTGGGGTCGGGCTGAGCCAGAACACAGCCCGGCCTCAACTGCCAGCACTGACGTCACATCTGTTTAATTTCTGTCTCCACAATCCATTTTTGCCCCAGTTCGAATGAGGTGCCACTAAAGAAGTTTCACGTCAAAAAGGGAATCTTTAACCTTTCGTCGGTTATTCTGACTAAAGGCCAAAGTAATGTTTTGGGAAGAGGTTTAACATTCTCTAGATCCTGTGGTCCAAACTCTTTTCAACTGTTTAAAGATCTCCATAAATTTACACGTAATTTGACCTTAAAAAGGCATTTTCTAAAATGTGAAAAAGATCCCACTTCTGATGTTTCTGATGTTATTCCATCTGTTCCAAGTGCGAACACAGAGATTTTTCCTGTTATTAAACATACACCATTTAAACCACAATCTAAATTTTACCCGGCCAATTCAAAAGGCCACCATATTGACACTTTTTTTAATATGGTTAACAATGATTTTTCTATTCTGTCACGTGACTTCAAGTTAGGAGGAACAAAACAGAATCTTAATGTAAAAGAACATTTTGCTCTAAAAATGTTAAAAGATAATAATAATCTCATAATTAGACAAGCGGATAAAGGAGGAGGAGTGGTGTTGCAAAATCGGTCAGATTATGAGAATGAGGCACACAGATTACTTCAGGACACCTCCTTTTACGCTAAACTACAAAAAGACCCAACTAAAGATTTTTTGGGCCAACTTAAAGCTCTATTAGATGATGCTGTTATTACGATTAATGAGTTTAATTTTCTTTATTCAGATTCCCCTACTATTCCGGTCTTTTACCACTTACCAAAAATGCATAAATCCATCACTAACCCTCCCGGCAGACCAATTGTGTCGGGAATCCAATCACTCACTGCCAATTTATCACAATTAATTGATTTTTTTCTCCAACCCTATGTAGTAACTAATCCCTCGTACCTAAAAGATTCCTCTGCTGTTCTTGCACTATTTAAAGACTTTAAATGGAAGAGTACATACAGATGGCTCACCTTCGATATTCAAGCATTGTACACGCATATCCCTCATAAGAAAGGTATTGAGATTGTGTCGTGTACTTTCAAAAGATCCATCTTTGCATCACCTTAATGGGGTGTTTATTACTGAATCTATACAGTTTATACTTGAACACAACTATTTCATGTTCCTCTCCGACTTCTACATACAGGTTTGTGGAACAGCAATGTTCCTAGTTTCGCAAACCTGTATGTGAGAGATTGGGAGGACCATGTGATTTGGGCCAATAACCCCTTTTCAGAGAAGATCATTATTTGGCGTCGCTATATTGACGACATACTTTGTGTTTGGGACGGAGATCTTGAATCTACCGAGTCATTTTTAACATACATCAATCAGAATGATTATAATCTCAAATTTACTTGTGTCACCGATATGTCGTCAATTGAATTTTTGGATCTTAGACTTACCATGTCTGAGACTGGTGATGTTAACACTGAAACATATTTCAAGGAGGTAGACATGAATAACCTCTTAATGGCTACTAGCAACCATAAAGCCTCCTGGATACGTAACATCCCAGGGGGTCAATTTACAAGATTGAGGAGGAATTGCAGCAATATCGAAGTCTTCGATCAACAAGCAGACAAACTCATGAAAAAAATTATTGAGAGAGGGTACTTAATAAATAATTTAGAAAGGGATCTATCAAGGGTTAGGAGTATGAATCGTGATTCCATGTTCTTACCTAAAAAGAAGAAAATTATTACTAGTGCTGAATTAAATGTGCCATTCATTACCAATTACAATTCAGCTCAGAAAAATATTGAGAGTATTATTAATAAACACTGGGGTATTCTATGTAATGACGCTGTTTTAGGTTCCCATCTTGTGAAAGCACCGAAATTCATTTATAGAAGAGCTAAAAATCTTAAAAATGTTTTAGTTCCTAGTGACATTGGCAGGAGTATTAAAAATGGAGTTTCTACCAATTGGTTAAGTGGTAAACCCAGTGGCAATCATGTTTGTGGGAAATGTTCGATCTGCAAATACATGCACCCAGATAGGAAGCAAATAATTTCTAATAGTTCGAATGAAGTATTTACCGTGGAGGATTTTATACTATGTACAACTATGTTTGTGGTGTATGTAATTGAATGCTTATGTGGTTTACAGTACGTAGGCAGGACCAAGCGCTGCCTCAAAATTCGCATTCAGGAACACATCAGAAACATCAGAAGGGGATATGAGAAACATAGTGTCTCACGACACTTTTTGTTATATCACAATAAGGACCCCTCCTGTCTGAGGTTCAGGGGTATCCAACATATACCCTGTGATAGGAGGAAGGGTGATAGGGTTAAAAAAACTCTCCATTCAAGAAACGTTCTGGATCTTTAAACTAGATACAATGTCCCCTAAAGGGTTAAATGAGGACATAGATGTCTGGGCCCTATATTGAATACTGATAGGGTAATCTCTCTCTCTGTTTAATTTTGTATATCATTTTTTCAAAAAATATTTTATCTAATCTCAACTTGAATATTGTGGTTTTTTTAGTTAAAGATTATGTTACTAATATTGTTTTCTTTTCTCTTTAGGTTTACACTTTATTTTTACTATGTGTTAATAAAAATGTGTTTAAATGTTGAAGATTGGCAGTGGGCCGTCGGTCTGCATGGGTCATCCCCCCCTCCCCCTTATTAGCCTGATTGGCTGCTACTTATTAACGATTATCCAATGTGAGAGGAGGGAGGTGTATTTAATGCAGACGGCATTCATTGCTAAACTATTCCCTGATGAAGTAGCGTTAGCTACGAAATGCGTAGCATAAGTGATTTTTATATTGTCTTACATTAGCCCTTGATTTCCTGCTCGGCGGCTTATTAAGTCACCGTCACTGTGACTTTTAAGATTATCCCCATTGATTTGGCGAGACTGGGACTCTGTTCCGCACCAGACTAGTGCTACGTACAACGTGTACGGAAGGAACTCTGTTTTACGACACTGTGACGTCATCTGGATGCACCATGGTACTCCGCGAGACCACACATGCCGATACCATTGGGAAGAATTCTCCCCCACCGAGGCTGATCCACCGGACTGATTGGGTTCCTACAACATCCTGCACCGAGGGCGTGAGAAGGATCCCATGAATCTCCATAGCTGTGACTTCCAGTGCTGCAAGACACCTGTTGCTGAGTGGTAACCTGTTGTGCTGATTGCACTAAATGCGTTTGTTCTTTTAATCTGATGTACGCCTAATACTTACCTTTTTCACAAATCAAATATAATTTGATGTACTTCACTATGCGGTTTGTGCTGTTTTATTGTTCCCTGTCTGTTTAGTGTTGTTGGAGTGTTGAGCCACCCTGACCCCTAACAGCTGCAGCCGCCACTGTTAACACAGATATTGTATGATTATTTTATACACCCTATGAATGGTGGTGATATTTATTGCACTATCTCACTATCAGTGGTTTTGAGTTAAATGGTATATCAGTTGCGCACTTTATTTCTTTTCTTTTTGTTTCGCACTTTATTTCTTTTCTTTTTGTTCAGCTGCCATGAAATGTCTGTGAATTGACTGTATAACCCTGTTCTTTTAACGTAACCATGTATTGTTATAGCTTTATGCCCAGGACATACTTGAAAACGAGAGGAAACTCTGAATGTATTACTTCCTGGTAAAACATTTTTATAAATAAAAAATAAAAATGATGTGCTGGAGGTCTGGCCAGGTGTTTCTTAGCAGCAAATGGATTAAAGCAGCAATCCACACTGCTCGCTATTTTTGGACGCTGATCTGGTGACCTCTGGAGGTGTCCAAATTTCTGTGCAACCAAAACTGGTTTCTGTGTCAGGGGTCAGTAAGATGCCATTGCAATTTAGTATTGGTGATGTTGGCCATGTTTGTAGTTTTTCATTCAACTACAAAAACTTGAGACTTAATTTTAAATAAAACATGGGAGGTCCCCAGAAGTCAGTGAACAAAGGAGCAGCTCAGGGGGACAAGATTTTGGGGGGATTTCTTCTTTGAGAGTTGATCCAAGCTCAAGGTTGGGAATCTCCTGTGGGCAGGTTTAAGGAGGTGACCATATGTTTGATGTACGGGAGCTTGATGGCCTAGTAGCCTTTAACAGGACTGCATCGGTTAATTCTAATCGACCAATGTCGATAGCAGCAGTAGCTACAAGCCACGGCTATGCTGTTGGGCTTTGAAATTGGGAAGGTCAGCCTGGTAAGGGGATATCCAGTGTTTACTTAATGCAAGTCCCGTATGGGGCTGAGTCATAGTTTGAAAAGCTGAATTGGTTAATACAGTGTGATAAAATAAAGCGTAAACATTAAATGTTTATGTGTTCTGTGCATATAATATTAAAACACAATTTAATTATTGTTCTTGTTCATATCTGCTGACGTGCGTCCCAGAAGACAGTCCCAATTTGCTCTGCTGGGCTCACCCTTTTCCCACGCTGAACAGGTCGTTGTCACCATCCCGCTTACCCCACTAAACACCATCCTCCACGCTCAACAGCTTTGGGCCCAGTTCAAGAGTTCAGTCCTCGCCCCTAGGAAAGCTGTCAGTGTGCCTTTTATTGTTACTGTAGGTATAATGGCTATTCAAGAATTGCCAATGTCCGAATTCTGATCAGCACATATGGAATTATTCATTATACCGCAATAAGCTTTACCATGTGATAGTCGCCCCAATCGGCACAATTGCAGTTTAATTAATAATTCCCATAATGCTTTATTTAAGTGACCTCTATTCGTACATTTCTTAGGATGCTACATGCACTTAGCCTCCAAATCATGTTCCCATTTCTCTGGCAAACAATCCATTTATAAGGGTACAAGCCTCTGTAATATGAATGCACAAAACAATAAACAGATTCAAAACCAACAGTGCCACAGTAGAAAAAAAAAGAGCTCAAAAGTTCACAGCCACTTACATTATGGTTGCTACTGATGCAATCATGTGAGCAAGTCTGATTAGAGACCCATAATAAAGCCAAATTCCCAAAATATGGAATTGAAGCACAGTTGGGACCCGCAGACTTCTTGAATATGTGAGTGACTAAAAACTTTGATAAGTGCGTTGGATCAGTCTCCTTGATAAATGGGAGCTCACCAGCAACCACAAAATACCATAAAAAGGACCGCACACAGACTATTTTATATCACAAATGAAGTGACATGAAGTATTAATTACAGATAAAACGTAAGCATAAAGTATCTTATTTCTCTATCTACTGTACCTAATTCAAGTGAATTTATGCCACAGAGAAATAGCCCTTATCTGAACATCACAATGTTAAACTCAAAAGCATACATTTAATCTGATATTTATTGTTTGAACAATGGACTTTTCCTCATGTTTCTTGTTAATCGCATGCAGCTGTGTAGGCAGTTCTATTATACTATTTACTCATCTCTCAGCTGCAAAACTGAAGCAAAACCAGGGCAAAATAATTGCCTCAGATTTATCTAAAGAAACACTCCGGTTGCTCTCAATGACATCCTTTTTCTTTGATCGATATTGTGCTGTATTTGCACTGGTTTTGAGATCTGTTTCTGGAGCTTCACTTGTTGCCTTACAGAAAGGTTGTTCACCTATAGCTGGTGTTTTTTTTTAATTCAAAGTCATGCTGCTGATATCTTTACCACTTAAAAATATGTGCTGTAAGCATTGTAGTTTTCAGAACTACTGAAGCTAAATTCGCAACTAGTTTTTTTTATTTGAAATTCACTCTTTTCTATTTGAAAACTCTGTAAAAAAATTTTTTACCTATATAGTGGCTCAGTTCCACTAAACTCTGACAAGTCACCTAATGTGACGTTAACCTAACTTAATATCACATTAACACTAATGGTGTACAGCAGTGGTGCGCAAACATCTGGTGCTGCGCCCCCTGCCTTCTCTCCCCCAGTGCTCGCACCCTCCCTTACCTTAATGCCAGCATCAAATGATGCTGCGTAGTCAGTGGGGTGGGGTGGTGGCCTTTTGTCTCTTATTTCACAAAGCGTAGTGACTGATGAAAGTTATTGACTTTGAGGTCAGTCTCTTTGGTGACATCACTACGCTGTATGGAATAACCCCTTGTCACTGTTTGGCTTATGAAGGAACTCTAGTGGATGGCATTCCTAGAACCCATGTGGAGGCACAAACATCTCATATTGGTGGGACTTCCGAGTGTTTACCGAGTGCAATACAAGTGGGGATACATAATGGTCTCCCGGTTACATGACTCACTCAAACATAACAATAACATTTTAAATTGTAAGTCTTTTTATTGCATTTTTTTTTTTTAATATAATTTAAACTTTCTACTTATGCTTTTGGTGCACTGTCTGTATTTTGTTATTTTAATAGTTTGATTCAAAAAAACATATTTTTATTAGAAATAAATAACAATAAATACACATATCTTAGAAATTATCCAAAATAATGTCCTGCTCTGTGCCCCCCTATACTATCTTATTGAAGACATATGACATGGCAATTGGTACTTTACTGTGCATCCAGTGGTGTGACATATTCATACGAAAACAGAAGATCAGAGACCACATTTAGTTTAGCCAAATGCCAGCCTCTTGATAATAGATTATAGAGATACTCAGCATGATGTTGGAGTCTGTGAAATTTTCATAAGGTAAGATGCAATACGGTTGGAATCCTGCGAGGCAACTTTGACAGGCCCAGCATATTCATAAACAAAGACCTTTTCCCAGGAGCAGCATTGTCTGTATTTCTAAACCACAGTATTGTATATTACACTTTCAGATGAGGAAAAAAATCATCAATAATTTTGAACGCTTCTTATAATTTCTCTTGCTCGTATATAAATAATAATAAATGGCATGCCTGCATTATTATCACCTTACTTAAAATTGTATTTAAATATAATGAAGTGAGGGGAAAAAAAATATATATAATCTCTATCTTGACAAATGCAGTCGCCTGTGTCGAGAGATTACTTGCGGTGGCGGCAGTATCTCCCAGCATTCTTCTCCTCTCCTGCAAATTTCAGTGTTTCCCCTGCAGCTCCTTTCAAAATGGCCACACGGCATCATTTGACATTTATATATTATACCACACCATGCAGGAATTGAACCCTTGATCGTTTACATATACCAGTCAACTGCTCTAAGCACTATACCACAGTGTGGATGGATGGTTATCCTCTTTAAACAACCCTATGGTTGTTTGGATGGTGTATTCTATACTGCACTGTGCAGTACATGTGAAGCTTGTTTAAAGCTGCAGTTCAGTCAATATCCTGCATGTGTGTTTTTTTTTAATAAATCAGTTCTGTAGTAAGAAAAAATACTTTTAGCATTTTCTGTTTTAAAAAAAACAACTTTTAAAGACCAATTTTCTTGTATTCTATTTTAGCGGCCATTTGCTAAGGCACTGCCCCTTCATGTCCTGTCACAAGCCCTGGCACACCCCTTTGTCAGCGCTGCCCTCCCTCTTGCACATGTCAGTGCAGGATTGCTCATGAATATTCATGAGCTTCCACTGACAGACAAGCAGAATATAAACAGATCCCTTCACTAATTATGTCACCAAATTTCGACCTATCAATACATGGAGAACGAATTGACTGGCAGCTATACAGTTATTTAGGTAATTAGAGATTGCACACATGAAACTATTGAAGTAAAAAAAAAAAAGACTGAACAGCAGCTTTAAAGAGTCAGAATCATCACAGGTGTAGCAGTTGAGCATTGCACCAGCATAGGAAGCATCAGGGGTTCAATTCCTGCATGGTATATTATATAACATTTATGAAAAGGGCCATGGCATGCCTGGAAGAAGGAGCAGCACTGTGTGTGGTAGGCACTATGTGTGGTTTGGTTGCCGCACTTGCTCCTCGTGTTGGCTCGTGTTGCCATACCCCAGAGGAGGAATCCCGACACTCATGGCAGGTAAGAGGAGGAGGGAAATGGATGTCTGTTGGCTGAGCAACGGTATTATCTAATGTTGTAGGCTATATTACAGGTCTCGCAACTACTGAGGTTTACTTGGGAACAAGTCCTAATTGCAAAGTCTATAACCTGCAGGCTGGAGGTGCTTTCACAGAACTATTTTGGGCTTGAGAGTAATATAAATGGTGCAGCAATGTGATAGCTATGTGAAGGTGCATTAATGATACAGAAGTGGTGTGGTGTGTGTGTTCAGGGATCAATACCAGGAAGCAGGGAGAAGCTGTATGTTAGGATTGTGGTGCAGTTTTATTCAGCATAACTGGTGATTTCCTTTTTTGTTTCTGCGGGCAAAAAAATTAGGGCGGGGCTGGGGGCAAGGCTAGGTGGCGAGTGGCTTTTTTGGTAATTTGTCAAACCGTGTGTGTGTGTGTAGAGATAGAGAGAATATATATATTCCATCCTAATCCTCCGGCTATTATCTCTCTTTTGGCCCTAACAGTATAAGTCCTTTTAGGTAAGTACTGTGAGGGATAAACTCTTTCATGAAGGCCTAGCTTGTTGTTGCAGCCTGCTATATCCAGGGGTGGGCCTAACAACAACCACAGAGTGTCATCCTTGGGGAGGATACTGGCTGGGTCACATGCCCATGATGTGATGCCTGTCAGTATCGGACCTGCCCTGTTATGGGGCAGGGTTACAAGCCCCTCCCCTGGGATACATATGCTGGCTCTCTCCCCTCCCCTATAGAGTGGGAGCATTTTCTACCCTTTATTCCATCAGGGGATAAAGGAGCTGAGAAGGGGCCTACCGGGCCTCAAGCCCTGTGGTTTCTGCTCCAGGGAATGTGCCTTTTCTGATTGTCCGCCTGTTGTTAATAAAGACTCAGTTGAACTATACGTGGTGACTACTTGTCTGGACACTATCTGAGTTGCCAGTGTGGACCATCCTGGCTGCACCAGGATCCTCACCGGCTGGAGGCACTGCGCTATGAATGATCATCACTGAGAACCTGTCCTGATGCCTCCCCATACCACCGAGTTCTCAGGGCCTTCTGTTCAACCTCACAGGTATGCACCGCACCAGAATACACGGTAGCTCTATGATCTCACTTAGGGTGGGGGAAAAGGTGCTATATTCATAAAGAGGAGAACACACATAACAGTGCAAGTCAGAAAAGTAAAGGAAAATGCTCAATAAGAACAACAAATTATTAACGACACTTATTATTAACGTAGCTTATAAGTGAGTTATGAAACAAAATCCTGTATTGCCGTTAAGAAGATACATCAGAAAATTATAATATGTAATGGTGGGAATTAATTGTAGATTTGTGTTACATTACAATTGACAAAGTGAGAATATGACATAAGGGGGGGGTCTGACATAACAGCACTGGGATCTATGCAACCATTTTAAGTCAGCATCCATCTTAGGTTTTGTCTGAGTGAACGGGTTATGAGATGGACGTTTTTGAATGAGGTTTTTGCTTTCAACTTTCAAGTGAGAATAAACCAAGCAGCTAACTGACAAAACCTTGAGAATGAGGGCTAAGTGCCAATGTTATGAAAAAGGCCAGACTGATAGGGATGCTTTCCCATTCCGAAGGTGGGGGTTTTTGAGGTTCTGTATGTAGAGAAAAGGTCACCAGCTTAATAAAGTATTATTGCTGAATCATCTCATTTAGACATCCCATAATGTCATCAACTCAATGTATTCGTGTGCATAATTTGTTTACCTTTTACGCTTACGTAGTGACGACACGCAACCTTGTAGAGGGGGCGTGGGTTTAGTATTTTGTGTATAAATAAGGCCTGTATGCACCATGTCTTTGGGAGGGTTTTATTTTGAAACTCTCCTCTGCGTGTGCACCGCACAAGCAATAAACTTATTTGTCTATTCTGCAAAATATAACCTCAGACTCGTGTCGTTATTTCACAGAGCTTTTATCACAATGTAAAAGGATACACCTCCAGTCATTGCAGTGTGACACCTGGTATTCTCTGGTAGTTGGAGACCAGATCAGAAAATAATTTACTCAGCAGGCCGAACTAAGCAGAAAGTGTAATTTAAAATAAAAGAGCATCCGATATGTGATCCTATGTGGAAACTGAGCTTGTGAGATATTTCTTCTACTTATCAAAAAGGGTTGATTAATTAGAACTAGTGCGTCATTTTGAGGTTCCAACTGGAAGTGAAACTTCAAAGTAGCATATTCCACGACAGTTCAGTAATAGGCATGTTACTTATTAATGTTCCTTTTTACAGATCTACAACTAGGGTGGCAATCCAGAAGGAATACATCTAGTCAAAGCAGGACATGGTCAACTCAACAAATGCTTTGACTCACACAAAAAAAGAGTAGAATACCTAATGATAATGTCCAGCCCCCACAAAGCCTAGTACAGGGGTGCTCAACTTCAGTCCTCAAGATCCCCCCACAGGTCGTTTTCAGAATATCCCAGCTTCAACACAGGTGGCTCAATCAGTGGCTCAGTTGAAGACTGTAGAGGGAGAAAGGGGGTGGCCCGGTATTAAAGGGGTTGCACCCCATTTGGCCATCCCCTGACCTCACCAGGGAGACAAGGGGTTAACTGGGCTGTGGTCCAGAAATGTGGTTTAACCCTTGTTATAGCATGAAAATGTATATTCCCCTGTCCCCATCCTTTAACAATATCTTGTTATATCAGTGTCTGCATCACACACTCACACTGGGATCCATCCGGGAGGGCAAGGGTTAATAGTTCCTTAGTGATTATAGCCCTTTGTGTAATTTTCCCGCCTTTTCAGGCACCATTTTGCAGAGTCCCATAGGCCGCCATTAGAGCTCAATGCATTTCAATGGCGGATCTTGCTGTTTTGGACCTGTTTCCCTCGAAGACCAGCAGGTGGCGTCCGAGAGGAGGAGCGGCGGTTCCCCATTGTAAGTCAATGGGCTCATTGACTTCAATGGTGATTCCTCGACGGCGCTTTCCAGGAACGAGTTGGCTGCCGTCCAAACCGCAAAACCGCAAAGCGGATACTTTTTCTGAAAAAGAGCTTTGATCACTGATTAGTCAAGTTCAACGTTAAGTGGCGTGGGAATCTACAGTTCTAGGGCACCCAGAAATAAAATTCTTTTTGCCCCTAGTTCCTAGACCTCCCCCCACTCGACCACCACCGGGTCCCCGAATCCTGGACCCCCGAGAAGGGTCGTGCCGAGAGAGCGGTTCGCGCCATAAGTTCCAATGGCGGCGGCAGAAACAGCTCAGGAATTTGACTAAGTCCGAAAAGCTACAAACCATGAATCCATACCTCCGGTTCCGGAGGGTCCCGAGGGCCAGGGTTTGGGGTACCTGTAGGCACTGCTCCGGCATGGCTGCAGAACCATCCTTGACCCTCTTGGACCAACCCGACGGAGTATAGACCCCCTTGAAACTTCGGGAATTCTCCCATAGACTTCAACGGCGGCCAATTTCCATTGACCGGCTATGGCGGAGAAACCCCATAGACTTCAACGGCGGCGATGCCCCATTGAAAGTCTATGGCGGTGGATTCCCATAGCCGCCAATGGCGGTGGTTTGACATTGAAGGTCCATGGCGGCAGAGCCCGTTGTTTTCAATAGGGATTTAGTGAAAAAACGTGATTTAATTTACAGCGGAGTTTTTTGTATTAAAATAGGAAACGGTTTAAGTGGTATTTGTGTAACTCCGGTTACGAAGGTCGTAGCGGGCTGAAACTCGGACCATATGGTGTCCCAGTTCCGGCATTGAGATCTGGGTAGTTTGGACCCGCTGGACCTAACGGAACCGGATATTTTAATATGTTTGTATTTTACCTATAATACTGTATCCCAAGGCAGCGATAAAACCCAGAGGAAATTCCTTTGCATACAAGGAAGCATATGGTCAGAGAGGCGACCCAATGTCTAGGACCTAAGTACTGTTCAAAGGGTTTTGCCACCCTCACTGTTTACCTGAGGGCGGAGATGACTCAAACCAGAGCAGTCTGTGAGTGTCATATTTTACACCTTCCAACAAAGGGTATCCTGCCAGAAATTCCATTTGGTAGACTGGCTGGCATTCCCGATGTAAATGTGGGGCTACAGAAATGAGACCCCAGGGTCCTAGTGCGCATGAGCTAACTAGCAGGGGGGCATGGATTAAAATGTGTTCCCATGTTAAAGATTGGATACAGCTAATTGTTATCCAATAGCCTGTACTTAAGGTTAAGGATAGGGTTACAAAAGATATATAAACTGTGGTCAACCCTATATCCTTTGTCTTCTAATACCATCCTGATTGTTACCTGATTGCTGGAGAATTGCTCTCTGATACTTCTCATTCCCCACCCCCAAGTAAGTGTTACTTCTTGCCTGTTACTGTTCTATATTGCTGTGTTCAGCTATTTAAGGAATAAATATACTTTATTATATCTAAGCCTCGTTCAGTTCAACTCAGTTATTTGGTGTATTATTATAGCCTGTCACAAAGCTCCCGTCAAAAAGACATGTGATGAAGCAAGGATATCCTTAATACCTGACTTGCTGGGGGGTCTTGAAGACTGGAGTTGAGCACCCCTTGCCTAGGTTACTGTTTTTAAACAATTAAGGGATATCTGAAGAACAATATAAACCAAAATAGATATGAAAAGTTTTGTTTTTTTACCTTCACCAAGAGGCTATAGGTTTCCTTGCATAGCTAACCTATATGGAGGGAAGGAGGAAAATATACCATTCAGTGTCTGGGCTCAAGCACATACATGCCAGTGCATATCTCGCCACAACCATTGCATGAGATTTGTTTGTTTTTTAACTTGCTTCACTATTGTGTTCTCTTTCTTTTGTTTCATTATTAGAGACATATACATTATTTAGACAATTTTATATTGGTGAAGTTTCACTTTAGCTACAGTAGCTGTGAAGTGGTCTGCTGTAAACTACACTAAAGCTCATTGTATCACCTTTTGTTAAGATAGATGAAAACATAAAAAAGGGGATTATAAAATGTTATACTTTTTAACATAATTTAAAAGAAAACATTATAAAAAAAATCTAATGTATTGAGGTTCCCCTGGAATCTCTGCTTACCTCTTCACAGCCTAGATGCAGTAGCTATCAAAGTGGGCTGCTGTAAGCTACACTGAGGCTAGGTCCCCAGTTGCCGAAGCTGTGCTGGCAATGGCATGTGTGGCACACACTAGGTATGGCCATCTATAGGACCAGCCCCAGTAGCTGCCTGCGCGACCCAGAACAATGCGCGATGCGCGACCACATTTTTTAAAGACAATAATTTTGTCTTTTCTTGTGGTGACGGAGCTGGCCACGTCACGGCGGCAGTTCAGCCAATGAGGGTGAACGTCATAGCCGTGCCCCCACCACACCTCCCATCACGCGTTGCCAGGAGTTCACCAGGTGGCGCTGTTGCTGGGAATGAGCACCACCAGGCACCCCGTCGTGCACACTGGGGCCTTAGCCTAAAGATGAGTATCTCACATTTTTCTAAACCTACTTTAAAACATAAAGGGGATAATAAAACTGTTATAATATTTATTATAACTTAAAAGACCCCCAAAAACAAAAAGGCTAAATAAAGTGGGGAAAGAAAACAAAGCAGCACCCAAAACTTCTAAGATGAAGAATCCTGGAGTGGTGTAAAGAAGGAAGATGGTCAAAACCATGTCCAGTCAAGTTTTTTGGGGCGGGGTACCCAATGCTGCACCCGGAAACCCCATCCCCAGCACTTCCAGCTCCTGACCCTTCTCACCTCACCCTGGATCCAGCACAGCTCAACCACACACCTGCTTATCTCAACATGGATCCAGCGCAACCTAACAAAACGCAGCCCACCTCTCCCTGGATCCAGCACTGCCAAAACCAGTCCCCTCAGTTCCAGCCCACCTCCCACCAGATCCAGCTCGGTCAGACACATGTGGCAACATTCGGTGGATGTTGAACACCTGTCCAAAAGCAGCCATACAAGGATAGTCTGGGGTGAGTGGAAACAAAATTGGACCTGCTTATGGAGAGGATGAAGGAGGACATCGTGGGTCTCTATACCATTCTTGGCCCACAGCAGCAGATGAGAGCAAAACATCTGGAGGCACCCTCCTCGGCCCTCTTGTGTCTCCATGCTATACCCTGATTTTACAGAACATCACAGACTAAGGGACAATTTTGGCTATGAGACCCCTGACTGAGGTAGAGACCAGCAAGAAAGCATCATCTCAGAGTTTGCTGTGCCTGCTTTCCAAAGCACACCTGTCACACTACAGAGGCAAAGACCACAGATGATCTGTCAAAATGCAGTTGGTGACATCCCACTTTCTGTTATACCAATGGAAACTCTTTCAAGATATGCAACAAACTGCGGAGGACAGCCAAATTGATTTGCTGTGTTAATTTTCAAGCTCCAAAAATTCTCCTGAAGAAGTCCATTCGGACGAAAAGCGTTGAGGCATTTTTGGAGCCAGCTGCTGTTATATATAGACCTTGAGGAGCTGTCTGAAGCTCTGTTCCCCCTCAGTGCGGTATCCCCTGGTGTATGGCCATCGCCAGGTTTTTACTAAGAGTGGGGCTGCACGTGTTTTGGACTACCTTAGGCTGTTTATGTTTACAGCTCTGTAAGTGCTTATTTTTATTCATTTATAAAGTTTTTTCTACCTTTTCCTCATCCTTTTCCTTTTTTGTCTGGGAATTTCCTGTGATTCCAGAAGACATCATAAGTTGGTTACTTTAACAACCTAAAGGCGTACTATCAACACACACAATGTGAGTGGATATACTATATAGCTATAGACTATATCTACATATACAGTATTATACTATGTGTGTCTATTTCTCTATATCCCCAAAATATCCTGCTGCCTGTGAGCTTGGGAGATTTCGGGAGTATCCTGTCGTCAGAGACTATATATACCATAAGAAGTATCCTGACATCAGACGCTCTTCAACAATAGTCTGGTTAAACTGATTAACCGAGATGCCTGTTTTACCTTACCAAATGTGAGTGCATTACCACCTTTACCTATACCGATCATACACAGAATTACACTATTGTGTCTTTTTTCTTTTATTGCATATATCTGGATGTGAGTACGCATTGGACCCTCTTACTCTACGCCATTCCCAGTGGTTGAAGAACCCACCTATTACCCTCTGCTGCACCCATCTACTTCTGTTATATCTTCATTTGGGACTATAAGTATCCTTATTTATATTCACAGTATTTTTTGCGCTTGTTTTCCTTTTCACTCGCATTCTACTTTAATAGTATGTTACGCATAAAAATAGAATAAGATGCCAAACTCTGCCACAGTCTTTCCAACTCCAACAGCTTGCTACCACATTAGTAGTAATTTGATTATTAATTTGTTTCTGTAAAGAATGGACAGCACAGAAAAGTACAGACATAACCCGCATTAACGTACGCAATGGGACCAGACCATTTATGTAAAGCGAAAATGTACTTAAAGTGAAGCACTACCTTTTTCCGCACTTATCGATGCATGTACTGTACTGCAATCGTCATATACGTGCATAACTGATGTAAATAACACATGTGTAACTGGCTCTATAGTCTCCCCGCTTGCGCACATCTTCGGTACATGTAGGGAGCCGGTATTGATGTTCAGGACGTGCTGACAGGCGCATGCGTGAGCTGCCGTTTGCCTATTGGGCGATATGTCCTTACTCGCGAGTGTACTTAAAGTGAGTGTTCTTAAACCGGGGTATGCCTGTATGTACAAAACAGAATTAAAAAGTACAATAAGTACTAACCTGAAGAGCTTACAATCTAATTTTCTAAGTTGCACATTCATGCTAAGATCTTCCGCCTAAAAGACTATTGGACTTATTCATTAAAAGGCATTCGAAGTACTGTATCTTCTGATATTTAGTACATTTACCTTTTGGTTTAGTTAATTATTCCATTCTTTTCCCTTAAGCAGTTCCTTCTCAAAAAATACTATATCCTGGATGACACCATCTTATAAAAGAATGGAAGGTAAAATATGAGTCCTATTTCAGAGCGTACCCAATTACTCCAAAGAGAGTCACTTTCACCACTCTTCTTCAGCAATAGATCTATTTTACTGCCTCGAGTAAAAAGTCATAGAAAATTTCTGGTGGGACTCTGATTTTTGCAAATGTTGAAGCTTGTGACATTTATGGAAAATGGGCAAAAAAATTGACAACCCGCTTTTGAAGACATTTACACATCTCTAACTGCAATACATTGCACGTGCTCCAACATATACCAATGACTTCCACAATTTGTTCAGCAGACATTCGTACTGTAGATCTGTCGCTGCAATCAGTTAAGTGTTAAGCTAACATTAAATATAAATTAAGAATATATAGAATAATGATGTTTAAGTGCTTCTGATTAAAAAAAACTGATATAAAAATGCTATTTAAATATTACTTCTTTCAGATGACCATTTAGATTTTTTTTACTTATCAAGAATATTACATGATGTAATTCACCATGTCATATGGACTGGAGCATTTGATTTCCCAACATTTTATATTACACTATATAATGATGTAAGAGTGAAGGAGGGGTCCAGTGAGTAAAAGTGCTGACTAAAAACAATGACACTGATGTTGAAGCAGGGGAGCCTGGTTCAAATCCCAGTGACATAGAGTGATTTGCCCAATCTCCCTGTTCCTCAGGCACCCAAAATAAGATAGTATGGTCTAAAAAAAAATCTATGTATAGCCCTGTGTACACTATCAGTGCCACACAAGAAAACAAACAATTATAATTATGTCAAGTAAATAACTGGAGGTGATTTTTTTTTTTTATCATACTGTAGTAATAAAAAAGTTGAAGTGAATGAATGTTTGACATGACCGTTTCGTACATCCAACATACAGTATGGGGAGAGAATCCCAAAGGCCTCGGATAACTGTTATTCATGTTTTGAGCTATATAATATGATACCTCAGTGCTCTTGACCTACAGTATATATAACATCTAACAATAATCTAAATGGATTTGACCTGATTCCATTGCAGCTTCTGTATCCTCTTTCCTCAACGTAATCATTTTTGTTTAGATATAAGTTTACGACATACACATGGTTTAAAGTTGATAACATTGTTAATGTTGATCAATGCAACCATACTATGAATAAATGAGTTAATTTGGGATGAAAATATATGTTTTTTGTTGTCTGACACAAAGTAATTTTCCTTTAGGAGCAATGACTCTCAACCTTGGGGGAAGCCCGGGTAGTGGGGCTCACAAGACTTACAATTCGGACTCCTTCTGGCAGGAGAGATATAAAAACGGAGAGAAATAGAAAGTGCCAGTGAAAAAGGAGGCAATGGGGGGGAGGGAGGAGAGATGTCTGTGCTGGAAAAGGAACATGCCTGAGGTAACCTGGGAGATATGCTAATTTGTGTACAAAGTATATTTAAATGAGTCGTACATCCCTAAATATATCCTTAAGAGACCAGATCAGTTTAAGTGATGAAATGGGTATTAGTGTCAGACCCAACAGGATTGGGTATTACAATCTCTGCTTTTCAGGGCCACAGCTCTAGCATTGAACTAAATCAGACGCTGGGAAAGTCCACTGTCTGAGGTGTCGGATGTGTCTGAGGTGTCTAATGTGTGATCATTTTTATGCACAAGGAACATTGAACTGGCAACCAGAAAGTGGAAATGGTCGGCTTTTAAAACAACAATACTACATTCTTCCTTTTTTTTTTAAATTATTATTTTTATATGTAAAGCATGTTACAATGTATAATTCTACATTCTTACATAAGCTGGCAATTGTTTGGTGCTCCTGTTACAAATCTATCAAAATCCTGATTGTGTGCCTAATTTAATGGCCGCCTTTCAGTTTAAATCAATCCTTCACTCAGTGTAACTGAGCAGCTACAATGTATCCTTATATTTCTTAGATAACATTATCTATTTTTAAAGTTTACAGCTCAAACGGCTTGTGCCATTGCCAATAAATTATCACAAACAGGAAAGTGTTGCAAAAATCTTGCACTGTTTGGGAGGTGGGCTAAAACCTGCTATAGAAATCAAAAGATGCTTTAAAACCGATTCAAAATGGCATTACGAGTTGAATAAAAGGAAAAAGTCACTATAATCTAATACTACAGAACAGATTTATTTTTTCAAAAATATATACGATTTCACATGTTTTGCTGCTTTAAATGAGGAAGCATGGGGCTACAGGTGTGAGAAGTGCAGAAGTGCTCAAAAGTATGCTGTGAATTAGCATTTCCCAGTATCTGGATTACATTAATGCCAGAGCTGGTGCCCTGAATGGCAGGTTTTTGGGCCTGACACTTGTATCCCCTTCATCACAAAGGCCTTTAGACTGATTGGTCTTCAGGATATATTTTAGGATGTGTGACTCATTTAAATATAATTTGTATAGACATTAGCATACTGTATCTCCCAGTCATGTTCCTTTTTCAGCACAGACATCTCTCTCTAATTTATTTGGAGGAAGGTTTGAGGGGACATATATACAACTAGAGATACTATTAAGTTGGGAACTCCTCGTCTTGCCCGCGTCCTCGTCCGGATAGAGTCAGCACCACCTTCAGGTCGTTTCACCTCTAAAGGAAGTACAATTTGCAATAGAGAACACTGTTTTTTCCTAACATTTCATCCTGCTTCTGGTGAACATACCAAACCACCTGGTTTTGTAATGACAATTTCAGAGCAACTAGAATAATCCCATAAAACACCAAACTCCAAAAATTGTCATTGAAGACGTTTGATGCAAAAAGTGGCTTTTGCCCTTTCCTGCCTAATGCTCAGGAAATTAAGTGACATCAGTGTAGCTATTGACCCTTATGTGAGGGCAGGTAAGTATTTGTAAATTTCCATTTATTTTGACAATTACAATACAAGTCAAATTATGACTATCTCTGCTAAATGACATACACAAACATTATCTTCAATTCTTTATAATACACAGCATAAGCTATCAAATAAAAATTGTGATTTCTCGCACACCTTTATACTCTATATTGAGTTTTATTCATAAATTTTAAGTTCACCTTACTTCTGTAGTGACCTTCTAACTATCTACTGATGTTTATACAGTAAGGAGTATACTTTAGTGCTACATAACATTGATGATGATGCTGCAATCTCAAGTGCAATATTAAGACTCCAGAAAATTGAAGTGGAAAAACACATTTGCAGAGACCGTCACAGGGTTTTATTAAAATATACATTTCAGGTTAACAGCTTTTAGCTGTGACTCGAGGAAGTATTTCCAGTAAGAATAATAACTCAGTAAGTCATGCAGATGTAATACTTGCCATTCATTCTGCATACTCCAAACAGCATCCATATCATTTGCAAAAAAGTAGTGCCATGCTCATATAACACAGTATAACAAGCCAGGGTGTTGCCATGACCTGATACAGTAATAGACATGACAGCCATTGCTTTTATATGTACTGTACACACACAGTATCAAGAAAGAGAATCAAACACTGTGTTACACATCTTCAGTTATAGTTCCCAAATCAACATAGAAAGAAATAAAGCAGGTGATACAGTACTAATCCAAGTAAGTTATAAGGTCCAATGTAATGCCTCAACTTTTCATCATGATAACATGATGGAGTGAAATATGATAAGGTGAACGTGCTTGCATTAGTACTTGTCTATGTTTTCTTGAATTGTAATGAAGATTATAACGAGTGTAAGTGCACCATGATTTTAAGTGTAATGCATTCTACAGAATTTTATAATGTATGAAGTTGCAGCTCCGGTGATATTAATTCTATAACTGTAAATACCTTCCACCAGAGTAACAAAAACAGAGCATCTTTATTTCAATGATTTCTCAGTATCATTACAAGCTCATTTCAATTTTATTTGCCCACGCCAATGGCCCCATGTTCATCTCCACATGAATGGATAAGTCGGTTTGTTACTGTTCTGTTAATTTAGCCATTGACAGTATCCACTTTTTGTATAAATACTGTAAATAATCACACTGGATGTAGTTACATTTCTGATCTCTGCATTGAGGCTTTTATGTGTGTTTGGTTTATGTATTCCTGCTTATATGGAAGTTGCAATTTAAAATAAATACACAATGGAGGTCAAGTATCATTTTCAAAAGTGCATTTTTTTATACAGAGGAATGGATTGTTCAAAATCATAATAATTTTACATCCTTTTTATTATTTTTATATGAGTTTTTACCATTATGCTATTTCCAGTGCCTTCAAAGCAATGCATATTAAACATCTACCAGCCTTTCTGGCAACAAAGTGGCATAAAACAACATAAATTGTGCTCAACTTGCTTAAGTTGTATTGATTGAAGCCACTTGTCAGCTATGTTTGTGCATGCAAATATACAGTAATATTTTACAGGTGTGTGTATACACACACACACACACACACACACACACACACACACACACCTGTAAAATATACACACACAGTGCAGTGAAAAAGGTACCCTTTTGTTCTTCATCATATTTTATATATTTCTCGCTCAATCCCTAGGAAAATGTGCACATTTGTAGGTCTGTTATATAGATCAACACTATATGAGAAGCACAGTGTAGACAATAAGCTGATGCTAACTGCAGTAAATTGATGTCCCTGCATTATGTCACCAAGCACCAGGTACACTGAGGTAGGTTCATGTTCACTAAACGAGAAATAGGCGTTTTTCCTTTGTAGCTCGTAACTGTGTTAAACTGTTTTAATCTAACCTGAAACACTAAGATAACTATAAAGTTTGCGATCAAAGTATGGTTCAAAGTTTGTTCAAAATGTCCTCCTTCTGCAGAAACGCACACGCCAGAAGATAACGCCACTATCTGATTGCATAATCTATAACGCGTTGACCCAGCTGCTCCCACTCCTGAACGATACGTTACTTTACGAATTTGTTTTTTCAGTCCTCTTAGCGACCGTTCTTTATCAGGAGCCAGTTTATGTAAGCGTTTTGGACCATACAGTAATTATTGCTCTGTCTCAGGCACTTTAAAACGTGCTTATCGTCTATGCTATACGGCATTTTGTAACTGCGCACTTGATGAGGTCATCATGTCGTCATCAATTCCAAAGAATATTTCTTAGATTATCAAATAATTCTAACATGTAATAATCTACTGTGAGACCTACAATTGCTCAAATGTTTATGAAAATATAGTGGTAGATGATAGAGATGACGGAAAATAAAATGGGTGCCGCTTTTTCTGAACACAATTTATATGGTTTTATATTTTATTTTGCTATCTGTAATGAATTTGTGTTCTGGTTTCAGTCACTGTACATTCCAGGAAACAGATGGTCACAGGACAGTGAGTGAAGCTGTTAGTTAGGCGCCCACTGCTTTCTGATCCATCCTCTTAGCACTGGACTTCCAATTGGCTGAGCACCCACAAAATGCATGTTTGATATTCCTTGGTGATAAATACACTGCTTTAGTCCTTAATTTTGGATTGCCTGCAATGCCTATATTATATTGCAGGCCACTACATTAAAGGCTCAACATGATTCCATCCAGGGACAGATGTTATAGGGAAACAGTTGGTTCTAAAAATAGAGCTGTAAAATAAAAAAATAAAAAACATAGCCCTATAATAAATCTGAGGGTTACAGTAAGTCCTTAAAAAGTTGACAAGACTCCTCCAAATGCACAACCCAACACGGAAATATACATTGTGCAAAACTATTATTAATGGATTTTGCAACATTACATTGTGAAAATTAGTTCTTTTCTCAGTAGTGTACATCTTGTTTAGACGCTTTATAAAAGTGAATGTACAGTTGGTATACAAACGAAAATTACCAATGTTGAGTTAAAAAGCAATTGTTATACCATCTGTCACCTTATGTTAAAAATAAGTTATCTAAGCTTCGTCAATAAACATGATTGAGATCAATACATTGTGATGTGCATTTCAATTACAATATCTACTTTCTAAACAAATGAGGACATTCATTTGAAGCCTTTTCCTATTGTCTCAGGCTTCTTAGTGAATATATTTCTACTAAACTCTGTGGCAAATCACTTTATGAATATAGCTTTTCTGTCTGAAAGAAGTTAATCAGAAATCTGGTTACTTTGAAGTGTCTGATGCCTTCTATTGTATGAACATTGCAGTCTCCCTGTGCATTTATCTACATGTGCTTATAAAATATACCATTTATATGAAGTATTTCCTTCCAACACCTTGGATATGAATTGAAATCAACTAGACTATAAAAAATATGCCTGAAAATTAGATTGTATAAAGTGGCCCAGATTCACTTACCTTCTGTGATCTTCACAGAACAATTTAACTAAGCACCATATAAAACTGCAGTCCTTCTTAGAAAAAGTCAAAATTCACCATTAAAGTTCACAAAAAGTCCTTTTCTAAATCAACATTTAAAATAATGGAAATGACTGAATAACTTTACAATTAGATAATAAGTCAGGTTGATAAAGGAAAGTAAAAGCAAATGACGTCCATGCAACAAATTCTCTTGTACTATGTATTTAAACTGCACTTAAGGCTGCGGCCAGGATGATGCTGAGCGTGCAGGCGCTCATGCGTGGCGGCACAAGCAAGCGGCAAATTCAAATTTGCTTGCTCTGCGAGCAGCAAAGTGCCGCGCATGCTCAGGCGCTTGATCACGCTGGCCCCACACATTGCCGCAATGTCTTTCATCGCAGCCAGCGATAGCCTGCCTGCTCAACGCCACCCTGGCCGCATCCTTAGAAGACACAGGTAAGAGCAAAAACCCTGCATGATGATACTCATTTGTTTTCAAACATGAGTTAGGAATTTACTGCTTCTTCCTCCAGAATAGTGTTCTTTATTTAGGACAATTTATATAATGTGCAAAACTTTAACTCTGTAACATCTCATGCAGAAGGTTTATATACATGCATACTAAAGTCCAGGAATGTTCCCACCCATCTATTAATTAGATATTTTTCATATATTAATATATATATATATATATATGAAAACAGAAACAAAGAAAAAAAGATCCCAAAATAGCACTCTAGCGTACAAAACGTTTGTACGCTAGAGTTGAATTTTGGTATCTTTTTTTCTTTGTTTCTGTTTTCACATATTCTATATCCCTAGCACCGCCAGTAGTGTTGATACTGTACACTTTAGTTACTGGTTTTAGCACTTCTTATTTATGGTCTGTTGCAGGCATTTTTTGTGCTTCATAATATATATATATCAAATGGAAATATTACTGTATGCTCATTTGCATGTCTTAGAAAGGTCTGCAACCCTGCCTTTCTCCATTATCACCCAGCATACAGTGCTTCCACTGCAGCAAGGGATTCTGGGAAATGATATGCAAATGAGCACACAGTGCCACCTTTTGCTTCAAAACCATATGACATATGACATTACATACGTAAATGTACTTTATGTATGGTACTTAATAGTAACAATATCTTGGTTCTTTTGGTATGGCTCGTATGATTACTCTAAATACATGGATGGAAGATTGAATACATCTTGCGTGCAGAAGCTAGCCCGTCGATTATCCATGTGGTTTACGTTACAGAATCTGAACTGAGGGTTCTCTATTTTTAGCTCCAAAGAGACACCCTGTTGGTGTTTTCCCTGGACATTTAAATTTGGCCAGAGTGATTGTCCAAAAGGAAGCGTCAACATCATCATCTAATGGCGATGGGGCTCCCTATAGACCCGTTGGACCGGCAAGATTTGGCAGCCATTTTTATTTCCCTTAAGGGAGCAGAAACACACGCAACAAAACTGGTAAGTATCTTGGAAAGCAGGGGGTCTGTGGAGTTACGATTGTGTGGTTTATCTCAGGAGGGCTCTCCTGTTCGAATAATGTAAAAACATACGGAAAGAAATAACGTAGAGGGGGGGGGATTATCGATTTAATAATAGTAAAAACAGCAGATGCTATTTTCTAAGGAGCACTTTATCGCTAGAACCCCCAATGACCATACGAATAGAAAAATAAATCTACTATTTGCTTCTAAAATATCCTGACCTTGGTTCATTGTTCAATGCAGTATGTCAAAGTTATGGTACTAAGTATTCATCATGTTTAGTTCTGCAGAGGAACATGAAAACATCTTGAGAATTTATAAGCAGCAGTTTTTAAAATGAATGCCCACTAAGGCTATATATGGGCATATGACTCACTAATTAAACCTGAGACAATGTACTGATCTCTGCAAATGACCTGTTCCTTACTAACACATTTTTAAAAGAACTTAAGTTAATTTAGGCAACTACAAGATGGGCCACACTAGCCATTAAAGCAAAACATGTGATGGGCCAACAGATGTTTAATTTTAGAAACAAAAGCAAGGTTATTTCTTCAGGGATAGTAAAATACAAGACAAATGCTGGCTACAAATTGGCAAATTTTAATTAATGTAATGAACTATATATATATACACACACACACACACACACACACACACACACACACACACACACACCATGAAGAATCTCATCAGTTCGGAATGGACAAACAACCTGATCTATTAAGGGCCAAAGGCAAAACACAATATGCATTAACATGTCTAGTCTAAAAGTCTGACACATGGGTCATTATCCCAGTTAATATGTTAGTGGGCTGAATAACAGATAGAGATGTGTTTCAGAACTGCCATGGATATTCCAAAAGTTATATCATGAAATAAGATATAACCTTAACCTTACCAACTTGTCAGATGTGCAGAAAATAAATGATACACTGACAGTAACAGAAAATAAAAATCCCACTGAATGCTGTTAAAGTACTGTAAGTGAACAAAGCCCCGAACAAATTTAAATAAGTAATATTTATCTGTGGTCCATCATCATTGGAGCTTTGAAAAACAGTAAAAAATGTGACATCTCTTTTGTTAGATTTATGCAAACTAGTTCACTGACAGAGAAAATTATCCTATACTATTCCAAAAAGTGACAGCTCCCAGGCGGCTGTATCTCACAGCACAGACAAAGAAACATGTACACTTCTGCATGTTTTAAAGCACAAAGGGAGGCAGTTACATCCTCTAAGACAACTACAACACAAAAGGTCACTGCCACAGACCTAATATAGTGGCTAAAGAATATAAAGAAGCAGTTACAAATATCTTAACTGGAACAAAATGTCATGACTCACGATGATACAAAGAATACTGTTTACGTTATAGTACAGTTTACTTAACAAAAAAGCATATACAGCACTCCCTAAAGCCCACTTTGCATTCAATTGACGTATGATCAATATCCTTTTTAAACAATAGATTGTTTTCAGGCAGTAAATCCTAAAGTTAACACTGTCACATGGGTGTCTAATGAATTGCAAAGCCACATAGTGCCACTCTAAAGTCACTTTGCAGACATGATTTAGACATGGAAGCTCATGAGTTATCTTGTGCATATGAATGTATCCCCAGTCATGCACTGCTCTCCTCCAGGCAGTACATTGGTTAAATGATAATGAACCCATTAATGAACATTTTTACCAGATTAATAAAATAGTACACATAATTAAATCATTGATACAGCTGTATCACCAACATTCAGAGCCATTTTCCATTTGCAAACAAACACAGATCTCTGATGGTTGATCCTAAGTTGTTGGGTTTTTGTTGTTCCCGAACTGCCCAGCTTTTTGGCAACAGCAACGCGCTGACAACATATAGGGAGATTTGAAAGTACCCAAATGGGTTTTACTTACCAGCTGTAACGTGCAGATGAAAATCAACGTGCAGCGCCCTGTACAACAACCCATTGTGTGAAAACACACACACACACAAGTGCAATGCAGAGTCAAGTGTAGGAGGGAGAGGGACACGAGTACAGATGGATGGACAGCTCCTCAGGCGCAGGCTACACTTTCTTAGGGCAGCTGCTGGGTTTCAGCACCTGCAAAACCAGCCCGGCCAGGAGATAGGATCCCAGTGTAGCTCACTGCTCCTACATTCAACAGCACCGTGTCAGCAACGCTGCAATCCTGTTTCCAAATCCCAAACAGTGCTTAGTGATCCCAAATAGCGCCCATAAATCCAAACACGGACCAAGAAGAAGCACAGATATCCAGTATTCAGACCTCTCCTTCCTTTCTTCTTTTTATACGTCTGACTTTTGACTGCTCAAAGCCGGATGAAGGCTCTTTACTGCCATCTACTGCATGTAAGCAATGCCTGGTTCCCTTAGGGTTTACCGTACCTAGGGCTTTGTTCTGTATATTTAAAGCCACTTTCCCTCTCTTAGACGGTTCAAAAAATGTATTTTATTTCTTTTAGAAACTGTCCGTGTATTTTTTCTATACCAATCACATACTTCAGCTCATTGTCAAATTCCCCTGGAGATTTCAGTTTCAAAGAAATATTAATGGAAACGAATTGTTTCATCCCAGTGTAGAACTGTACCGAGGACAGCAAAACCAGGATAGGCCCAGACTGTTCCCCAATAAATATCAATAAAGGTAGATAAAATGACAAAGTGATATACCTTACTTATCACAGTGAGTCTAAGGAAGGTTGCAAGACGTCCTGTATATACAGAATTGCCCCTTTTCTTCCTGTTGTCCCGGAAATGTTTGCCAGGAATTGTCCCGTATTTTAGTGCCTTGTTGTGAAATGCCTGAACCTAAAATTACTGTAATGAATTCGGTCATAAAAAACGGAATCGATTTTTACTTGAGTGTAATAGTTACAGCATCTTTTCCGATAGATGTCACATTACTAAATTATTAAAATTATAAAGTCAGCACACTGCCTGCTCATTTCATAACACCATGCCACCCACCCCTATAGGCGTTACTTTTTCTCCCGCTGCTACTTCTTAGTTCAGTGCACGTCTTTCCCCGTCCGCAAAGCACATAGATGATAAAAACCAAAGAATATAGCGGTCAGGTGGGAGATACCATTCAGCCCCAAGCATTTGCAAATCATTCATCACTCATTACGATGTAACACTTTCATACTGTAACCTCCTGCTGACCGGCCTTCCTTCCCTTCCTTCCTCTCACCTGTCTCCCCTACAATCTAACCTAAATGCTATTACCAGAATCACTCTACTCTTTAACAAATCTGTCTCAGCGTCTCCCCTGCTGAAATCCCTCTCCTGGTTTCTTATCAAATCTTGTATCACACACTCAATTCTCTTCCTCTCTTTTAAAGCTTTACACTCTTCTGCTCCTCCTTACATCTCAGCCCTAATTTATCCCTATACACCATCCTGACTCTTGCGTTCTGCTCAAGTATGTCTTCTCTCTACCCCATTTATATCTAAAGCCCTCTCCTGCCTTAAACCTTTCTCACCGACTGCCACCCACCTCTGGAATGCCCTTCCCCTTAATATCCGACTAGTACCCTCTCTATCCACCTTTAAGACCCACCTTAAAACACACCTGCTTAAGGAAGCATATGAGTAGCTCCATGGCTGATAATTAACATATCATACATAAACCTTGGCCCCTTGAAGATGCACTTACCAGAAAACCCTCCTACTGTCTCTGTATGGTCTTCCTACTAACTAATTAGATTGTAAGCTCTTCGGAGCAGGGACTCCTTTTCCTAAATGGAACTTTTGTCTGAAGCACTTCTCCCCTTTATATGATATTTATATTATTTCTTACTTATATGATTGTCACGTGTATTACTGCTGTGAAGCGCTATGTACATTAATGGCGCTATATAAATCAAGACATATATACATTTTGGCATTCTATATCATAAAAACTACAATGTAGCAACCCTAAGTGTAATGTAAGTGGGAATAATACTGCCACTACTACTAATAATGAACATTATCTCAAATAGATTTTTTTAAATGCTTATAACCTGGACATTATGTTATTTAATTTGATTAAACACAAGAAATAAACACTTCATTTCCTGTATTGCAAAATCATTGCAGTGTATTAAAACACATGTTACAACATAGATTATATTTTTCATCTCAATGTGAATTCTACATCATTCTGGTGTGACACGTTGCAGAATATTGTTAATTTTTAAACTCTTTCTTTCCAAAGATAAGATCATTCTTGCTGCACCCCATGATAAAAGGGGGAAATATAACAGATACAAAATTACCTATGATAACACATTTACAGCAATAATCCAAAAATAGAAATAAAAAATTGAGATTATGTTTTTAAGCAGTTTAGTAAACCAAAAACCTTTACCTGCAGTCCATATTAATGAGATGTAATGAGACTGTAACATAAGCCATGGCAGCAAATTAATTTGTAGCACATGTAAGCCACTTACCTGTCTCCTTATGAGCTTGTCTACTCTATGTTGGGCTGATCCTGAATTGCTAAAAGTGTAGGTGTAAGTTGATGTGTTACCAATGAGCTATAGTGCAGTTTTGGTATCATTTGGTGAGAAAATTACGTGAAGCAGCTACTGTAGACTATAGGATAAAAAATTCCAACTTTCAAAATGAACAGATCTTGCAACATATCCACAATACTTTGTAGAGATGGATAATAGCAGAGTATTAGATATCAACTGGTGCTATCCCAATTCATGCACACTGTCTCCAAATGTATGACAAATGACATCATTATAGATGCTCAAAAAAGAAGAAGTTCTCCAGCACTACAATAGATTAGTCATTACATTTTTTTTGTTCTGCATACACCTGTGGTAGAAATAGCCAAATACTCAATAGACAATTCTCTTTTGTTTGTGGATTTTTAATTTGAATTGAACTTTTCTTAATAAAAAGTCTAAAAGCCTGCAATCAAGTGTTGCTGCTTATTCTACCTGATCCACCAGCAAGCACAGAGCTGTTTTCATGCAGATTACAATTAGTCCTATCAGAGAACCTGACATGTTCTGAAACTGACGCACTGTGCACTCATTTGCATGTCATTGCCCAGAATCCTTGGCTGCAGTGAAAGCATTGTATGCTAAGAGATAATGGGGAAAAGCAGGTTTGTGGACTGGTCTGAAACGTGAATGTGCTCACAGGTGATATTTTTTATTTGCAGCGCTTCTCCTATGAGACTAGTTGAAGTCCATTGACAAAGTTGGGGGGACAAAGAAGCAATGATATTTTCATTTTGGTCTCATTGTTTAGAATTCAAACATAGAATGAAAAGTCTGTAAACAGAGTGAAAACAGACACCTGATATATATATTATATATATATATATATATATATATATATATATATATATATATATATAGCAACTGTAAATATTACTGTATGTTCATTTGCATGTCTTAGACAGGTCTGCAACCCTGTCTTTCCCCATTATCGCCCAGCATACAGCGCTTCCACTGCAGCAAGGGATTCTGGGAAATGACATGCAAATGAGCACTCAGTGCCACCTTTTGTCTCAAGCTCGTATTACACAAGCAAATCCTCAAGCCAATGCATGCTGTTTTAAACACAGCTTTTAGACAGAGGCTGGGATGAGATGCATCTCAATAATACGAGCTTGAGACAAAAGGTGGCACTGAGTGCTCATTTGCATGTCATTTCCCAGAATCCCTTGCTGCAGTGGAAGCGCTGTATGCTGGGCGATAATGGGGAAAGACAGGGTTGCAGACCTGTCTAAGACATGCAAATGAACATACAGTAATATTTACAGTTGCTTTATGCTTTACTGTGGAGGGTCTTTGTCACTTTTTTTACCCACCATAACCTTAATATATATATATATATATATATATATATATATATATATATATATATCTATATATATATATATATTTATATAATCCAATGCACAGCCAGCACACCATATGCAAGTAAATACGTTTTGGTGCTTATCCCATAAAGCAATAACAGACCATACGATACCAGTTGCAACACGACATCAAGGGACAGCACGCAGGTAAGTAAATCAAAAATGTTCTTTATTTGATAGAAGACACAAAAAAACGACGTTTCGGTCCCCCAGTGGGAGCTTTCTCAAGGTGGTGCCTTGAGAAAGGTCCCACTGGGGGACCGAAATGTCGGTTTTTGTGTCTTCTATCAAATATAGAACATTTTTGATTTACTTACCTGCGTGCTGTCCCTTGATGTCGTGTTGCAACCGGTATAGTATGATATATATATATATATATATATATATATATATATATATATATATATATATATATATATATATGAAAAACAAAAAAAAGAAAGCGCCCGATCCTAGTGCAATATGTAAAAAATATACATTTAATATGACTATTTAAAGGAATCCAACAATTTAAAACTCACAAACAACATAGAATAATGAGCATGTTATGAGTAATACTCATGCACCTAACGCTGAAGTTCTGTTGTTCTGCTCACACGCTTCTCTGTGGTATACAGTCAGAAGCCCTCCGAGGCACCGTCCAGCAGGAACTCAGGGATCGTGTCGCCTCTCTCAGTGTCCTCCGGAAACAATCCACACATGCATTGGGTGCCGGACCGGATGAACAAAGGCAGGAACCGCAAGAGGGAAGCTATCAGCGTCAGCGTCTTTGAGTTGTAAGTCTCCTATGAGACTGGTTGAAATCCATTGATGTGACAAAGTTGGAGGGACAAAGAAGCAATGATAATTCCATTTTGGTCTCATTGTTAAGAATTCAAACATAGAATGAAAAGTCTGTGAACAGAGTGAAAACAGACACCTGATGTATACAAGGGTGGAAAAAATAAATTAAAAAAATAAATATATATATATATATATATATATATATATATATATATATATATATATATATATATATATATATATATATATATATATATATATATATATATAGCAAATGGAAATATTACTGTATGCTCATTTGCTAGGGTGACCAGATTTTCAAAACGGAAAACCGGGACACATTAAAACATTATTTATAAAACAAATTACATCACATGACGCACCCCGTTGCCATGATAACGAGACACTGACGTCAGGCGGTGACATGTTGCCATGACAATGTGGCATCACGTATTGCCTCGGCGCCATAATGCGTCCCGTTGTCATGTCAACTTGATGCCGCGTGACGTCACGGAGCGGCTCGTTGTTATGGCAATGTGAATTACGTGACGTCGCGCGGCCATGTTAACGGAATTTGGAGGGGAGGATACAGCCAAAGGCAAGATAAATAAATATACAATACATAGATCTAAAAAAAAGTATCTCCACACAGAGCCACTGACCCACACACCCACTGACCCACACCCACTGACCCAGAGTCACTGACCTACACACAGAGTCACTGACCCACACACCCACACACACGGAGCCACTGACCCACACACACAGAGCCACAGACCCACACACGGAGCCACTGACCCACACACGCAAAGCCACTGACCCATAACACCCACACACACAGAGCCACTGACCCACACACCCACACACGGAACCACTGACCTACACATCCACACACACAGAGCCACTGACCCACACACACAGAGCCACTGACCCACACATCCACTGACACTAACCCCGCCCCCACCCTCTGCAGTCAGACCGGCCTCCGCTCTCCTCTCTGCATGCATTCTGTGCTCTCTGCTGCATTCTGTGCTGCTCTGATGGCCAAATCCGGAACAGCCACAAAAAGATGGGACATTTAAAAAAATGCGGGGCAGTCGGGACAGCCATTAAAAAACCGGGACTGGCCCGGCTAAAACGGGACACCTGGTCTCCCTATCATTTGCATGTCTTAGACAGGTCTGCAACCCCGCCTATCACAATTATCACCCAGCACTTCCACTGCAGCAAGGGATTCTGGGAAATGACATGCAAATGGACACACAGCGTCACCTTTTGCTTCAAAACCATTTTTAACATGGTTCCCTATAGGCTTAAGCTTGCTGCATGGTCACAGCTTTGAGCACAGCCAGGGTTAAGATGCATTTTATATATATATATATATATATATATATATATATATATATAAAAAACAAGCAGCGCCACGTGACCCCAGAAAAAAATATATATGTCCGTCACCTGGTTTAAACGAAAGCATATCATTGGTGTTTGAATGAATGGGAGGGTTTAGAACTGGTTACCTAGCAACCCGTCTGCTATTTAAAGCCTCAATGGCTTGATAGAGTTATCCTTTGATAAAGTTACTCTAAGTGACGAAACGCGTCAGGACGTATGCAGCGTCATTGCGTCATCATTGGAGGACAGTGTATCGTAGCTGGATCGCGTCTCTAGTGCTGCAGGAGGCTAACAGCACTGAATGCTCATTGGAGTTAGCTGCTTATGCTGGGACTGTTTATGCTGTGGACCCAGGTTCTTTCCTGAGCTGTATGAGGACACTATCCCTTGCTGCCGACGGCATACCAATCCGATGTGGCGGTGACTGTATGTGTTCACACGTGCCTGAATATATGCTTTCCTTGTGAGTGAGCCTGTTTCCTCGAATCCCCTTTCCCTTGTCAATAAATGTCATAGATTTTATGCTATGGGCCGTGCGCTTTCTGTTCTTTTTGTTATATATATATACCATCACGTTTTAAGTTATGGTGGGTGAAGAAGGCAACATGTGTGCTCATTTGCATGTCATTTCCCAGAATCCCTTGCTGCAGTGGAAACACTGTATGCTGGGTTATAATGTTGAAAGGCAGGGTTGCAGACCTGCCTAAGACATGTGAATGTGCTCACAAGTAATCTTTATATACAGTACATATATATATATATATATATATATATATATATATATATATATATATAGTATATAAAAAAGGAATATTAGTTAAACAGAGGTCACTGCAACGTAACACCTTTATTGCTAGAGCAGCATTCAACACACTGCAAAGGAATAGTTTGCAGGCCACACTTGCAGCAAAGGGCTTGATAGTTCAACTTAGGTGAGGTGAGGGCCTATAGATACTTTGACAGGTGGAACTCTTAAAGTGTAGTAGTGTCCTCGGTCTTTGTTACATTTACCCAACGGTTCCTGGAGTTGAAGTTGTATGGCACTGCATCTCTGTGCCGGCTACTCTATTATATAATTGCACCTTTTCTTATATCACTTGTTATTTACATTTACCATGATTTAACCACAATAAACATTAGAAAGAAACTTGCTTTATTTGTCTTTGAGAATCCTTGCTCACATCATCGCCAATAAATATATTCCCATACAATAAATAAGTCATGTGAATCCAATTAATGTAATGAATTGAATTGAACATGAAATTAATCTAAATCATTATTGTCAAATCTTTTTGTAGCTGGAAATGTCAATACCAACAATTCAGGTCATTTAGGGCTTGACTAACAACCCAGTACATAAACCAATGGTAATTTCTAAAACAATTTCATGATAGGAAAAACAAATGCAGCACTCCAAATATAGTAAATAACAAAATGAATGTATTACTCAAATAATAAATATCCAACATTTCAACCCCTCTCTGGGGGTCTTCCTCAGGGCAGAAGATCCAGGAAGAGGGGTCGAAATGTTGGATATTTATTTTTGTGAGTAATACATTTATTTTGTTATTTGCTGTAATTGAAGTGCTGCTGCATTTATGCTCTTTATCTATCCTTTGATATTAATTTAGGATATCTGGGTATCACTAGCAACCACTGACAAACTGACCTTTTTGATTCTTTCTTTAAGATCTTTTCTTGAACTCAGACTTTTTTTTTTAAACTCTGTAAGCACCACTCTCACTCACCTTACTGTGCAAAATGTGCAGGTTACAGCATAAGTATGGTTTCCCTTAAAAGTCTGATCAAGTTCCATTGTTAGATGGATTTATTCATTTATTCATCATTTCTTTAAAAATATATATATATACTAACAATTGCTGCCTATCTATCTATTTATCTAACTATCTCAACGTCTTGTATAGTGCATACACAGAGTGAACCCTACTCTAACACTGAACTTTATTCTACTGGTTGGGACTGATGGTGGAGGATCCTTGGCATACTACTGAACCAGGAGGAAACCCTTCCTCTCCTGCTCAAGAAGACGACCTGCAGAGATATAATTATTCAATGTCCTGGGTTACTTTTTGATCAAGCCCCGTAATTACCTTAATTATGGTTATTGCCAATTCTGGTAACAATGAGTTTATTACATGAACTGGATTCCTATTACTCAATTCTTGTTCGCAGATATATTTATTATCACTATAAGCAATGTAAAATAAACTTTTTCTCTATTATGTTTATGTGTAAGTCTCAATACAAATATGAAACGGTTTCCACAATGTTCAACATCCTTTATAATTTATCACGTACATATTACTTCTTATTTTTTATCATCCATTTCTGTCAGGAATTGATTAGTTGTGCTGTATTGATTTTGTCCATGTGTCTTTGTCTAACTTTGTCAATATTTTTCAATAACTTCTTATTTTAATAACAACTTTGTCATACCATTAATGTTAGGATATACATTGTAATTGAAACAATTATTTGTTGCTTGATCGGTTTATGGTAGGCATATGGTTGCATGAGGTTTTTCGGGAAAATAAAAATATATTGCTAGTGTAATGGGGATGGTGTAAGAGCAAGTAAAGTATTTAGCCAGAAATAAATAGCTGTGTTTAAATTAGAAAAAAGTGTTTACATGTATTTAAATGTAGTCAATTGAAATAGCGTGTGTGTTTAGTTAGAGTATGTTCAATGAATTCCACACAACTTGGATGCAAATTATTCTGCATAGAAGTAAAAGAGTTATGTTGCACTACGAATATTTCTTTTGACCTCAAAGTGATTAAGAGGTCATAGACTTTAGAAAGATATTTTTATTACTGACTCAGAATAAGACCAACGGAGAAGCATCTAGCTACAGTTAGATTTATTGGTCCACATAAAAGCCAGTGGAATGAACTGAATATAGTTTATAACCCTATTGGCATATTTTACTGATGTATGAGGATTTCCAGAAATCACTTAGACTCCTGAGCTCACTAGCTCTTTATCAAAATACACACAATACATATTGGTCCACTATAAACTTACCTACTAATACAACATTAACAATTTTGGCCTCATCAATGTGGGAAGAAATGAAAATAGTGTGCTGGCTCTTCAAGCACTAGAAAACACAAAGCAATGCTTTTTTTTTTTATATTTTGTACCAGAAATTATGATATACTGTATTACAACTAATGTTATATTTAACCATTTAAAATGTTGTTCTAGGTCAGTAGAAATTAATATTTTTGTCAGGAAGTCTATACCATTTATTCCATGAATGCGTAAGGGGCATCCCCAAAAAAATGTCCTCTGCCTGGGCAGGTTAATTACACCTTAAGGGATTTAACATTGATTTACAGTTCTTTGGTATAGATACAGTACAGTTACAGTAGGTGGAGGAAATTATGCTTATTTATCAATTCATCACAGTGATTAATACTGTATAGGCTTTTTTTTCAAAGGAGGGACAAACATTTCTCTACAATCACTGCCAATGGATCCTTAAATTAAGATGTTTAAACCAGAAGTGAATCGATGCTAATTTTTATTATGTTTTAAATTGTCTAAAATAAGTCCTGCATTCCCATGTGCTGGCATTTTCAAAGACTGAAAAGAAACTGACAACATTTATTATTTTAAAATGAGGGGAAAAAAGGTCATAGGTTTTCACAAACGGTCAGCTTTCAATTTGAATCTACTTGATAGTCAACACCTTTGAGTGTTTGAAAATATATTGAAAGTTATGCTAAATATATAAGTATGTCTTTACAAAAGTGCTGATATAATGACTAGACTTGATTACAATTGACTACCCCAGGAATGATTTGTATAGCTAACATCATGAACATTAAATAATTATTGTTTGAATTAAATCTTGAAATGTGATTACATTTTCTATCATAATTCATTGGAAACAATTTAATTTGTGTTTTTTAATATGTGGCTTTCAGCACCATGGAATAGAAGTCTTTCACCAGGAAGTCAACGGTCTCAGCGTAGATCTGGATATCACTCACCAGGAGATCAACAGTCTTAGTATAGAGCTGGATGTCTCTCGCAGGAGGTTAGTGGTCTCAGCACAGGACTGGAAATCTCTCAAAAGGAGTTTTGCAGTCTCGGTACAGAGCTGGAATTCTCCCAAATAGAGATTCACAGTGTCAGTACTCATCTGGAAGTTTCTCAGAGACAGCTTCACGCTCTCAACACAGAGCTATAAGTCTCATGCTAGGAGATCTGAAGTCTCAGAACAGAGGTGTCTAAATGGAAGGATAACTACGGAAAGGACCTGAATGTTATAGAGACTGTAAAAAGAGAGAACAGAAACCTGACAGAGGACGTCTCATATCTGACTGATCAAGTCAGTGAAGGAAAGGAAAAGCTTCACGAAGAAAAAAGGTGAAGAACCAAATACAACAAGCAAAGTTGGAACTATAGTTAGCACTGAAAGAAGCAGAGGACACCTTTCAGCAGAAAAAGAGCAAATCCCAATGTCTTTAGTTGAAACTCAGAGCCGACTCTGAAAGTAAAAGAGAAGCATTATACATTCAGAAATACTACAAAGCTCTTATCCAAGGAAGGTTGGAGAGAGAAAATAATCTGCACAAACGCTCAGCGACAGTCGTCATACAGACTGCCTATAGAGGTATGAAAGCTCATCAGCTTTATCACCAGAGTAAAGCAGTCTGCCTTCTCCAGTCAATATGGAGAATGCTACAACAAAAAACGGAATATGAACACTTGAAACAATGTGAAATTGTGGGCCAGTCAAATGACAAAAGACCAGAGAGAAAGAACCCAGCTTAGAAAGCACTCAGATGCCAGTGGTATATTAGTTATAATTTAAAATAATTTTTAATGAGATATGAGTTAAAATAAAGTGTACAAAATTACTTAAGATGACAAACAGTAGGACCTAGAAAGTTGCCTAGTTAGGGGTGTATCCAAACACAGAAGGACATGTCTAATATAGGTAGATGTACCTTAAAGTGCCAGTGCAGCTGACTCAATGGTCTTAATACTTGGGCAGCTAGGACTGCACAGTTAACCCCTTTCAGTGTGGCTGGGAAGTTTATAGTAATTTCCGCTATATCAGTATTAAAGAATGGAACTGTAATTACAAAGATGACTCCAGTTACTCAATTCAAACTTGTTTGCTATATAAATAGTGGACATTATGTGATTTATTTTCTATCTTCACTTGAGAAAGACCACGCTTGTTGGTTGAAACGTTGTGCTTATCTAATAAAATTTTTGAAATCCGTAGTGCCCTGAACCTCTCTCCTTTCTTGCTGATTCTGGAGTTTTTTCCTTGACAGGGACTCCCCTGGACCAGGAGCACCGGTAACAGCAAGTATCTGTTAAATGATTGTATGGTGTGCAGCATTAACATTGTATCTCCAAACACAAAAAGACACTTATTCTGTAGGGTAAGACTCCTCAAAGTGTCAGTGCAGCTTACTGGGTGGTTTTAATATCATTGTGCAGCTAGGGCTGCACTGTTAACCCCTCTCGGGAAGGAGAGAAGTTTTAGTAATGTCTACCAAACAAATATTAAAGAGTGGAAGTGTAATTACACGGACACGTCCAATTATTCAATTAGTAATTGTTTTCTGTACACCACACTCAGAGAATACCCTTAAGAAAGATCCGGTTGTAATTATATATCCCTGATAATATGATCCAGGAATATGCTTTTAGGTAGTAAAGTCCCTCTACCTAGGATAGTTGGGTAGTTGCTCTATTTAGTGGCAATTGTAGTCATAAGGATGTGGTGTATTACTGAGTGCTTCATTCAGCGGTTAGAGGGTGGAGGAGCTATTATTTTTATCTCAAGAGATAAGCTGCCTGTGTAAAAGCACTAACAGGATAGATGGATAGTTAGCAGCTTCTCTTCTTTTGGCCTTCAACAGTGGACTGAAGCCAGCACCCACAAGGATGGACACTACCTAGACCTGGTTTTCACTAAAAACTTCTCTCTCTCCGATTTCTCCATTTCCGCTTTTCCTCTCTCTGACCATCACCTCATCTCATTTTCTCTCTCTCGCTTCTCTCCATCTCCATCTCGCCCTCGTTTTTGCAGAAACCTGCGCTCTATTAACCTACCAGCTCTTGATTCCACTTCACGCTCCTCCCTCTCCTCTCTCAGTTCTGCTTCAGACCCTGACAACCTGGTCAGGAACTACAACTTCCTCTCTTGATCTTCATGCCCCGCTTTCTCTCTGCCGTCCTCGCCCTTCTAACCCCAGACCCTGGCTAAACTCCCACACACGCATGCTGCGTTCCTCCACTCTGGAGGAAATCTCATACGCTCGCAGACTTCATCACTACAAATGTATGCTGTCCTGTTTCAACTCTGCCCTCTCTCAGGCTAAACAAACCTACTTTTCATCACTAATCAACACACACAAGTCTAACCCACGGCGACTTTTTTCTGTCTTTGACCCTCTACTCAGACCACCCTCGGCTGCCTCCTCTTCTTCCTCCATCTCACCTCAGGACTTTGCTGACTTTAAGGAAACGGTGGAATCCATACGTCAGAACATCCCATCTGTTGCCTCCTCCCATCCCACACTGCTTCCCAACTCTTCTCCTGCCTTTCTTGACTCTTTTTCCGCTATCTCGGAGGAGGATGGGTCACTGCTGATCTCTTCTTCTCCCTCTACCATTTGCCCTCTTGATCCCTTTCCCTCCCGTCTCCTAAAACCTCTTGCTCCTTCTATAATCCCTATGCTCACACAGATCTTTGACTCTTCCCTCTACTCTGGTACCTTTCCATCCTCCTTCAATCATGCAACCGTTATACCATTACTCAAAAACAGCAAGCTTGACCCTACCTGTCCTTCTAACTATCGACCTGTCTCCCTCCTGCCTTTTGCCTCCAAACTCCTTGAACATCTTGTATTCTCTCGATTGCTACACTTTCTCAACACCTATATAAATGGAGATATATTGGGGGAATCCTTGATGGAGAAGGATTTAGGAGTGCTTGTAGACAGCAGGCTTAGCAATAGTGCCCAATGTCATGCAGTAGCTGCAAAGGCAAACAAGATCTTATCTTGCATCAAACGGGCAATGGATGGAAGGGAAGTAAACATAATTATACCCCTTTACAAAGCATTAGTAAGACCACACTTTGAATATGGAGTACAATTTTGGGCACCAATCGTAAGAAAAGACATTATGGAACTGAGAGAGTGAAGAGAAGAGCCACCAAATTAATAAAGGGGATGGACATTCTAACTTATGAGGAGAGGCTAGCTAAATTAGATTTATTTGCATTAGAAAAGAGGCGTCTAAGAGGGGATATGATAACTATATACAAATATATTCAGGGACAATACAAGGAGCTTTCAAAAGAACTATTCATCCCACGGGCAGTACAAAGGACTCGGGGCCATCCCTTAAGGTTGGAGGAAAGGAAATTTCACCAGCAACAAAGGAAAGGGTTCTTTACAGTAAGGGCAGTTAAAATCTGGAATTCATTACCCATGGAGACTGTGATGGCAGATACAATAGATTTGTTCAAAAAAAGGTTGGACATCTTTTTAGATGGGAAAGGTACACAGGGATATACCAAATAAGTATACATGGGAAGGATGTTGATCCAGGGATTAATCCGATTGCCAATTCTTGGAGTCAGGAAGAAATTAATTTTTCCCCTTAATGGGGTTTTTTGTTTGCCTTCTTCTGGATCAATAAGTAAGTATAGATATAGAATAAAGTATCTGTTGTCTAAATTTAGCATAGGTTGAACTTGATTTACGTACGTCTTTTTTCAACCTCATCTACTATGTAACTATGTAACGATGTAACCTATTCTCTTCTAGACCCTCTACAATCTGGCTTCTGCACTGCTCACTCTACTGAAACAGCCCTCACTAAAATAACTGACGACCTCCCTGCTGCCAAAGACAGAGGTCATTACACTCTGCTCATATTACTCGACCTCTCTGCAGCATTCGACACCGTGGACCACCCTCTTCTCCTTTACATTCTCCATACTCTTGGTATTCGGAATAAAGCTCTATCCTGGATCTCCTCTTACCTCTCCCATCGTACTTTCAGTGTCTCTTTTGCTAACACCTCCTCCTCTATTGATCTCTCTGTGGGGGTACCCCAGGGCTCTGTCTTGGGACCCCTTCTCTTTTCTCTTTACACACTCTCTCTAGGTGACCTAATTACATCTTTTGGGTTTAAATATCACCTCTATGCTGACGACACACAAATTTACCGTTCAACCATTTCCCATGACCTGTTATTTATATTATTTGTTATTTATATGATATGTATTACTACTGTGAAGCGCTACACTACCGACACACTTTATTGAAGTGTGGTCGGTACCGCAAGCCGGGAAATCTCCCGGCTTGCTAGTGGCCGCCCCTCGGCGTGCCGCGCGTCATAGACGCGCGGTCACGCATCATCGGGAGCGTGCGCCCCCTGCACGCGTGTCCAGGGGCTCCCCGAGGGAGCCCTGGTGTCCCGCGATCGCGGGACAGCGGCAGGGGGTTCCGGGGGACCCGGCGGACCCGGCAGCGGTAGGGAGAGCGCCCCGATCGGAGGGCGCTCTTCCGCTGCTTCGGCGCGCGCCCGTCACACTCGGGCGCGCGCCAGGCTACTGCTGCGGCACAGAACGGGCAAATGCTCGAATAAACTGTGCCGCAGCAGTATGTACATTTATGGCACTATATAAATAAAGACATACAATACAATACAGCTTTGTTGCTCTATAGTAGGATATTAGTAAGATTTTGTCCCACCCAAGTGGTCCGGATGATCGTTTCGAGCGCATGTGCGCTTTTTCAAGGCTTCTGATTGGCTGTGGGACATGTTGTTCCACGTTGTCATTTATATACAATCAAGAATTGACAGGGAGATTGCTTAACTTAACCCGTTGAGTTCCAGGTGGATGTCGCTTCCACCTCATTGGATAAATATCGGAAATCACATACAAGGTAACTATGCACAGTGTGAGTATGTTCCTGACTGCAAAAGGCGGGAAAACTGAGATGGTACACTATAATAAAGTTGGACAGGAGTGTATTGAAGATGAAATCTTGAGTGGTTCATATTGTTTTTTCCACTGCACATGCATCATAGACTTGTGCACTTTTTTGCTCAAAAAATGATTGTTCAAGAACACAAGAGATGTTGAGGATTGATAGATATCAATCTTCTATGAAGTATTCAATATCCCTATGTGGAGATGTGCTTAAAAAATTAGTGGAGGTATCATTCTGGGAAATTGGGAATGTGAGTTTTATACATTCCATTGTACATGCGTCATATGCTGGAGTGGTTATATGCTCATATATTGTTTGAGTACCTGTGTACCATAAAGTTTATGTACTATTAAGTATAGTCCTGTGTTCATGATGTGTGTTGTCTTGTTAGGAGTGGACATCTTGTTAGAGAAAATGGCAGTATGTTAGATGAATGGAGTGAACATGAAGCCCTCATTTAATCCTTTGGGGACAAGTGTATCTAGGTTAAAAATCCACCTTGCTCACATTTTAGAAGGATTTTATCCCAATCGCCACCTCTGGAGCCGAGATTTGTGTGGTCGATGCCCATACATTTGAGTACTCTGTGGTCCCCATCATGAATCTTGAGCACATGTCTCGCAACACAAGTGTCTAAGTTGTTCCTTATTGCCCCTATGAATTTGAGAACTCGCCTGCAGAGCTATCTCTTTGTCTTCCCAATGTATTTTTTGGAACAGATGCAATTGATCTAATAAACAGCTCTTGCTTTTTTGCAATTGATAAAACGTTGTATAGAGAATTGTTCCAATTTTTTAAGGTTTAGTTATCTTTATGTGTCCGCCCGCTCTGCATTTGGAGCATTTCACTGGGATCCACATAGGTCTGGTCAATTGTTCATAATGACTCTGTGTCAAAATGTCTCTTAGATTCTGGGGGTGTCTACTCGTAATTGTGGGATAGGGTTTGAGTACATCTTGTAAGTCACCATCCAGCCATTAGATTGTGCAAATGTTTTCTGAAGATTGATTGGATTGAATTCCAATGGTAATGAAAGGTGCCAAGTCATCTAATAACAGTTTTTTCTAGACTAGGTCTTTTGTCTTGGAGCAATAGGTGTCTGGGAGTGTGTGTGCCCTTTTATATGCACTTTTATAATCACTGTGTTACTGTATCCTCGTTCAAAGGAAACATTGTTTTATACGTGTGGCCTCCACTTCAAAAAGTTTGTCGGAGGAACAGTTTCTACGAATCCTAAAAAACTGCCCCACTAGTATACCTTGAATAAAATTTTGCGGATGGTGGCTTGTTGCCATTAGAAGACTGTTTGTTGCAGTCTCTTTCCTATGTATAGTGGTTTAAAGTTCATTGGCTGAACCCCTTGTCATATGCAGGTCAAGAAAATTAGTGTTGAGGAAGTATCTTGTGGCTTTCAATCCCACCTCATGTAGGATGCTAGAGTATAAACTTTCCACATCTAGTGACATAAGTAATGTGTCAGAGTCAATAGTGACCCCATCCAGTTTCCTTAGGACACCCCTTCTATCTTTCAAGTAGGCGGGAAGAGCCATAATGAAAGGCCTCAAGATATGATCCAAATAATGGCTAACTCTTTCCATTAAATTACCCATTCCCAACACAATTGGAGTCTTTCTTTTATGCACCTTCGGTAGGCTATACAAAGTGGACAGTCTCTGGGTTTTGACTAGCATGTGTTCTTTTTCCTGTTTGATAATGACCTTTTGTTCCATTCCCTCATCCAGAATACGTGTTAGTTCTTTTTTGTATTTGACGGTGGGGTTAGTGTCCAGGATTTTATAGCAGTCTTTGTCACTCAGCATTCTAAGATTCTCTTTTAACATACTCCTCATTTGACATAACTACAATGTTGCCCCCTGTTGCAGGGTACATGCAACCACACACGCGGGTTCTCTTGATAAGGCTTATTTATTGAGCCTTAAAAACATACAGCACACAAAAACAAAATAGCTTCTCTTCAGCATACAAAAACAAAATAGCTTCTCTTCAGCAGACAAAAACAAAATAGCTTCTCTTCAGCATAGAAAACAAGGCAGCTTCTCTTCAGCATGCAGGACACAGACAGTTCATCAAACGTACTTTGAAAACAGACCTTATAGCAGTAATCTCTTCAGTCTTTCAGTCATGTCTCCTGACCAGCTAGCTTGCATATGTGTATAGCCTGGGGGTTTTAAAACACCTTGATTATGCAGCTGGGGTCAGACTAATTAAGCAGCCCTTCTCAACTGAAACTTAACCTCGTCACTGCTGCACTGCAAGCCTAAACATAGGTTTGCCAGGTATATGGCTGGTGACGTTCATTCACCCTGTCACACACCCCTTATCGGAGGGCTTGATGACGATAGATTTTTCTTCAGCTAGTTCAGTTAGGGCTTGTCTCTTTACTTGCATGAGGTTGTCTGTACCCGTTTTTCTAGGGAGTTGTTTGAGATCATGAGTAACCAAACTGATTAATACATCTATGTTCAGACATATGTCTGATGGAGGCATGCATTTAGACTTAGTTTTAAAGTTACTGAATATACCTTCATCCGGTATTTTGGTGGATTCCTACAAAAGTGCACTTAGGTTCCTAAAGTTATCCTGTTCCATGAAGTCCAGCCCAGAGTTGATGGCCATGTTAGTTTCCCTTTTCTTAAAAAAACTTATGCAAGCAAAGTTTTCTGCCAAATAGATTGAGGTCCTTCGTCCACTCAAAGCAGTCAATGCTTGTTGAGGGGGTGAATGACAGGCCCATAGATAGTACTTGGACATGAATTTCATTTAAAGGGCAGTTGGATAAGTTGTTACCCTGTAATTTGTTGGTTTCTTCTTCAGTGGGTTCTATGTGATGGGAGACTGTAGGTGGGCACTCGGTAGTTAGTAATGTGGGCGTCGCGGTCACCTCCCGAACCCCCATACTGCCCTGTCTCTTAATGTTCCTACCTTGCTCCCTACGTGTCCTCCTCTTGGTGGCGGGGTGGTACAGGGGAACTCTAAAAAAGGCTGATAATTGGCATGCCTATGGTGCCTATATATTTTTTCCATTAGGGCCGTTCTATACTGTGTGTGGCTGTGCCCGCGCGCGTGCCTGTGTGAACGTGCGTGTATGTGCCGCATGCTTTTTGTGTGTATGCTGTGAGCGAAGGTAGTGTGTGTGTGTGTGTGTGTGTGTGTGTGTGTGTGTGTGTGTGTGTGTGTGTGTGTGTGTGTGTGTGTGTGTGTGTGTGTGTGTGTGTGTGTGTGTGTGTGTGTGTGTGTAGAGATTTTGAGTTATGAATTAAATAATATTTTTAAAATAAAAAAAACTTTTAATAAAAATATTTTTTATTTATTTAACTTTGACACATACACACAAAGACACAAACATACATAAATTCACACATATACACACATACATACATTACAGCGCTGGTAGCGGTGCAAAATCATTCATTTCCTCATCTTTTCCCTCGTCGGTCTGCTCCACGCTCCCTGCCGTGCGCGCGTGCGGCACTATTATAGAATGGCTGGCTAACCACAGCCAACTAAAACTGCAGCACGCGCGCACGACGTAGCAAGCACACGGACTATAGAACAGCCCTTAGACCATTAAGTCAGCTGCACTGACACTTTAAGGTACATCTAGCTACAGGTGCGCCGACGAGTATTCTAAAACTTGCCTTGGAAAATCTTGGTCTATCACCAACAAGATCCAGGTACATGCTGGGTACATGCTGCAACATTTCAATGACATTTCTGCAGAGACTAATGGCCCATCGGATTAACACTGCAGGGGTCCCTGGCAGTCCCATTCACCTTGAATGGGACTGCCAGCGACCCCCTCTGTTAATCCGATGGGCCATTAGTCTGTCTGCAGAAATGTCACTGAAATGTTGCTGCATGTACCCAGCATGTACCTGGGTCTTGTTGGTGATTGCCCAAAATTTGTTTTAGAATACTCGTCGGCACTACAGTATATTAGACGTGTCCTTCTGTGTTTGGATACACTCCTAGCTAGGCAGCTTTCAAGGTCCTACTTTTGTCATATTGTTAGTCATTTTGCACACTTTATTTTAACTCTGTTCTCATTAAAAATTATTTTTAATTATAACTAGTATACTCACCACTGGCATCTGAGTGCTTTCTAAGGTGAGTTCTTTCTCTCTGGTCTTTTATCTATTACATATGCCAGCCACAGCACCTTACCAACTCCATTACCTATCCAATGCCGAACAATCTGAGCAGGGGTACTACCATCCCCTCCCCCAACCCCTATCTTCCCCATTAGGTATATTTACCAGTCAAAGGATAGGAAGTATCTGCAGCAAAATGAAAGGAAGCTGCTTGTATGATTCAGTCCAAATTTAGGTACAACCAAGCAATCAGTGCATTGCTATAAGTGTATTGTATTGTATGTCTTTATTTATATAGCGCCATTAATGTACATAGCGCTTCACAGCAGTAATACATGTGGTAATCCAATAAATAACAGATAATATAAATAACAGATCATGGGAATAAGTGCTTTAGACATTAAGGAAGAGGAGTCCCTGCTCCGAGGAGCTTACAGTCTAATTGGTAGGTAGGGAGAACGAACAGAGACAGTAGGAGGGAGTTCTGGTAAGTGCATCTGCAGGGGGCCAAGCTTTATGTGCCATGTGTTCAGAATAGCCACAGTCCTATTCATATGCTTCTTTAAGCAAGTGTGTCTTAAGGTGGGTCTTAAAGGTGGATAGAGAGGGTGCTAGTCGGGTACTGAGGGGAAGGGCATTCCAGAGGTGAGGGGCAGTCAATGAAAAAGGTTTAAGGCGGGAGAGGGCTTTAGATACACTGGCGACACACTTTATTCGAGCTCGGCTAGTCCCACGAATTCGGGTATACCCGGGTGTATTGAGGTTTGTGACTGTTTTCTGCCCGAGTGCATTGCGTTATTTTCCAGGCAGGGATTGAAGCATTTTATTCCCGCTGGCTGCAATACTGCACAGTATATATATATATACTGCATTACAATTCATGAATTTATGCCATCTGGTAGACACGCGAAGCATTGCAGCCTATTAAATCCTAATCATTATCATTTAACAGATCAGCCGCCCGTCAGCCAGGCATGAACCCAGGCTGGGAAGGCAAACGCAACGGGGCTTGTCAGAGGTGAGGAGCGGCGCATTCCAGGTATCTGCCAGGTACATACTGGGTATTTGCTCGAATAAAGTGTGTCGCAGCAGTACAAAGGGGGTAGAAAGAAGACATCCTTGAGAAGAACGCAAGAGTCTGGATGGTGCATAACGAGAAATTAGGGCTGAGATGTAAGGAGGGGCAGAAGAGTGTAAAGCTTTAAAAGTGAGGAGAAGAATGGAGTGTGAGATGCGGGATTTGATCGGAAGCCAGGAGAGGGATTTCATGAGGGGAGATGCTGAGACAGATCTAGGAAAGAGTAGAGTGATTCTGGCAGCAGCGTTAAGGATAGATTGTAGGGGAGACAGGTGAGAGGCAGGAAGGCCGGACAGCAGGAGGTTACAGTAATCAAGACGGGAGAGAATGAGGGCCTGAGTCAGAGTTTTAGCAGTCGAGCAACAGAGGAAAGGGCGTATCTTTGTTATATTGCGGAGGAAAAAGCGACAGGTTTTAGAAATGTTTTGAATGTGAGGGGCAAATGTGAGAGAGGAGTCGAGTGTGACCCCAAGGCAGCGTGCTTGGGCTACTGGGTGAATGATCGTAGTTCCAACAGTAATGTGGAAGGAGGTAGTAGGGCCAGGTTTGGGAGGAAGTATGAGGAGCTCTGTTTTAGCCATGTTGAGTTTAAGGCGGCAGAGGGCCATCCAGGATGATATAGCAGAGAGACATTCAGAAACTTTGGTTTGTACAGTAGGTGTAAGGTCGGGTGTTGAGAAATATATTTGTGTGTCGTCAGCATAGAGGTGATAATTAAACCCAAAAGATGTTATTAGGTCACCTAGAGAGAGTGTATACAGAGAAAAGAGAAGAGGTCCCAGAACAGAGCCCTGGGGTACCCCCACAGAGAGATCAATAGAGGAGGAGGAGGTATTAGCAGAAGAGACACTGAAAGTACGATGGGAGAGGTAGGATGAGATCCAGGATAGAGCTTTGTTCCGAATGCCAAGAGTATGGAGAATGTGAAGGAGAAGAGGGTGGTCCACGGTGTCAAATGCTGCAGAGAGGTCGAGTAATATGAGCAGAGTGTAATGACCTCTGTCTTTGGCAGCATGGAGGTCGTCAGTTATTTTAGTGAGGGCTGTTTCCATGGAGTGAGCAGTACGGAAGCCAGATTGTAGAGGGTCTAGGAGAGAATAGGTGTTGAGAAAATGGAGCAAGCGAGCGAATACAAGACGTTCAAGGAGTTTAGAGGCAAAAGGCACGAGGGAGACAGGCCGATAGTTAGAAAGACAGGTAGGGTCAAGCTTGCTGTTTTTGAGTAATGGTATGACTGTTGCATGTTTGAAGGAGGATGGAAAGGTTCCAGAGCAGAGGGAGGAGTTAAAAATGTGCATGAGCATAGGGATTATAGTAGGAGCAAGAGGTTTTAGGAGATGGGAGGGAATGGGGTCAAGAGGGCAAGTGGTAGAGGGAGAAGAGGCGATCAACAGCGACACATCCTCCTCTGAGACAGTGGAAAAAGAGTCGAGGAAGGCAGGAGGAGAGTTAGGAAGAGGTGTAGGATGGGAGGAAGAAACAGAGGGGATGTTCTGACGTATGGATTCCACCTTTTCCTTAAAATAGTCAGCAAAGTCCTGAGCGGAGATGGAGGAAGGAGAGGCAGCGGAGGGTGGTTTGAGTAGAGTATCAAAGACAGAGAACAGTCGGCGTGGGTTAGACTTGTGCATGTTGATTAGTGAAGAAAAGTAGGCTTGTTTAGCTTGCGAGAGGGCAGAGTTGAAACAGGATAGCATAAATTTGTAGTGAAGGAAGTCTGCGAGAGTATGAGATTTCCTCCAGAGGCGTTCAGAGGAACGAGTGGAGGAACGCAGCATGCGCGTGTGGGAATTTAACCAGGGTCTAGGGTTAAAAGGGCGAGTGCGGCAGAGAGAAAGCGGGGCATGTAGATCAAGAGAGGAGGACAAGGCAGAGTTGTAGTTCCTGACCAGTTTGTCAGGGTCTGTAGCAGATCTGCGTGAGGAGAGGGAGGAGTGTAACGTGGACTCAAAGTCAGGTAAGTGAATAGAGTGCAGGTTTCTGCAGAACCGGGGTGTAGATGGAGGTGGAGAAGTTGAGAAGCGAGATAGAGAGAATGAGATGAGGTGATGGTCAGAGAGAGGAAAAGGGGAAATGGAGAAATCAGAGAGAGAGAAATTTTTAGTGAAAACCAGGTCTAAGTAGTGGCCATCCTTGTGGGTGCTGGCTGCAGTCCACTGTTGAAGGCCAAAAGAAGAGGTTAGAGAAAGAAAGCGGGAAGCCCAAGGGAGAGAGGGGTCATCAATGTGGCAATTGAAGTCCCCAAGGAGAAGAACAGGGGAGTCTGAGGAGAGGAAGAAAGAGAGCCAGGATTCAAAGTGAGAGAGAAAGGCAGAAGGGGGATGAGTAGAGGTAGGTGGGCGATACATGACCGCCACATGAACAGGGAGAGGAGAGAAGATCTGGACAGTGTGAACCTCAAAGGAGGGAAAATCAAGAGAGGGGGGAATAGGAATAGTTCGGTAACGGCAGAGAGAGGAGAGCAGGAGCCCCACACCTCCACCCCTGCCATCAAGGCGCGGAGTGTGGGAGAAGGAAAGGCCACCATAAGAGAGGGCAGCTTCCAGAGCAGAGTCAGACTGAGTGAGCCAGGTCTCAGTTATAGCAAAGAGAAGCAGGGAGTGAGAGAGAAAGAAGTCATGCACAGAGAGGAACTTGTTAGAGAGGGAGCGAGCATTCCAAAGGGCACAGGAGAAAGGGAGAGAGGAGGGAGGGTGGCAGGGGATGGGTATGAGGTTGGAGGGGTTAACACCAGAAGGAGTAGAAGTTGTATGTGGGAGGCGAGGACGAGAGCAAGTAGAAATAAGGCAGGGACCAGGATTGGGAGAGATATCCCCAGAAGCAAGGAGGAGAAGCATGGATAGAAAGAGGATGTGTGAGGATGATTTGTAGGGGTGTGTTTTAGTGCAGGGGATATAGCTGTGTGGTGTCAGAGGACGCAGGTAAGAAAGGAGTTCATGTGAACTGAGAAGTGGTGAAGGAAGGAGAGATGGAGATATATGAATAGAGTTAGAGACATAAGGAGACTGGTGGAAGGAAGTGCATAATTTGAAAATAAGTGCGGTTGCAGCAAATATAAAAAATAAAGGCGGCTTCACAGCACATAAGTGCACCCACAATGCCGTCTCAGTGCTACAATCGGCTTTCCCCAAAATTCAGGAAAGAAGAACGGAATTACGACTGAGAAGCGTAACATGAATCCATTCATACTACTGTGCCCACATGGCCTGAACCAGATTCCTCATGATGAAAGAAGTCGCTATAAAGATTCAATCTTTGGCTACAATGAGACAGAATGGTATCTGTGATAATGATAAGATGCAACTCTGGTTGGCCACTCATCTTTGAAAAGGGAAAAGGCACAAGAATACAGGTTTGTCAACTGCAAAAAAGAGATGCCATGGGTAACGGTTATGTGTGAGGAGAACGGCAACAAGATTGATGTACTGGAATTTAAGGATCCTGACCCAGGTGCAAATTACCTGTCTACTGATAAGGGAGTTGTGCATTTTTGGATAAGTCCGTGATGGATAAGAAAGCTATAGGCTGGGGGCATGGCCTGGAGCTGAACCAAGATGGCTTTGTGATGCTGTAGCTCCACAAAGTGGGATCAAACATCTTTATCCATCCTGGCCCATACTTCGCCAAAATAATTGATCTTACCCAAATACGAATAGCCCACGAAGCGCTGCATATTTCAAAGTCATAAATACACATATATTAAATTATTTGGACATTGCTTGAATACCCTGGGGATTTGAGGCCTATCAGACGGAACAGCAAGATGCAGCCTCAGAGCAGAACCCCCTAATTGAACGTGGCCCGGTATCCATCTCTCCCCTGGCATCCCCTGCTAGCAGGGGGCAAGAGCTACCACAAGGGCAAACTCGCAGGCGGGAGAATTGGGTGAGTAGCCCGTGGACTATTAACCTGAGGCAGCACAAGGCTTTGGAGTGGCTGGCTGGCACCCAAAATGGCCACTATGGCCCTGTAATGGAGAGGGAGCGGAGCTCCGCGCATGCCTTCCCCGGCCGGGGGTCAGTCGGAGAGTGCCTCTCTGTACCTCCCTCCACCTGTCAACTCCACTGTGAAAGGGGGGGACTGGGGCTACCGGCAGGGCATACGGAGGTGGTGCAGGGCTCTGGTGCAGATGCAGACTGCCTAAGATGGCCGCTTGGTAAGGAAAGGGGGCTGAGTGCCGGATTTACATGCTCCTGGCCGGCGGCCGGACGGGGTGAGCCGTATGTTTTGCCCCCTGCTTGCCTGCGCTCCCTCCGCTTCCCTCTGCCTTCCTGTGCCCCCGCGGTGAAGACTGAGCAGAGCTGCTGCCGGGAGTAGTGCTGCCTGGCTCCCTGCATTTCAGTCTGCATGTCGGCAAAATCTAAGATGGCCGCCACAGGTCTGATTTAAAGACACAGCTCCCCACAGGAAAAAAAAAAAATAAACAAACAGAAAATAAAAAAACAAAGGAGCTTAAACCTTGCGTGGGGCTTGTAGGGTACGGGAGGGGACCCAAGGCGGTGGTGGGGGCGGAGGGAGGAGAGGAGGGAGCTCCGAGGAGGTGGAGAGGGAGAGGTGCCCGTGCATTCCAGCCTGCAAATCAGAGGAGTTCCAAAATGGCCGCCGTTGGGCAGAGTTAAAGGCACAGAACACACAAACATATGCAACCACTGAAAAATTGAAAAACAGGGCTCTGAGTTGTTCCCCAATACACTCTCTTGCCATCCCTAATCTTAATAATAAAAAAAAATGTGAATGATCATGGTGCTTCAGGAATGAGGGGGTTTATGTCAATGTAAAAAGAAAAAACGAAACTTACATCACCCAAACAATCAGCTTCAACTATATGCCAACGACCAATAACAATAAATATGCCACCTACCAAAACACCCCCAAAAAAACCGCCGGAGGCCGCACTCTTCTTTAAAAAACCAAAGACAGGAACTAAAGATCAAGACGCGTCTATCGCTGGCGAAGACGCAGAGCCAGAACCTGACTCCGAAGAAGAGACAGATACTCCGCTTACTCGCAAAGAAATGTTGCGGTTTGTCCAAGACATTAAAAGATCCTTCTGCTCCGAGATGCAGAGTTTCCGTCAGAGTGTCAGAGAGGAAATAGCATCTATAGGAGACCGTATCGTAGACTTGGAGGAGAAAGTGGACACCACCGCCTCTGCCCAGGAGACCCAAACCCAAGACATCCACGAATTAAAAACACAAGTTAAAACAATTTTCGAAAAATTGGAAGATACGGAAAACCGATCAAGACGCAATAATCTGCGGATCAGAGGGGTCCCAGAGGAAGTGGACAATGCTCAGCTGGACGCATATCTCATCCAGCTCTTCGGGTCTCTGTTACCAGAAATGACAGAAGACAAACTCCAGATGGACAGAGCACATACACTGCCTAGACCTAAAGGCCTGGACCCCAAAAAAACACGAGATGTGATTACACGTCTCCACTACTTTCGTAGTAAAGAGGAGCTAGATCTACTCCAAGGATAGAACAAGACAACATTCAGCTTCTCATTTTCCCAGATCTGGCTCAAATCACGTTGAACAAATGTAAAATGTTCGCACAGCTCACAAACACACTGAGAAATAATAAAATACGCTACCGTTGGGGTTTTCCGTGCAAGATAATATTTATCTACCAAGAAAAAACATATATATTTCTCTCTCCAGAAGAAGGCGAAGAGAAATTGAGAGCAATGGGTCTCCTTGAACCAGAGGAAATAGAGCCCTCCCAGCGGATTCAGCCCCCACCTAAACAACAGCGCCCAACATGGGTAAAGACCCCAACTGCACGAAGAGAACAGAACCAGCCCGCTTGAAATTTGGAGCTGATCACTCATTGAGTTTCCAGTTAATTCTACAGACTGACGGAATGTTGTTCGGAACATAACACAAGCTGAACTTTCGTTTACTCCAGATATGCTCTTTTTCCTGAACAGGAGTGGAGACACCTGATGTCAATTTGCTAACTTGAACTACTCTTAAAGACCAAGGTGATCTGGTTATCAAGAATCTCCCGAAGATAACTTCCCATACTGTGAAAGGTTATAGTTTTAAAACACAGGCTCCGAAGACGGTTGCTTTGGAAATGCTTTTTTTTTTCTCCAAAATTTACTATGTTTCTAAATGGACTGAAAGTCTCAAAGCACCTAGACACTGATAGTAAGCTGATAGATCACTAAGTTGCATGTTTTGTGCAGTTGACACATGTTGGCCCAATTTGGGGGTTTTCGGCCTCGGTCCTCAGGGGCCGTCGGCGGTCCGGCTTCTGGGGGTGTCCCGGTTTCGGTGCGGGCGGCTCGGTCGGTGGCTCTGTCTTTGACTGGGTCGCTGGATGGGCCGCCTGTGCTGTGAGGCGGCCCGTTGGTGGCTCTTGGGGCCCGGGTTTGGACACCCCGGGCCTACTTCGAAACCGTTTCCTGGGTAAAAGTATGTCCTGGTCGCAGGTTATCTATGTTATTTACCCCAGATCTGTTCCCCCAATAATAAGTATAATTTTTGCAATGTTCCTTTTGTGTCTTTTCCCCTATAGACTAAATATAGATTTTGAGATGGCCGAGCACTGGATGCCAGTCTGATCTACTCAATGTGAGAAAATGAAGGAAAGATAAGGTGATGTAAATAGTTACAAAGTTTCATTTCCCCCTCGTTTTTCTGTATCCGGATGTTTAAGACTACACATACAATCAACCCTGTACTCTCCGGGGTGTTGCTTTTGCTTTTGATTCTGAAGGTTTGGTTCCCAAACAAGGGAGCACTGCGGCATTAAGCCGTTGGGCTGCGGCCCGCTCCCCCCAGGTTTGCGCATCCCGTGACTGCGATACACTCACATCATGGGACCTGAAATGGTTGGTCCCCCCAAACATAGTTTGGAAACCGGGGTCCTCTTTTTACCCCACCCTACCTTGTCCACCCTCTCCCCACACCCAGTTCTACAAGCATTTGTTACTGCAGAAAGTTAATATGTGTATCTCTCAAGATGTTTGTTCACAATACAGACTGTTTACAATAGTTAAGATACTGTTTCATCTGTTATATATAAGTCATCACTCTGTTCACCTGTATCATAGACCTTTAAAGCATCACTATGCCGATTAATATAATTTCCCAAAACACCAAGGGCCTCAATACCCCCGTAAGAGACGAATAGCCCTTTCAGAGGCTAAAAGACTAGCAGGAGATATCATTTTGTTACAAGAAACGTATCTGAAAAAGGAGGATCAATCGTTGCTGTACAGCAGCGACTACCCTCTAATCTATCACTCATCATCCCATACAAAAAAAAATGGGTTGGCTACACTTTTCCACAAAAATCTAAACTTCAAAGATGATAAAATTAAAAATGATCCTGCTGGCAGAATTTTAATTGTTACAGGATTACTAGACTCTACCCATCTAACAATAGCTAACATATATGCCCCTAACGAAAATCAAGAATCCTTTTTCCGGGAGCTCACAAATTTAATAAACTCTGTCCAGAAAGGTTTTCTAATTCTTGCAGGGGATTTCAACGCAATCATGGACCCAAATTTAGATAAATTTCCCAGTCTTCCATTACCACAAAAGATAGTTCCCTCAACTCGTGGTCTCGTAGCCATGGCCAAGGATCTGATGGTAGTAGACTCCTGGCGACTAATGAACAATAAGGAAAAAGATTTTTCCTTCTTCTCTCATCCCCATAACAGTTATTCACGTATAGACTATATTTTAATTGACCAACAAGTTAGCGATAACATTTCCTCAGCAACAATTGCCCCCTCTGCTTGGTCAGACCACTCTACAATTATAACTAAACTGGGTGGCCTCACAACCAAAAACAAAACAAGGTTGTGGTCTTTAAATGAATCATTACTGTCGAACTCACAAAATCTCCAACAATTGGAAGAGGAACTGGTCCAATATTTTGATATAAATAACACCCCGGACGTTTCCCCTTTTACCCTTTGGGAGGCCCATAAATCTGTGCTTAGAGGTAAACTGATTGCTCTGGCTTCTCGGAAAAAGAAGGAAAAAGCGGAACACATTGTGATATTAACACAAAAGCTATCAGAACTAGAAAGTATCCATAAAGCAAATCCCTCCCGAAAAAACTATTGACAAATAATCTCAGTTAGAGGGCAATTAAATCTTTTGTTAGTGACAAACACAGAGAGAGCTATACGATGGACCCAACAGAAATACTCCGAAAAAAGTAATAAGGCAGATAAGATGCTGGCACGTAAACTAAAACAAAAGCAGGTTAAAGCTAAGATCCATAATATTTATACTAAAAATGGAAAGATATCTCATAGCCCCAAAGTTATAAGTGACGCCTTTAAGGAATATTATGCATCTCTTTACAATCTGCCTGGCCCAGTGGGAGAATCGGCTAAAAAGAAAAAAGCGAAAAAAATTCAAAACTTTCTAACTCAATGCCGGCTCCCGATGCTGGAACCAGAAGACATAATAAATCTTGAAAAAAATATAGAACCTCCTAAAATCCTGGAGGCTATCAAATCTTTGAAAAATGGGAAGGCCCCTGGTCCGGATGGATTTTCAAACCTTTACTACAAAAAAATCTCCACAATACTCCTCCCACACTTAATCAAAGTATTTAATGAGATGCTTTTAGGCCTCCCCCACCCAGAGATATGCTACGAGCAACCATAGTCGTAATCCCAAAAGATGGAAAAGATCCCATGATGTGCTCTAGCTACAGACCTATCTCTTTGTTAAATACAGATCTAAAATTATACGCAAAAATCTTGGCCACTAGATTAAACAATATTCTTCCACGATTGATCCATTCGGACCAGGTTGGCTTTGTTCTGGGCAGGCAAGCCCATGACAACACAAGGAGGACGGTGAACTTAATACATGTAGCAAAACAAACCACACGCTCATCATTACTACTTTCACTAGACGCTGATAAAGCTTTTGATCGGCTAGATTGGCAGTTTATGAACGCCACACTCTCACAAATGGGATTTACTCCCAAAATCTTAAACAGCATAAACACGCTATACTCGGCTCCGACAGCCATAGTAAAAACGAATAACTCCTTGTCTGACCCTTTCCCAATACTGAACGGAACCAGACACGGGTGCACACTGTCCCCCTTGTTGTTTGCTTTGGCAAAAGAACCATTAGCCTGCCAGATAAGAATGAACCCCAATATCACGGGTATCAATGTTGGACAGAAGGAATTTAAGATAGCTCTCCATGCGGATGACATACTACTGACGCTCTCGAATCCCCTTATCTCACTCCCCAACCTTTTCCAAGCTATTTCTGAGTTCGTCTCCCTTTCAGGATACAAAATTAACCACTCTAAATCTGTGGCTCTTGGCTTAACCCTTCCCAAGGATATGGTAAAATTACTTCAACTTAATTTTGACTTCAAGTGGAATCAGACCCACATTAAATATTTAGGGGTTCAAATAACAAAAGATTACTCATCCCTATACAAAATAAACTTTAAACCTTTATTCGACCAAGTTGCAAAGGACTTGTCCACCTGGAATCCATACATTATCTCTTGGTTCGGAAGGATCGCCACTATTAAAATTAATATCTTACCTAGAATACTGTACCTCTTCCAAACTCTCCCAGTAAAGATTTGTCAGAAGGACCTAAATAACATTCAAAATAAAATTCTGAAATTTGTATGGCAAAATAGACGCCCTAGAGTCTGCAAAGATATCCTTTATAAATCTAAGTTAGAAGGAGGCTTAGCCCTTCCAAACCTTCAAAAGTACTATAGAGCGGCACAACTAGGGCAACTAGTTACAGGTAAACCCCGTTATAACGCGGTCCTTGGGGTCCACAACCACAAGACCGCGTTACAACCGGGGTCACGTTAAAATTTCACCGGCATGGCATCAGCGAGCCTCCTCATTACAGCGAGCCATTACAGCGAGCCTCCTCATTACAGATTTAAATCTCCTCAATTTTGCCGCCTTACCAGTGCTCTCCTCTTCCTGCTGTCCACGTGCTCATATCTCTCTGCTCTGCTAATCTCTCTGCTCTCTTGCCGTCGTGTGCCATTGTTTTTTTCAAACATTCAATTCAATGATTTATTGTTAATAATTAAGTATTAATAATTATTATTACTAATTGGGTGTTAATAATTATTAAGTAATTATTCATACTTAATTATTAATAACAATTATTAATACTTACTAATTATTAATAATTATTAAGTATTAATACGTTTTATTAATAAGTAAGTATTAATAATTATTATTATTAAGTATTTAGTAATAATTATTAATTAGTTAATTAACTGTTAATAATAGTTAATAATCATACTTATTAATAATACATAATTAATCATAAAGAATGATTAATAATGAATTATTATTAATATATCATTATTGATTAATGAATAATTATTACTTAATAAAGAATAATAAAGAATTATATATTTATAAATTATACAATATAATTAAAATAATAATTTATTAAAAAAGTTAATTATACCATTTCATACAGGAATTGAACCCAGGACCCTTTCATATGTTGGTAAGAGTTCTACCACTAGACCACAGGAGCTGTGTGATGTCATAGACAGCTAGAAATAAACTTAAGATTTAACATTGACATGTACCTTGTGTTGTAGAGGATAAATATATTTATAGGTTATGTCTTGTCACACCAAGCCTATGGTGTAGAGGTGAGGCTTTCAATTCGGGAGCCATGCTCAGACCGCGTTATAACCGATTCGCGTTATAATGGGTCGCGCTATAACGGGGTTTACCTGTAGTTGGCATTCAAACCCAACCGAAAAAAGATGGGTTGAACTAGAAGAATTGATCTGCTCCCCATTCGAAATTAAGACTCTCCTCTGGCTTAATAGAAAATCCAGACCAGCTGCGGTTTACACAAACCCGGTGCTATCTTTCGCATGTAATCTTTGGGACTCCCTTAAAGTTAGGTTCCAACTTACGGGTACCCCATCCCTCATGCAACCCCTGTCTTCAGATCCCTCCCTCCCTTTTTACACTAATAACCAACAATCTAACCTTTGGGTCCAAAAAGGACTCCTGAGAGTTAATGATATTCTCATCAAAGGTAAAGTTCCTCCATTCACCTCGTTACAAACGAGCCACGACATTCCCTCCTCTGAATTTTTCAGATTTCTCCAAGTTAGGCACTATATCCAATCCATTTACAAGCCAAACCAACCACATGTGTTAACGCTATATGAAGACTGGTGTGTACGTGAGGCTCTTATGAAGGGCATTACTTCCAGGCTATACCATAGTTTGACTCCCGTCAAAAATAGCCAAACTCCTGATAAATATATGGAGTCCTGGGAGGAGGAATTAAATACCAATTTGGACTTTGATGTTTGGAAAGATGTTTGGGAAGCCGCCTCCAAAAATTCTTCCTGTGTGGTGATTAAGGAGAATATTTACAAGCTAATATATAGATGGTATATGACTCGTACCAGGTTGAACTCTTTAGTCCCAGGTGTCTCTCCTTTATGTTGGCATGGTTGTTGCGAAATGGGGAATATACTGCACATATTCTGGTCGTGTCCAAAAATTCAGCAAACATGGAGGGATGTGTTTGCTTTAATACACAGGGTTTTGGGCATCACTGTTCCCCAGGACCCAATATATATATTATTGGGAAAGCCAATGGCCAATTGTAACAAAAAGAAATTAAAGTTATCTCCCAAATTCTAAATGCTACTAGATGCACCATCGCCAAAAACTGGAAACAACCGACTCCCCCATCCTTAAACCAAATCAATAACAAAATCTGGAACATAGTCTACATGGAAAAACTCACTGCCTACCTAACTGGTTCCACTTCACAATTCTCAGAGACATGGGCTCCTTGGTTTAGACATGCAGGTATATCCCCATATTTAGACTAGATTATTCGGAACAGAGTGATTTATGATTTATAGTTTATGTTGTATTTAACCTGTTATTTAATATGTTACATGATTTCAAATGCTGTCCCCTTCCCCCCTTGCCATACTCTCCTCCCCTCCTAATGTGTAATCAGACTATTTGCAATATTGTACCGTTGTATTGTTCCCCTCCTTTTTTTTCTTTTTGTAGCCCTCTTACTTTTGAAAAATGGTTAATAAAAAATAAGTAATAAAAAAAAAAAAAAGAAAGCTTCCGGCTGGGGTCTCCAGGTACTTAAAGAGCTTCAAGACGGTGTTACTGTAGCAGAGATACCCCAGCAGACATCATTTTGGGACTTTCCCATGCATGGGAGAAGCAGACAGGATAGATAAAGTAATGCATAGAGAAAGTAAGGCATAAGACTATAAGTATACCGACTGCCAAAGTAAGATGCCATCGGAGTCAATCAGATTTGAAGAAAACTCTGCCAAGATTGAGCTGCGCAAGATTAGTGATGCTGAGCCAGACGCATGTGGTCACCCAAGTGACAGGGAACAGAAGACCTAACAACATATGAAAAATCTTGTTGCCAATCTAGTAAAAGAAGACTTGGTTAAATGGAAAAAGGAGCTTGAGCGAGAAGTCCTCCGCAGAGTTGAGGAAGCTGAGCACCTTATGGACAGACTGTGCTTGGAAAAAGTCCTCCACAAGCGACTAAAGCACGCTGAATTCAAGCACCTACTGGAAGAGACACTCGTAATATGCACCAGCTACAAGGACTTTGTAACTGGTATCCTCTTCAACCACAGCCATGTATCATGGCCACATATCATGGCCATGAACGGACCGAGAGGTAGCTACCCTCTGTAATTAATTCCCTGAGTACCAGATAAAGGCACAAAAATAATAGCCAAAGTTATTGGTAGGAGTTAAGGTGACCTGGAGGAAGTGCTTATGTCCCAGCGTGACTTAGGGCTCTCTCCCTTCAGCCGTTCTCTATCAAGCCGCCTTCTCGTCTTGTCTCCCACAAACAGGGGAGGTATGTAACTTTCCACTGTCTAAAAGGCTTCCAAAATAAAACCTGTCTTTAGCTGATGAGTCCAGCAGGGAGCTGGTTAATTTCAGCAGGAGTTAATTGACCATTCTCCACTTGGCTCATCAAGCAGGTATAAAAGTCTGCTGCACAGACTGCAGGGGTCTCTTGCACAGGGAGATTCTATGCTGCCATAGAGATCCCAGGGGAAAAGGGACTGGTCCCTGGAAGCCGCCAAAGGGAATCCCCACAGACACCACCACAGACCCTTGACTGACGTGGACAGCCCCCTGGCTACAGGTACCTGTCTTTGGATTGTGTCAAAGGTTGGTAAGAGTCCTAGTCTTCCAGCCCTCAGTAGGCACTGCTGAATGTTAATTAGTCCCCTACGTGAGGTTAGGCCTGGTTGTTGTTTTCTGTTCTAATTTTGTTTTGCTGATATGGAGCTGGTTTCTGTTGGTTTAAAGCTGCTGGCTAATAAAGCCTACATTTATTTCTCGTAAAAGGTTCTATCCTCTGCACACATCTCCTACAGTGACCAATTTCTGTATGAGAAAAGGGGGGTACTTTTTCTTATTAAATGTCCTCTCAGTCTTTTAAATTGTGTCCATATTAAGATTAAACAATTATCAGCAACTGACCATACCAGCCACAATATCAAGTCAGGATCTCTGTAGCACAAAATAATATCAAAATACCCACACATTCCAATATCCCCACTACCGTCATCATGAGAACATGAGAACATAACCAACGCTGACACCATAAACCGTAACCACTTTGTATCATTTAACAAATCCTCTCTAAAACTTCTAACAATTGTTGTGATCACCTCCACAGTAGTACTAACCTCAGTCTATCTCCCTCTTGTGCTTTAACTCTCCCCCTCTTTGTTTCTGCTAACGTTGATCAATATTTCCATCCAATATTTACACGGATGTGAACGGAAAAGAATCAATAGTTGTACCAGCTAATTTTTTCTTTTTTATTGTTATGTACTAGACCTCATTTACTGTTTATGAAGAGAAATCTGGGGAAGAAACACCTGCAGCAAAAAAACAATGTCATACTGTTAATGTTAATAAAAGAAAGTGGGTTCTGAATGTTTTGATTCAGTTTTGAACCAAAATAAGTACAAAGTCTAAAATCTAACTTTGACAATATTAGAGATGTTGCTATCAACCTTTAATCCATTCTGCATTGGAGGAAAATGTTGATAACGTTTTTTTAAACACAGCATTCAGGTTCTCATTTTACAATGACATTTCATAGCATAAAACCCCCAAAGACAAATTATTTTGGAGGAAACAAATCGCATTGGGTGTTTAACCAATGTTGTCTTTCATTCTACAGTAGTACGTACTGAGTACAGAATCAGTGCTATATTTCCCCTGGACATATGTGAAATGAGTTGTGCATCTCAGAGCATATTCACTGGTAACATACTTTAGAAATAAATAAATATTAAACAACAAATATTAACAATTTCAATGTGCAGTGCATTTTATGGAGAACGCATTCAGTAATAAACAGAGTTCTATATGAATCAATTAAAACAGGACTATTTTTTAAATAGTTTTTTAATTCATCTTTTTTTTAAAGTTATTATATGGATGATGAATGAAGGAAAATGTATATGTTTGTGCTTAAGTTACATATGCACTGAAATAATAGATGCAAATAAGATACGTTAATCATGAATATGACATTCTGATGGTGAAAGATAAGAACAAATAGAAGCGCTACATTGGACTAGTAGGGTAAAGATCAGAAATGTGTATGGTACAGTAGTTGAAGTGTGAATTTGACATCTAGAGTAAACTGTGAAAAAAAATTGTAAGCAGTAGTATATACTGTGGTACTTGGAGTTATGCTAACTTATCTGTGCAACAGCCTCCCAAGGGCAGAATTGTGTATTTACTCCTACTTCCCATAATACAATCAGAGCTATAAAGGCTTATAAAATCCCAAAGCTGTTTTAATCACAAATCATGGACAAATGTGCCATGGGTGACACGTTTCTATAGCCTAAGCTTGTTGGAGATGGACACAGTAGTGGTTAATGTGGAAAGAGCTTTTATCAAAATGCCCTAGTGTAACTTCACAAATCACTGTCACAAATATAGGTCTCTAGGTGCAATGTGTTTACTCATTGGCAACAGATGTAGTTCCTTGTCTTAACAATTTATAACAAGAGTGCTATATAAAATATAAACATGGTGGTAAAATTAAAGTTTTCCTGTCATGACATTGGTCAAAAAAAAACAAAAGAAATAGATGGAGGAAATAGTTTACATAAAACAAAATAATGATTTGAAAATACAGAGGATAAACGTAAGTGTTTGTTAAATGTGTTTTATTTGTTTGTTTTATTCTTTTTTTTTTAAATACAGTAATGTATGTATTTTGCTGATAATTGTTATACATTCCCAAAAATGTCCCCTTGGGAATCAATATAAAATGGAAGGGTTTTCCCATTTGTCACCAATCCATGCAGGACGTCAGGTAGAATTTTGAAATATGTCAGAGTCAAGTAGTTCTAGTATCTAGAGCCCTGTCAGTCCACTGGGAGACATTTCGAGTTTATCTGGTTGTGTTGGATGACCCGGGCGTTACAGCATTATGAAATGGAAAAAGATGTGTACTAAGTATTTCAATTGCTTTTTCGGTGCAAAATTGACGCATGTCAAACTCCATCTCAATAGCGCTGGTGTGCATTTAAGTTTCTAACCTTAAAATTTTGCAATCTGTACCAGTTGCCTTAAAAATGATTTTTATCATTTGATGCACAGAAATGGACTGCAGTTGGCGTACATATGTTAATGATACAGATGCAGCGGCCGTTATTCGAACACTTCACGCGGTTTATACCTCGGAATACTCATGTCATGGCGCACGATTTCTTCCAACCATACCGCCTTTAGACGCGAGTGCAGGCAAGTACAGAAAATGCCATTTTAGTGTTAAACAGTGTTAAACACTGAAATTGACACAGTTGCACAGTAGCACAGTACTGTACACATTACAATTCATTCATTTCTGCCACGGATACGAAACAGAATCTATGAAATTCAAACAAAGCCACCGCGATAAACACGAGTGCCTGGGGTGATAGGCCTCGTTAATGCCGCGTGGAATACAGCAGAACACACGAAAACGTCCCCGTGATTTGTTCGAATAATGGCCACTGCATCTGTATGTGCATCTGTATGTACTTGTAACCCCTCTTTATTTGTATAATATGTATTCATATGTACAGTATATACTAGGGCGGGGGCCTGAGTCCACCTCTGTACCTGAGACACAATATTCAGCCTGCAATGATCCAGGCTGTAGTCAGACAATGCAGAGGGACATGTATCTTATGAATAACAGTACTTTATAGGTAGGGAGCAAAGGAATCACATGTAGCCTTAAATATCAGGAGACCACAGACAACACTTATGCTAATCATACATGGTATAATAATAGACCTCTTTGGGCAAACGTCTCACAAAGTCACTTATAAAGTCCTGGTGGCCCGTGTACTAACAAATGGGCCACTGGTGCCGGAACAATGTTGAAGCTCATGTAGAGTCATGTGTTAAAACAGTTGCAAAACAGAAAGTGAATCCCTGCGCTTCTCCCTTTGGGATAGCAATAATTGGGGAATATATATATATGGTGTAAAAATCTATATGATAAAGGAGACTTTTGGTTTACATCCATTGATCAAATAATGCCAAGCCTGCTAACCAAGTCAAGGTAAGTCTCTATAGCAGGTCCCAACCCTAAATGCATACTAATGTTATGTGAAATAAACCCAGAAAGGGTTAATATATCCAAGCATATGCTTATATAACCTAGTGCAGTTTAAACCTGGTATATACCAGTGGAGATACTCACATGTCTGCAAGTAAAGTGAATAGTGAAATACAGGGACCTTGCTGGGGAGATTATACTGTATACTTAGAAGAAGGAGGGTCTGGCCTCCACAAGCTGCCCAATAAGCAGTTGTAGGTGATTGGCTATCCCAAAAGGAGAAGCGCAGGGATTCACTTTCTGTTTTTCACATTTGTATGGCCAATCCCTTCGCCCGCTGCATGCTCCTTACATTGAGAAGCGCGGTGATTATATATTTGTTAAAACAGTTGCAGGCATAATACTTTACAAAAGATGACATGAGGTTTGTACTTTAAAAGGATACTGATACGTTGTCATTTGCAGCTTGCCCATTAATTGCCATTGTGGCAATCCATAAAGAACATATACAGACCAGCGCCCAAAAAGAGTCCAAAGTCCCTAATAGAGTCCAAACAGATGGAAGGGAAGAAAATCCAAATGCTCCAATCACTGGAAGATCTCCAATCCGGGGGTCCGGACCCCCGGATTGGAGATCTTCCAGTGATTGGAGCATTTGGATTTTCTTCCCTTCCATCTGTTTGGACTCTATTAGGGACTTTGGACTCTTTTTGGGCGCTGGTCTGTATATGTTCTTTGTGTTCTCTGTGGTGTTGTTCTGCTAGTGTTCCTGGCTGCCCTGTACACATTGTGTTATTATTGTTAGTATTTTATTTTATTGCACGTAGTGCCTAAGCACTTTTTTTTTTGTGTTATTGTGGCAATCCATGCCCATATTGCGGGCATGGTTTACCACTGTGACAATCAATGAGTAGAGGGGGTGGGGGTAGTTGCCCTGGGGAGGGTGGTTAGTCCTCCAGGGTGGGTAGCAGGAGGGGGGTTAACCCCTTAATTACCATAGTGGTTAATAACTGCTAGGGTGATTAAAGGGTTACAGGCCAGTATGATAGTCATGAGAGAGAAAGGAACCCTAGTTGATGCACACTGCTCTACTGAATCAAAACAAATACATTTTATTCGAATAAATGTGAAATAACAAAGAAATCTCATTAAAACCTAACGTGAGCACTCTTGGTAACGTAACTCCTAAAAATATCCTCTAAACCAAATGTAGTTTGGTATAATCACCAGACAGAGCCTACAAAGAAAATATGTTTCTTGACTAATAAACTGTAGGTGTTGGTATGTATACTCTGTTTGGAGCTTCAAGAGGCAGATGCCACCTACAGTATACAAGGTTTCCAACCCTTTAGATACAGACCACCCTAATCCTAGAAGGGTGATACTCCTATCTAGAAGTCAGACTTCAGGTAGGTACAACAATGCCGCAGTGATAAAACATATGTAATGGCATTATAGTACCATATGAGCCTGTGTCTATGGCTAAGGGCTAACAGGTAAATGGAAGGTGCATGCATGTAATGGATGGTACAGTATACAATATGACCAATGGCTGGTATTGAGTAATCACTGTCAATTATAGTCTCAATACATATGATGTGCTCCCACTGTCTATATGAATGGTTAAATAACTGTACCTCAGATATTCCTATGGGAATCTTGGTATAACAACATAAGCTGATTATCGGGTAGGTATGCTCATTAGTTCACATATAGACATAGACCAAAAAGACCCAGTGATGTATATGTTGTGCTTTCCTATCCCCTGCTTGGTTGTTGTTCTGATATCATGCTGCCTCAACTAGTGGTTACCTGCATGACCCACAACTCAATTAGCTAGCTTAGAACGCACCTGTTAATATAGATGCACACAAACATATGGTTCAGAGAGACCCCACTCATGAGTGAAAACCTACAATCAGTGTAATACTGACTCGTATTAAACCTGGTTGCTTGATAGTCACAAGCTACCGACTTATTCACAGGTTATATAGTGCCAGTAAATTGCCCAGGGTCTCTGCACATTCAGTGCTGCTGAGACCGATAAATCCACCTGGCATAGCAGACCATATTAGCCTTAGCATAAGGAACTGCCTTTGATGTATATGGCCGTACGCTGTTCTGTTACAAATAATGGTAACACTGATGCACTGTCTCAACTAGTGATTGCCTTGCATGGCCCACAACTTCATCTAGCTAGCTTATCAGCTCTGGTGAAAATGATGATGTTGGAGTTACTGCTTACTCAAACTGAAACCTTTGTTTCAGTCGCGCTGCTGACGTCAGCAAGTGACGTCAATCCCGACGCGCATTTCGTTCCTGCAAAACGGAACTTCTTCAGGGATGGGAGGTACCCTGCAGTGACCGGCTTCTTATTACCTGCGATTGTCATAGTGATACCATTCAGGCTATCAAGTGGGAGTTACCACGCTAATTAGCGCGAGACTCATAGCCAATCCACATTTAGTTAAGTATACTGGTATATCGCTTTTGCCAGAGATTCTCCCATACATAAAAACGGGTTAATACCCAATGGTATTTAAAAGGTTAAAAAGCAAATGACTTACACATTGCTAGATGTGTTTATTACTGTCTGTTACAGAGTATGCTGTGAAACAGAGCCTTTGCCACATAAGGGTACTGCAGAGCCTGTCCAAAATGTGCATTTATTTCTAGGCTTTAAATCAATGAATTATTTATCCAGGAGTTTAATGTAAAGTGGCACTGACTGCTGTATTCTAACTGAATTAGTGTATCAGTCATGATATTCTTATGTAATTGAAACTTAATGCAATAGGTGATGAAATGATCTATTGCAAGCACGTCATAAACACACTGTGTTAAAGAAAAGCCGAGTAATTAAAATCCTCATTAATTCCATTTGGGGACTGTGTCCCAGCATGAAGATCCACCTCGCTTCCCTTCTTAATAAGGCATTGTCTAGGTCCCTCCCACGGAGTCCCAGTGTAATATACTCAATGCCTTGAAAGTGGACATAAGTAATGTCCCCTTGGTGCAAGAGGTTCATGTGTCGCACTAGTGGTGTGTCGGTGCTATTCCTTATGGTACTGGCATGTTCTAATATGTGGCGACGCAGTTGGCGCGATGTTTTGCCAACATACATCATGCCGCACTTGCAAGTAGCCAAGTAGACTACTCCACAAGTTCTACAATTAATAAAGTTCTTAATTGTATATGTTTTGGTGCCACTACAATTTTGGAAACTTTTATTAGGCTTTATAAACGTGCAGGCTTTGCAGGCACCACATTGAAAGGTGGGTACTGTGATATTAGTCAGCCACGTAGCTGTTGTTGGTGTCTTATAGTGGCTGTGAACCAGTGCATCTGACAGATTTCTCAGTCATCTATAGGTGATTGAGGGGGTGTTTTGAAGCACTTTTTTATATATCTCATCCTCTAAGTGAGTATGCCAGTGCTTGATGATCACTCGCTTAACTTCCCTCCATTATTTACTGTACACTGGCGACACACTTTATTCGAGCTTGGCTAGTCCCACGAATTCGGGTATACCCGGGTGTATTGAGGTTTGTGACTGTTTTCTGCCCGAGTGCATTGAGTTATTTTCCAAGCAGGGATTGAAGCATTTTATTCCCGCTGGCTGCAATACTGCACAGTATATATATATATATACTGCATTACAATTCATGAATTTATGCCATCTGGTAGACACGCGAAGCATTGCAGCCTATTAAATCCTAATCATTATCATTTAACAGATCAGCCGCCCATCAGCCAGGCATGAACCCAGGCTGGGAAGGCAAACGCAACGGGGCTTGTCAGAGGTGAGGAGTGGCGCATTCCAGGTATCTGCCAGGTACATACCGGGTATTTGCTCGAATAAAGTGTGTCGGTGCAGTATGTGCCAATTATTCTAATTGGACTTGGCTCACTCTGTTCGATTTTCTTTTTACCATACAGGAAAGCATTCCTGTCAGATTTTTTTGCACATTTGTAAGCCTTATTGACACAGGTTTTGCTGTAACCACGGTTTAGGAATCTCTTGCTCATTATATCTGACTGTTTTTCAAAGTCTTCTGATGTTGAGCAGTTCCTTTTGACCCTTAGAAACTGGCCAACGGTAATTCCCTCTATCTGTGGTTTTGGGTGGTGGCTTGAGAATAACAGTAGGTTGTTGGTAGCCGTGGCCTTTGTATGAACCGGAGATTGTAGGCTACCTTGGTCATCTTTGAAAATCTCCAAGTCCAGGAAAGATATCCTGTCTTTGTTAATTTCACTAGTTAGCCGTATGATTATGATTGTTAATTGCCATTGTGGCAATCCATGCCCATATTGCTGGTATGGTTTACCACTGTGACAATCAATGGGTAGAGGGGGTGGGGGATGGGGGTAGTTGCCCTGGGGAGGGTGGTTGTCACGGTAACTTGCGAAGGGTTATAATATACACAAAATCTCTGAGTTGAATTGAACACGACTTAGATATAATAAATATAGTTTATTCCTTAAAGAAGGTGAACACACAAGATTGCACAAATAACATACAAGAATATAACACTTAGGGTTTGAGCAATGAAGCAATCAGGTACAGGATTGGCAATTAATTCAGGCATCAGGTAACAAGGAGATGTAGTAACGAAGACACTGGGTATAGGGCTTACACTGGTTTATATGGGACTCCAGCCCTATACCTTAGCATTGGGTGCCAGGTATTGGTTAACAATTACCTGCACCCAATCCCTCTGTGACAGCAAACGTGGGAAGCATTGTTGGACCATGCGCACATTTTCTACCTGGGGTCTCATTTCACTAGCCCCACACTAAGGCGCCTTACAGTCTACCAGACACGTATCTGGTCAGGAAATCCTTTGTCTGTAAGTGTGAATTAGAACACTTACAGACCACTCAAGCTCTGCGTTTCTCCGCCCCAGTGTACACAATCTGGGTGGTGAAGCCTTGGATCAGGGGGTCTGTTGTAGACAGGGATAGAATCACAGAAAAAGTCTGCCCGGCGCTTCCTAGTGCAATATTACAGCAATATTACAGCACCACCTAATGAATGGATTATTTTGATCATATGGGAGGGGGACGAAACAAGTTTTAATGATTTTTTAGCTATTTTTAATGATAACGATCTGAATTTGAGTTTTACACATACAATAAGTTCAAGCCATATTGACTTTTTGGATTTAACAATATTTATAGAAGAGGGGACCATCAAAACCAAAACTTATTTTAAACCCGTTGACACCAATAATTTCATACTTAATAATAGTTGTCACCACCCTAGGTAGATAGAGAATATACCTTATGGACAATTCAGAAGAATAAAAAGGAACTGCACTGACGAACAGATGTTTGAATTACAGTCCCAGATTCTCAATGAGAAATTCCTGGAGAGAAACTATAAGAAGGAGGTAGTAAATATAGCTTTGAACAGAACACGCCTACTGGAGAGGCCGGATATTATTAATACTACTAGAACAGTGGTAAACACAGACACTAAGAAAAAGATCGAATGGGCATTTCAGACTAAATACAATAAAGATGCTATTGAGATCAAAAAGATCATTCGGAAACATTGGCACCCGATCATGAGTGATCCTGTTTTTAAAGACGAAGCCGCAGAGAATCCAGGAGTAATATTCACCAAGGCAGAGAATCTTAAAATGAAACTTGCACCTAGTGCACTAATGAAAGAAAAGAATAAGACTAATTGGTTAAATACAATTAAAGGTTTTTATGGTTGCTTTAGTTGTAAAGCGTGTAGGTATAAGACCTCAGATAAGATAGGATTCAAGTCTAACATAACAGGGGAAATGTTTATGATAAGTAACCACATTACATGTAAATCAGACCATGTTATTTATCTTTTGGAGTGTCCGTGCGGCCTCCAATATGTGGGCAAAACCACTAGACCAGTGCATATACGCATTCTAGAACACCTGAGAAATATAAAAAGAAAAGTACTAACTCATAGTGTGTCCAAACACTTCAATGACTTCCATCAAGGTGATGCTGTAGGACTAACAAATAAAGGAATTGAACAGATCCTAGTACATTGGAGAGGTGGGAATAGGAATATCCAACTTACTAAGAAAGAAACTTTCTGGATACACCGTCTAAAAACATTAGTTCATAATGGTCTTAATATAGACATAGAACTGGGTGTGTTCTTATGATAAGAACGGTATTCAGGGCAGTATTGCAGTTTGTGGTCTTAAAACTTTTACTACAACCTGAATTCCCAATTATAGTGTGGGTTGCTGTATACTGTATAACCTCGGTGCTATTATTTTGGTATATAAATATATATATATATAGCCATGCATAATAATGGTATATTACTTTCCTCTCTGTTGGCAGTAAGTCCTGGTAAGTACAGGTATGCCAGCAGTAGTTATGGAGGTTTTCCCTCACACCATGGTGAGGTGCCCTATGTATGGAGGGGAGTGGCTGTATGCTCTGAGTCCCTGGATAGTGACATCAGGGATGCGCCTGCCTCCTGAAGTATATAAGGCACAACACAGTTAGTTATAGTGTGTTCCAGCAGCTGTGGGAAGTTGTTGGGAAGTTGTATTGCCTGCATAAGGGATTGTAGGAACACTTTGTGACCCTAGTGAAGTAACTAGCGGTCCAGGTTGACCAATCGGCCTGTCTAAGCCACTCTGTGTCCAGGGACCTGGCACAGAGAGGATCTCCCTAGGAGAAGAGGGAATCCCACTTCAATTTGGGAGGGCGTACCTGGCAAAGGGACAGCATGGAGAGATGTGCGGCTAGAGCCGGCAGCTGCATGGGGCAGTCTGCTACATCACCGTCTACAATAAAGATGACCTTGTTAACGATACCCCCACTGTGTGAGTGTGAAATTACTCAGCAGTGGATGGCACCACCAAGAAGGAGTTCCTCACCAGGACCATCTCCCTGCGGAAGCACAGATCCTGATGAGGTGGAGGCGCTGCACATGATGTAAGTTGAACTTGCACCCACTACCTCAGCTACCTGTCCTGCTGGAAATCCCCTACTAACATCAAGCGGGAGACTCAGGAGTCCTGTTGCCTACAGGTGCACCACCAAACACAAACATGTAATGGGGGTTGGTTGATAGAGTACCCGGGCCAATGTGAGATTGGGGGGGAAACCCGTTACAATTGGAGGCGCTGCTGAGAGATATCTATTAAACAGGACAGGCTTTTGCTAGGCACACGCTAGGAAACAGGGAAAGTGTATGCTGCCACTTTGTGCTGCGTTGGGATGGAACCACAGGGATAACCTGGGAACCTGAGAGGAGTTAGTGGGTCTGGAGAGGGGCTATAGCTGTCCGAGTCACCTTGAGGTCATGCTAGGGGTAGGACGCCTGAAGGGATAGCCTGTTAACTAGGTCAGGACTCCTGGAGAGGGTCTGCACTAGGCTGACCAAGAGAGGTAGACGCCCAAGTACTGCATGGAAGCCCCAGAGTACTCTAGCCATTCCAGATCACTTACTAAAGGGAGCACAGACTGGGAGGAAGGAGATACAGTAGACACTGAGAGAGTGAGCCTAGCCTGAGGTAGTGCAAACACGAGTTAGATCTACGTTAGGTACACAGGTGGTGCACAAGGCATGTTTATTGTACTGATGTGGTAGCTGCCCCGCAGAGCGGAGCTCCATGTACAATAATCCAGTATACAGTGAGCAAGAAGCGACCGTCAGAATGGAGGATCTGCAAAGAGCAGAAAGTCCAGGATGTTGGGACGAGGAAGGAGAACAAACTACAGAAGAGACTTTTGTGAGTTTGTTATGGAATGGCGTGAAAGCCGTGGCTGCGCCGTGTTTGTCCTGCCTATGTTCTGGGGAGGATACCTTGGAAACTAGTGAGGATGACAGCCTTGCGAGATGGGAGAAATGAAATGGACTTTGTTACACACCAATAAACAAACAGCCAGACTCTACCAGACTCTATATGAAGAAGGACAGTACTTACCAAAATGGCGGGTCCCGCGTTCCCGGGACACCGCGTGGGCCAGCTGCAGAAAGTCTTGCAACTTTGCAGTTTGCTAATTGTTTGCCAGGATTGACGGCAACGAGGAAACTCCACCCAGTTGGGGAGTTTGGCGCGAAATCTGGAGCCGCGCCCTCATGGACTATGACTCACTCCGCCCCTGTGCTGGGTCAGCCTACAAAGCGGCGAGACATCCCCCTAGTTTAAACCAGGGGGAGTGGTCTGCAGTTCCACCGGATGCTGATGGAGGAAGTGGGGGGAAGGCTTGCTCTACCATCCCCTGCACTTCAGTTGCGAAGAGCCATTGATCAATACAGACCGCTAGGACGAGTGCTTCCGTTGGTGACCATGGCTGAGCAGAGTCCCTTGATATCCACCCACCCCTATTCGGCTCCAGGAGGCTTCCTGATTATCCGCGTAGAGGGTGTGGAGACAGTGGTCTGTCTCTGCCTGCAGTGCAGACTGCCTGGCGGAGCCGTGGGCAGTGAGGCTCGATGCCCTCATTGTGGACTGCAATATATGTGGCCTATGACGACATTTGTGCCGGTACAAGCAGTGGGGATGAGAGATCCTACCCCGATGTCGGCAGCGGAGCTTCCGGGTGCACTATGGAGTGCGAGTGCAGGTCCCGTGGAGCCGGAATCAAGCCGAATTCTTAAGGCCGAGAAAACCAGCCATCGGAGAGGTGACCGGAAAGGAGCCCATCGACGGTCCCCTACTGGAATACCCCACCCGAACTGTAAATTAGAGTCCTTGGACGAGGAGTGTGCCAGGCTGGCAGAGGCACAGGACTTGTTGGCGGAGTACCATACTAGTGGTATTCTGTGGCGAGATGCTATCCCTCGTGGTGTGGAGACACGGAGTCGAGTGTCTCCAGTACCGCGACAACCCGATCGCCGGAGTCCCACTGCCGTGGTGACTAGCGGGTCGGAAGGAGGTCGATCCACCCCGACCCTGCGGAGCAGTAGGTTAACTCCGTGCTCACCGCAGATCCCGGAGGTGGAGGTGAACGAAGAGCGGATCCAGGGTCAGGCTGGACCGCGCAGCAGACGGGTGTTGCCGGATGTCCTCGTGGAGGTAGAGGTTTCGATTGGGGACCCAACCCAAGATGGCGTCGCAGCACGTGCATGTCCAGAGGCAGTTCCGGACGACCAGAGCGGTGTCGAGTGGGAGGCGATCGCGCCTCTACAGTCGAGCAGTGGGAGTCGATCCCCTACGGACAGACGGAGTGGGCGGTCGAACCGGAGAGCGAGAGGCTCAGCTGCCGAAGGAAAGAATGGACTTTGTGGCGGACGTGAGTCAGGTATTGCGGAGGAGCAGGCCGTGACCCTGCCGGTACCTACTGTCCGTCTCCGTCCCCCAACCCCGTCCATCCCCAAAGTTATCCCCAAGGCCCTAGTTCAATCCCCTGTCCCTGTCACCTGTTCCTTCGGGTCTACCTCTAGCCTGGGGATGTCAGGGGATTCCCGGGGTCCTACCGAAGAAAGGACTGGAAGCCTGGACTGGGGAACTTCGGATGATGGGTCGGAGGGTGGAGGGAGGATTTCCCGACGAGGGTCGGTACCCAGTGATAGCACTAGTATGCTGAGTATCACAGGTGGACACTGGTCACAGCGTAAGGGAAGGGTTACGCCATCTGAGGGTACTTCAGGGGTATCATCGGGCGGGCCTGAGGAGGAAGAGCCACTAGAACCCAACTCAGAGGAGGTACGGGAAACTAGGTGGTGGGCACCATTATATGAGGGTTATGTCGCCTGGATAGACCGCACCCGTTTCATTCTAGAAAGGGATGGGGTGGTTGACCATTGGTGGGCTCCTGGGGATTTTGACGATGAGGCCTATCTCAAGGAGCTGCGAGTAAGGTGGGATCGAATACAAGGAGGTCTTATTACCCCAAAGGGATCTGAAGGGTTAGATGACCCGGTGGAGTCAGATGAGCCCCTGTCATGGGTGTTACCAGGAAAGGCTGGGCAAACTAAGTTAACACGGGCTTGCCGAGCTGAACGGGCTATTACAGCCAAATATAAAAAGTCCCATGGGCTTGAATCAGGATCTGTGCTTCCGCAGGGAGATGGTCCTGGTGAGGAACTCCTTCTTGGTGGTGCCATCCACTGCTGAGTAATTTCACACTCACACAGTGGGGGTATCGTTAACAAGGTCATCTTTATTGTAGACGGTGATGTAGCAGACTGCCCCATGCAGCTGCCGGCTCTAGCCGCACATCTCTCCGTGCTGTCCCTTCACCAGGTACGCCCTCCCAAATTGAAGTGGGATTCCCTCTTCTTCTAGGGAGATCCTCTCTGTGCCAGGTCCCTGGACACAGAGTGGCTTAGACAGGCCGATTGGTCAACCTGGACCGCTAGTTACTTCACTAGGGTCACAAAGTGTTCCTACAATCCCACCAAGAAGGAGTTACTCACCAGGACCATCTCCCTGCAGAAGCACAGATCCTGATGAGGTGGAGGCACTGCCTGACTGAATAAATCAGAAAATCATACAGATAAACCCAAAAAAAGCCACAAAAGTACAATATTGTAAACCCAGCATGAATGATACAGTATCAAAAAAGTGAGTGATCACTTATGGGAACATAGTTCCCACAGTGAAGACAAAAGACCGGCCGGTCATAATAAATGATACTGAGCTGAAGGTAATTAAATATTAACCCTTGAAAATTAAGCAAAATACAATGTTGTGAAGTAAATAACAGGTGTGCTATACCAATATGCAGGATATTAAATGACAGAAACCTGTATGCCTATTGCCATAACATAATGCATATCATATGGAAACATGTTAAATAAGTACTTCAGTGACCCAAATACATATATCACAATGAAGATACTCCTTTGAACAAGCCTTAGCGGGCGAAACGCGTTGTGGGACTTTTTTAATTGTTGCTGCTGCTGACCCTGCCTGCTGACACTCTATTGGGACAATTTATTTTTTCCCATCCATGGAAATCGTTTTTTGTGGGTTGTGCTTGCCTGGGACTGCACTGCCTTGCCAATAAGGAGCTGAGTATCTTCCTTTGTTTCCCATCATTGTGGGAAATCTCAGCCCTCTAGGTTGAACAGAACCGGAGTTATGGGTTCCATGTTTCTGCTCATTTTGACTTAGCTGTTTTTACGTCGCGGCTGTTACCTCCGCCATAGAGTCAATGGTGCGACCCTCGTAACAAGTGCGACCCTTTACCGGGGTCATTGATTGTCGGACCCGGTTGAGGTCGAGTGAGGGGGTTCCTAGGATCTAGGGGCAAAAATAATTTTTTATGCCCTAAAACCTAAGTTTCCCACGCCAATTGAACCTGAACTTGACCGGGGATTGATCAAAGCTCTTTTCAAGATAAAGTTTCCGCTTTTGCGGTCTGTGGTTTGGATGGCTGCCAACCCATTCCTGGAGGTCTGAGTCGAGGAATCCCCATTGAAACACATTGCTCCATTGACTTTCAATGGGAAACTGCCGCTCCTCCTCTCGGGTGCCACCTGCCGGTCTTCTACGATATCGGGCCCAAATCGCCGGAATCCCCATAGGATTACATGGAGCTGCAATGGTGACCTATGGAGAGACTGCAAAATGGAGCCTGCAAAGGCGGGAAATAGGAACAAAGGGCTATAATCACTAAATTAACATTAACCCTTTCCCTGCCAACTGGATTCCAGTGTAAGTCTTGGTGCAGACACTGGAATGGGGAAAATACATATTCACAGGGGGATACACATTTGGTGCTGAAGCAGGGGCATAAACACAGTACTGGACCTCAGTCCAGTTAACCCCTTGCCTCCCAGGGGAGGGCAGGGGGTGGCCAAATGGGGTGTAACCCCTTTAATACCGGGCCAAACACCCTCTTCCACTACAGTGGTTAGTCCTCCAGGGTGGATAGCGGGAGGGGGGATAACCCCTTAATTACCATAGTGGTTAATAACTGCTAGGGTGATTAAGGGGTAAAAGGCCAGTAGTTCGTTTTTTATTTTACTGTCAATGCCCACTGAAGACAAGGAGGATGAGGGAGACAAGGAGGATGAGGGAGACAAGGATGGCCTTCATCCTGGCAGGGGTAAGTTCAACTTTAATTCTACCTGGCAAATGTTGTATTTTTAATGGGCAAATGAGCTATTATCCAAGTCTGGATAATAGTGATTTTTCCCATTACTGTAGTGTGTATGTTGGGGGGGAGGTTGTTGGGGTTAGAGGAGGTGGGTAGTAGGGTGCCCATTTATTGAGTCTAAGTCGGCTAGATTCACGGCTGTCAGATTATGGCGGTTAGGTGCGTTTTTTTGTCGTTTTCGCCCGGAGTGAACTGCGTTATTTTCGCGCTCGTGATATTAGCATTTTATTCTTGCTGTCTGCAATACTGCAATGTCGTGTAAAAACTCAGGGGGGCGTTTGCGAGCTGTTGTCTTGGAAGTCTAATACCTTCACGGTTCAACCTACGTCAGTACACAGTCTGTGTGTGCGCGCACAGTAATTGTAAATTTGCATATTTAAAGTATACATGCATTTGCAGTGCTGTGCTGCTGTACAGTATGTCTCATTTGAAAATTGTTGAAACGCATAGGCGTGTACAGTACTGTAACAGTGTCACATTTCGGCATATACAGCGCTCTCCCCTCGCTCAGGATAATTAACTGCACTGCAGGGTATTTCAACTTCTTATCTTCTGTGCAATGCAGTACATCTCTCCCACACCATTCCTTTGAACGTGTGTCTGGTTTCAATCACATTCCAGCTTGACAGCAGGAATTTACTGCGCATGTGCCTGTAACTTCGCCCACCACTTCTTGCTTGCCTGAGGGAGTGAGTGACCAAAAAAAAAAAAAAAATAATAAAAAAAATTATTGTAATTTTTTTTCTCCACAAGCCTGCAAAAACCATCTTACTGTATTACGATATTCAATCTTTGCTGTAGCTTTTGACTGCGACCCTGTGCGTTTGACTGCACATGGTTGATTTGTGTGCTTTTTACGTACTGTATTTGGGGGTGTATTATTATGATGAACTGCCTTTTTGAAATTAAAGTATGTCTTTAGCTTTGAACTTCATGCAGCTGTACCATGTAGCTCCCTCCCCCACGAACGCTACCTGTAGCTCAAGGATTTGAAATTACACGGAGTCGTTAATTTTCTGAATCTTGCCATTGTGTTCTTAATCCGTCCATAGCCAAGCTACAAAGCCTCACTGAACCTGCGTGTAATCCTTTTAGAGATGGGAGCTAGCTGCTTACTGCGCATGAGTCACCAAACCCCCCCCCCCCCTCTCCAAAGAGTCGTTAATTTACTGAATCTTGCCATTGTGTTCTGAATCAGTCCATAGCCGAGCTACAAAGCCTCACAGCGCCTGCGTGTAATTCTCTTTGAGATGGAAATTTTGAGGCTTTGTTTACGGCAACTCTTTGGAAAATCCCTTCTCGAATTTGATTTGCACAGAGCATCACCTCTCTGTGCGCCTGTGTGTAATCCTCTTTCGGATGGGAGCTAGTTTACTCGTGCTCATGCGCCTGTAACTTCACCCACCACTGCTTGCTTGAGTGCCCCCCCAAAAAAATTTAATTATGATTTTTTAACTGTTAATTTATCCACAAGCGTGCAGAAACAATCTTGATATTACGATATTAAATCTGTGCGTTTGCCTGCACATGGTTGATTTGTGTGCTTTTTATGTACTGTATTTGGAGGGTGTAGGGATCAAATTACAGTATTATGATGAACTGCCTTTTGAAATTACTGTACTCTACAGTACAGTATGTTATTTCTTTGAACTTCTGCACAACTAATTCTTCATCCCTCCCCCACGCACACACAAACTCTTATGGACAGACACCTCCACAGTCATTCATTTTCTGAAGTTAGTTAGTCATTGTGTTTTTAATCCGTCCCTAGCCGAGCGTCAATCGCCTCACTGCGCCTGCGTGTTCTAATCCCTTTAGAGATGGGAGCTTGCTTCTTACTGCGCATGAGTCACCTAACCCCCTCTCTCACAGAGTCGTTAATTTTCTGAATCTTGCCATTGTGTTCTTAATCCGTCCATAGCCGAGCTACAAAGCCTCAGTGCACCTGCGTGTAATCACCCCCCCAACCCTTTGAGGCTTTGTTTACGGTAACACTTTGGAAAATCCCTTCTCGATTTTGAAATGTAAATCCGATTTGCACAGCATTGTGAGAATTGAGAGTTAAAATAACCATTAACTGATTCATGTTGTTTTGTCATTCATTCTTATTCATTGGTGTACTGTAGGGGTGGGGGGGGGGTTGTGGTTGTTGTCAATGATTATGACTAGCAGTAATGTGAATAAATATTTATTTTATTTTATCAGGAACCAAAAAATACAAATATAAAAATAATCATGAATAATACATAATGAAGTCTTTATTAAGTTATTTTGGCAGATTGAAATTGGATAAACATTTAGAAAACATTTGTAAAACATGGGGAAACAAGAATAATGCACATTTATAAGAATATTATTTAATAATATATACTGTAATGTATAATATATATATAGTAATATTATTTTTTCTGTCTTTATCTTGTTCCTCATTCTGTGTACAGTAAAATAGTTCATTAAGAGAGGAGAGGTTTTGTGTACATCATTACTGCTGTTTATATAGTGTACATTTTACTGTACAAACAGATTAGACTGGACACAACACCCCACCTCCCCCCAGGCCACCCTTTTTCCTGAAACAACAAGAAAACAAAAAATTAGTGCAGTTATGTGCGTACTGTATTATGGCATTGTGTGATGTGTAGTACTACTGTAGATGGCTGGTGCTGCTTTCTCTGGAACGAAAAAAATTGAGCAGTTAGTAGGCAGTTACTGTACTACTGTCAAACTAGTCTATACTGGAACTACTGTATACTCTGACTACTGTTAAATACTATAGTATGTAACCAGATGGCTGGTGCTGCTCTCTCTGTAAAGAAAAAACTGTACCTACTTTATACTATGACTATTAGGAACGAAAAAATCTGTGCCATACTTACCTGTATTTACAATACTACAGCACAGTACTACTTTCCTGATGCTTGCCCATTACGCGTGATCACAATGGGCAACACAATGGCAATATGGTCTATATATTTATTGCAGCGTTCCACGGTGAGTACATCGTTCCAAAAACTCATTATGCCTTTCAAAAACTCGTCCTTTTTGGAGGGTTTCGCCACTTTCCGGATATGGTCCTTCAGCTGATGCCAGACCATTTCGATCGGATTGAAGTCTGGCGATCTGTCATTGGAAAAAAAGGACAATTAGTTTAAGAGATACAGTACAGTACACAGTAAAAAGAGTGGGGGAAAATGAGACACGGGTACCGCACTTACTCCGCTGGTGTCTTCACCCAGTTGATACCGCGCTCAAGGATATGCGCTGTTGACGCGGTGTGCTTCGGATCGTTATCCTGGTAGAAGCGGTGACCATTCGGGAACTCGTGTTTGATGTATTGCACATTGTATCTCATATTGTATCTCAGGGACAATGTTGTCTTGGAAGAAAGCTTTATTCATGATTCCTATAGCAAGAAAAGAAAAGTGCTCAAAAAACTGCACAATAGTACAGTACAGTGCATACAGTAAGGCTACACTAGTAAAGTAATGTAGAGAGTGGTGCAGCGCACCGCGATCAAAAAGAAGAACAGGTCTGGCCAAACAAATGTATTCTTTAATGAAGTGTCATAAAACCAAGGGATGCAGCCCTTCTACGCGTTTTGTGCCTAGCACTTTATCAAGAAGTGCTTCCACACGATATACAAAACATTTAAATAGTAATGGCTGCCAAATCTCGCGATATCTATGACGTCACATCTCCACTTTAGCCAATAGAGTCATGCTATCTGGCGCATGCGCACAGCGACTCGGAGTGGGGGAGTACCCAGCCATCACACAGTTCCCACATCACCGCTGAGGAACGCCCCTAGGGGAGTGCCACAAAGGAAAAAATAGGTCTGACCGAGACTGTATCCGCCCCCATCCTCCCTCTGCGCGCCTGCTGTTGATAGTAGACAACAAACAAATAGGATCATACGATCTCAGCTACATAAAACCAGGGAAATTATTGAGTATTAACCCATCACCGCAGAATATTGTACCCACATGTTGTGGGAGGTTAACCCTCCAAATTCCAGACAATTCATCAGCCCATAAATAACAGGGGAGAGTTGAAAATGGAACATGGGGTATTTATCCCCAAATCATGTGGTGTATATATATGTTGAAAAGAATAAATAAACATGATGTATAAAATAATATATACTCAAATCTTTTGAGAGCTGTTAAATCAATTAAATTGTGGATGGGTTATATACACCAAAAAATATACATAGCGATACTAGGCAGCCATTTTCAACAATCAAAACTTACAATTTTATTAGTTAAAACATATGACATAAACATCTAAAAAAAAAATTTTTTTTTTTAGTATACAGTATACTCGTGTAAAAACAAGTGAGCATCCTTGTGATGATAGTGAGATATAATTAATTCAAACAATCATTTTGTACATATCATTCTGTGGGGTACCTGAGGAGAATTATTATTCATAATGATAATGGCATCAACAATAGGATATATAAACCAATTAATATTCATATAGTGACAAAACATTTTGTTTTTTCATGATCATTAATCCCGTAGCTCTCTTTTATTATTTTTTATTTTTTATTTTTTATTCTATCCCATAGTTCTTCTTTTTGACTTAATCCCCTATTTTTGCTTAAGATACATAAAAATGTGTTGAATAAATATAGACATATGCGAGACAATGAATTGTTGCCAAATGTTTTGTATAGCGGAGATGAAAACATTTTTTGCTATGCTACAAATAGAATGCAAATACATAACCTCTGGAATATTCCTTCTTTAATGATCAAGGGACATCCCTTGAGAAAGTGCGCGCATGCGCATGAAACGCGTTGGGAAGTATTCATTTTAGAGTTGGAGTTGTGGTTCCCGGTAGCAGCAGCCCAGTATCCAGGTTGTGATTGTGGGGGACGAGAATAACAAGAGGACAGTACTGCAGAAGGAGGAAGGAGCGTGACGTCACGTCCGGTTGGTGGCACAGCTCCTGCGGCCCGTGCGGCTCCACACTGCATCCCCGTCACGTGGGACGCCAGTAAGAGGACTCCCGTCGCCATCTTCAGACTGCAGAAGACTGTGTCTTTACCCTCACCGCTTGTAAACGTCTTAAACCGTGTGAGTAGGGCAACGATTTTACCCCCCACCCCAGGATTGATGTCTGCATACCATGGAACCCTGCAATTAGTTGTTAATAAATAGCTTTTCATTATTTTATAGTCTGGCTTGTGTTTATGTTAGTTTGTCTAGTGTGTCATGTTTGTATTGTGTTGTTAATGTTATATGGTCTATGGTTTTATATCTGCATTGACTGACATACTGCACCATAATTTATTTTCTTTTATTTCCACATATCTCACCATCCCTTGGAGAGTTTCCATAGTCCGTTTGATCAGCCACTGACCACCTAAGGACATCTATTTGGACTATCACCTAATTGGTTTGGACTTCATTTTCATAATTTTATAATTGTCTAATTTCATATTGTCACGTTTGGCGCCGGCATTTCTTTTTTCTTCATGCCTTCTCACTGACTGTACTGTCAGTTTTTGTCTGGCTGCCCCCATTGTAACTTCATTTGTTTTTCAAGTGTGTCCTATTGTTATTTTTAGCGCTGTTTTGCACCGCCTTTCTTTTGCTTTCGAAATTGGTCTTTGTCTTTCTTTAATATGAAAAGCCTAAATTGATACATTTTTGCAACCTCTTCCTTCAGTCTCAAGGCCAAGTTACAATAGCACACTGTGGTATCTTTTTTAAACGAAACACCTGCAAGTCGACACATTACTGAAGCGCATGCGCATTACAATTCATGAATATCTGCCATCTGGCGGACACGCGAAGAATTGCAACCTATTAAATCCGAACCATTCTCAATAAACGCGTCAACCGCACATGACCCGTGGCTGAGAACGCAAAATGAATGCGGCATGCTCCAGGTGAAGTGCGTCGCATTCCAGGAAAAAGCCAGGGAAAAACCGGCGATGTGTTAGACTCAGATGTGCCGCAGCAGTATAATGCTATTCAAACCAGATCCAGGGACACAGATTCAAAACCCAACATAGTGGACGACCACAGGCTAGAGCTTGGCCCTCCTCAGGCTTCCCAGACACCAGAAACACACAAAGTGAAAACCGGGCGCTTCTAAACTACCAACAAAAAACGTGAAATGTGTAATATAATGTGAAATACACTTAATAAAATAAAGCAGCTCTACACCCTATACATGGACTTTCCAGGTCCAAGTAGATCTTGCGTAATTTTCCTATTAGGAGGAGCGCTTTGATGCTCACGTGGATATGAAAAAAAGAAACAATATAATAGTGCAGATGGTAAAAAAAATATATATGTATAATCCAAAAAGAGTCTCTGCAGTAGTGGTAAAAGACTCACAAATGGAAGGATAAGATAAACATATCAGAGACCCATCTCTCTCTGATAAGAGCCATTTTCATAGATGCCATCTTAGGATATGTTAGTCTGGAAGCTTGTGATGTATGTAGAACGTATGGATACACAATGTATCTCCCAAGGAATATAGAGAGAGAAGAGAGAGAACGCACAATAGTATGGTACGGTCTAAAAGTGTATTGCACAACAGTAATGGTAAGTATATCACACTCACATTTTACACAAATGGTATATTCATTGGAGAGAACAGCTGAAGTGGGACGGGTGGTGCCGGCATCTCCAAACGACGGAGTACTTCCGCGTGCGTCACGCGTGCCCGCGTCACATCAAGTGACGTCTCAGGTAAGGGAGGAAAAGGCTATCCTGCGTATCAGTCTCCGTGGTTTTGCCAGCACCTCTCTCCAGTATTCTCCCCAGCTCTGTCACCTCCAGCATTCAATCGATTCAACGCGTCAAAATGGTTTAAAGCCTGATAAATACTTATTATATGCCCAAGAGAATCTCCTTACCTTCACATCGAGGAAATGTTATAGTGATTATCTTAAATGGTAGAATCCTTATATGAAGGTACTGACACCCAGGCCTTCATTGAGGCCATCTGTATCTAAAGTACCCATATCGTGTTCTAAGCCAATGATTTTCAATTTGGTCATATCCTTATTGTGGAAGTGAAGAAAGTGTCTGGGCACACCATGTGTAGTAAGACTATTGGCAATATATCTCTTGTGCTCCGTGTATCTACCGTAGTTCTTATAGATTTAGTGCTTCTGCCTATATATTGCAGTCCATATGGACATGTGAGCATGTGGATGACATAATTGGTATTGCAGTTGGTGAAACCCGTGACGTTGTGCTTGGTACCATTAGTCCTTGAGATTACTTATTTTACATTATGTGAACTTTGAGGGCACATCCTACAAATGTCTTTGCCCCATTTATAATGGCTTGTGGGTTTCATGGGAAGCCAGTTCAAGCTGGCATTTTTCTGGTGAAAAAGTTTCAACTTGCTAGAGGCTAGTTTATTTATTTTTTGCTTTTCTTTAAACTACCTTGGGGTAAATTGAAATATGAGCCTGGAGGATGGGATCACATGACAGAATATGACAATGTTGATTTAATACTTTTTTGAATGCATCTTGTAGATTGATAATATCTTGTTATGAACAAGAGAGGATTGTTAAGACTATCACAAGAGTTATTGTCTGTGTTAGCTACAGATGCAGCGGCCGTTATCCGACCATTTATCGAATTGTTTTTATCGCCATCTCCCCGACATCCTTTCAACATTTGCCACGACGACTAATGGCCCAACGGATTAACACAGCAGGTGTCCCTGCTGTGTTAATCCTACCGTGGTCTACCTGTCTGTAAGAGACGAGCAGTAAGAGAGAGGCTGAATCGGTCCCTCTACCTGCACACCTCTAACAGGGGATCACGGGTGTTTTATTTAAATTTTAGCACTACAGTATTGTAGCAGGGGGAATCCGGAGCTGATCCGCATTGATTTCAGGTCCAGGGACCCCTACTTCCAGAGATACAGGCACCGTTATCGGGTGCCGCTATCGCCGTCATGTTAAAATCCTGTGGGTCACATGGCCGTGGGATTTTAACAGTGCAGGAGATACCAGCACCCTATAACGGGGCCTGTATCTCGGAAAGTAAGGGTCCCCGAGGCTAAAATCAACTTTGTTCAGCTCAGAAGACCCCCTGCTCCCGCACAATAGTATAAAAAAAAAACCCTGCCCGGGAGCTGCAGCATTTGCGCCCCCCCTCTCGGCGTCAAATAACATTGTGGCTCATGTGACACCTCTTGACCCCGCCACGCATTGCCATGGCGACATGTGACGTCACATGACCCCGCGGCGTCATTTGATGCCACGTTGCCATGGCGACACGTCGCCAAAGACCCGCTACGAGCAGGTGAGTTACCGGATCCTCACACCTCCCCCGGCATTTAATTAAAATGCCATGGGGAAGAGCACAGGGCCTCTGTAACCACCGTGCCCCCCCTACAAATTCGCGCGCCCTCCAGTTTGTGCACCGCTGCCTTAGCGGATAGCTGCTAAGGTAATGAAGCTGCATACTGTACATTATATTTTTATTGATCGTGTGCATGAGCTGAACAAAGTTGATTTCAGCCTCGGGAACCCCCTGCTTCCCGAGATACAGGCCCCGATATGGGGTGCCGGTATCCCCACAATATTAATTAATGGCCTCTGGTCACGTGACGTGGAGAATTTAACATGGTGGGATACCAGTAAGGAACATTAGTATATATTACCAAATTACGTGGTGCATGGAGGATCTCCCTTAGTTAAAAAAGAATCGAAAATATTTATAGTACTGTATGTATTGAAACATGAGAAAATCATATCCCACACTATATACAGTACATTATGAGGTGTCCACTTCAAATTATTGTGCTGGGCAGTTTAATTTAAAAAAAGTCTGTCCCACGGTAGAAAATATTTACAATAAAATTATTGTTGAGATATTTTTAAAAAGTCCACAAAACAAAAGTGAAAAAAAGCAACACGATGCATGGAGATTTGAGAAGGTCTGTCTCTTCATTCTTCAAGACATTGGAAGAAACTGTTAGAGAAACTAGGAAATACTTGTATTACTTATTATACAACACTATATGCATTTCAAGACACATCTTACAGTATATTTTATGTAAAACATACAGGACACCTACAAGCTCATATTGAACCCTCAAAATAACCACAACATATATATAAGCATATAAGTGTCACAGAGGAGTGCTTCTGAGCATGGCAATATATATTTAAAACCAGAGACAGAACATAAAACACAGACAGAGCTCAGTGCACATCCAGTGAAACTTATACACGTACAGTGCCTAAATATATATGTATAGATATCTATTAAATAAAATGGTCTTTTAGTTTAACATTTTGGCCAAATTGTTGTAAGCCCCTGAGCCACTACACGGCAGACCACATCTCAAGGGTCCCTAACACTAATATAAATTCTTAATACCATGCATTACCAGGAAGAATGATTTATAATAAATCTGTCAAAATTAGTTGCATAGTTCTAAGTCTGATTGAAGCTTTTATTAACCTGTACATTACCAGGAAAAGCACTCTGTATTAGATTTGTCACAATCATACTGCAAGCAAGCAAGTTCCCCTGAGAGTGGGAGAGTGAGCTTTTAACCATTTAAATGTGGGAGGGGGTGAGCTTCAATTAGGTAGGAGGTTGCCACCCTCCAATCAGCTAAGACTAGCTGAACAGGAATTGTAAAACATACAGGACACCTACAAGCTCATATTGAACCCCCAAAATAACCACAACATATATATAAGCATATAAGTGTCACAGAGGAGTGCTGCTGAGCATGGCAATATATATTTAAAACCAGAGACATATATACATATATACATATATTAGTGTTAGGGACCCTTGAGATGTGGTCTGCCGTGTAGTGGCTCTGGGGCTTACAACAATTTGGCCAAAATGTTAAACTAAAAGACCATTTTATTTAATAGATATCTATACATATATTTAGGCACTGTACCGTGTCTAAGTTTCACTGGATGTGCACAGAGCTCACTCTGTCTGTGTTTTATGTTCTGTCTCTGGTTTTAAGTATATTTTATGTACCTGATTAGGTAACTCACAAAACCGCCTCCAGTTTAAGTAATTTCAAGACTTCAGATGTCTCACATTTTAATCTGGCCTGTAACTGCTTCATAAACTCATAATCACATATCTCTAACTATCAAAGAAATGTCTGTAAATTGAATGTATAACCTCTGTTCATTTAATGTAACCATGTATTGTTATCATAACTCTGTGCCCAGGACTTACCTGAAAACGAGAGGTAAGTCTCAACGTATTATTTTCTGGTTAAACATGTTATAAATAAAGATGTATTTTGGCGCAAGGAGGAACGGGACTCACCCAGTTAATCTCCACAGGATCCTCACTTGCAATCTATAGTACAGGACCGTACAAATGTTAACACGGTACACACTAAAACACACACCTTCTGTTTGCTTACTCTCGTAACCATGTGTGTACTTGTTTACACTAAGCTGCAGCTCATGTCTGTGCTCAAAAGTACAATAGGGAAGGTAATATCAAGTTTTCGATGGGTTTTTGATAAAACAAGGCCAATGACAGTACAAATGTTAATGCAGTACATACTAAAATGTGCCAACATACTGTATCAAAAATAATGCACCCAAAGTACTGTACACACTTCAATCTCCAACAAAGTGGTCATTGAATGGTATCCAGGCGGACCTTAGCGACAAAATATGTAGTCATTGGTGACCCTGTTCAGAGCTGTCAGTGTTAGTGCAGAGGCGCATGGAGGGATTAACACACCAAGCCCTACATGCATAAATGTGCATTGTATCCTGGGGTTTATGGCCTTGAGGGTGACTGGGACATTGGACCCCTTGAGTCTCAACCGGAGCCAGATGATTAGTACTGTATGGCAAAAGTTTTACACCCAATACACTGAATCAAAGTTGTGGGTCTACACAATGTTGATTTGCGTATAGTACTGCCGCATCACTGCAATCAAATACAAACTATTCACATTGTAAGACCTTGAAATGTATATAACATTTATTGGCTTATGATATCATTTTGATTTGCATATTGCACTACTAGTGCACCTTTATTACTGGAGCCTTTAATGGTACTTCTATACTTTGAAAATTACATCAATGCAATTACAATTGATGACACGATCATAAAATGTAATAGAGCCATGATGCATGTGTTACACTGTCATACTCAATGAGCACCACACAATATAGAGTACAGTTAGGCCTTACAGCCATGAGTAGGCTTCATGCTCTGGTATTTTTCATTGACATACAAACCTGTTTTCATGATAATCTCTAAAAACTCATCTATAGCATATTCACTCAAAAATGTGCTATGTTTGACCACAATGTACAGTAACTCTCATTCGAAAGAATTATATAAGCTAAAGCTTAGCACACATGATTTCACATGGGCCAGAGCTTATGTGACAATACATGCTATGGAGATTTTTTTTAAATTACTGTTACTTGTATATTCACATAGTCACATCGTCACATAGATTTTACATCTTACCTGTACATAGGGCCACCCCACAGAGAACCCCCAGTTGAGGAGCCATCAGCTATCTTGCCTCAGGAAAATGAGGTCGTAGTGTTAGAGCTGTATGAAGAAAGCATGGACACCACACCAGCAGCGGAGGCACCATGTGCAGCCTCCCAACTGCCATCTATGACAACCCACAGGGAGGTACGGCAGTGACGCATCAAAATCTATATTTCTGATTCAGGACAATAGGCATTATCAGAGGGAGACGGTAGCTTTGGGCAGACAGATAATTAATGCCCTTAGCTGCCACACAAACCAGATTGTATGAATCATCCACCAGGCAATTGAGGTGATGTACCCTTGGTCAAACCTAACACCATCGATCCTTGTGGCCAATGCAAGGTCGCAACACTCCGACATGTCCCTTTGCATTTTATCTGCCCATCAACATAATCGTGGGCTCTGTAAGTAGTGGGGAGGGCAAAGTCGCCACTCCTGTGGGCACCAAAGCATCGACATTACTGTACATTCTAATCCCTTGAGAATGTTTGTTTTTACCGTTCTATGTTACTTATGTTGACAGTTATTTAAAAAAAGTTTATAAAAAACTTGACCAGTTTACATTTTTTCTACAACATTTTTTACACGTTTACACATATTGCAACATTTCAAAGCACAACATCAAAAAAAGATACCAAAGCATTACATAATACTAATTAGCACAAATTATGAAGATTGTTTTGTCCGTGTTCTATGTAAGGATCAGTTATATAACTGACTTCACAATGGTCATTATTTTTTCTACATATTTCATGTGTATTCCACCGATTAGTACATATGACACCAACTTTCAGGAAGGCCCTGTGGTTTCTATTCTGTCAACGAAACATATGTAGCGCACTTTCCCCCACCCCCTTGGAGGATGTGTGGCTACGGTGTGTGTGGTGCAATACCTGTTGCTCACAGGAGGTCTGAGCCTCCGCTGCAGAGAGCCTGGGGTGTATACTGGTACAGTGTTCTTCAGCGCCTCTACCTGTAACGGATTCTACTGTGTGGAATTACCTGTTACAGGACCTATATATATATACTTATAAAATAACCACACACATAGGGTAAAACATAAAATAACAGCTTTACTGCAGGACGAAAGTATGGTTACTGGTTACAGCCTACCCGCCAGGCCTCGCACGACCGTAACCACCCGCCAAGTGTCCCACACTCCTGTCCACAGTCCCCACAGTACCTGACGGGGCCCTCGGGCACCCAACCACCCTGGTGTCCACAAGGATATAACCCCTCACCCTTATATGTGGTTAGCGCTGCCACTATAGTGTGTGTTGGTGCACTTGTGCGTGGGGTACCTGCCGGGTGCGTCCACACCCGGGCGCACTGCATCTTGCAGTGGGGTACACGGACCCAACGATGATCCACGACTCCGGCGCTTCCACCTCCACGTGGGGTGGTCCCCGTGTGGGGTGTCCATCTCAAGGATAGTCTCTTCCGTGGGATGATCTGGTCCCAGACTACCAAGGGCCAGGATGCCCCTGTGTCCTGGCTGTGTCCCTCACTAAAAGCTACAGGGGCAGTATCCCTATCTATGGGCCTGTCCCTGTAGCAACCACAAACTGAGGGGAGATGGGCCTAGCTGGGGCCTATCAGGGGTCTCTGGCCTAGTGCAGATGCCACAGGCACCTGCACACTCACACCCTACCCTTCAGTGTCCAGCTTCCAACTCACTAACTCCCCTAACAGTCCTAAATATCCTAACAGTCAGCTCAACTAACGTTCCAATCTCCCCTCAGGAGATTCTAGCAGCTCTATTGGTTGCCTGGCAACATGTGGTCTGCAGCCTGAAGGTAAGAGGGAGACCTGGCTACACATAAAAATGTTGATGAAGTGCTATTATACAATGTACTTACAGTACTTATTTTAGCATTACATCTTAAGACATAAGAACTGTTTTTAGCATCTTATCAGAAGTACCAATTAAAACATATGTGAATAGGAAAAAGGACAACATAAACATACTTCAGACAACACTATTGACATTCTAATATAATGAGGTTGGTTAATGAGTCAAGTTCTATACTCGAGTGGCCAGTAATGCATTATTAAGTACACAGTTTTTAAACTTTACATTGCATTGCTGCATATACAAAATAAAATAAACACCGAACACATCCTATGGTTTTTCATACATTTACTGTATAGCTAAGAGTTTCAAAGAATTAATGTTGAGCCTGAAGGAGGTCAAGAAGGCAAGTCAGCAAACCCGATCATACATCAAAATAAAAACAACAATTATTCATTATCTCACACATCTCTTTCCCTCTCCCTGTCCCTTTCATCGTATCCCTTTCTCCCTATCTCCTCTTTTTTTAAAGATCAACTATAAATGTATTTTAGCTTCAAACTATGTAGCATACACTGTATGATTTAATGACAACATTTATGTCCAGTTCAAGAACAGGTTATACCAGTTTAGAAAGCCTGTATTCCCATTCATATCTATGATAGTAATGGCGTGCTCATACTTAGCAGTCTTTTGTTGATCTCGACCTAAATATCAGCTCTATGGCCCAGATCCACCAAAGGGTGCTAAGCTTTAGCACGCGTTTACTCCCAAATGTGCCTTATTTGTTTGCTATGAGCTGAACTTACATTAGAAGGGACTCTTGCTCTCTCTAAAAAGCATACAACATTTTGTGTGATATGATAAACATATTCTCATTATGTAATATTAATTGTAAAATCATCATCATCATCATCATCATCATCATCATCATCATCATCATCATCATCATCATCATCATCATCATCATCATTTATTTTTAAAGTTAAAACATGCCTCCACTTAACGGGATACCACAATAGTTTGCAGTCAGTTAAAGGACAAACTAAAATTATATTCAATTATATTGTTTGATAGGAAAAGCCAAAAGGAAGAAAAAGGTCCACCATGCCCGAAACAGTGTTAAAGTCGATATACAGCTGAGCTCTGGTGGTAGCGAGTTCCAGACCTCAGAAGCTGCACAAAAGAAGGCCCGCCTGTCATGGTAGACCAGGTCTTATCAACACATTAATACCGGGATTCTGGATTGAGCACAACAAGGAGGGCAAAATAAATTGTAATGTATTTCCTTTTAAGAAAAACACACAAATCTTCACAATTACACTTAATAAACACTTACTGGGATGGGGAAACGAAATAAAAAGTCCATGGAATGAATGACTTAACACCGAAGTCTCTGGGCACCCCTGCACGCATGCAAGGGGGTGCGCGAATGGAGCCGTGCGACAGTCCTTGACTAGGGGCGCAAATTGCCACCCCTATATCTCCGCCGACAGGAATAATTTCAGGATCCTTACAGGATTCGTTCGGGAATCCCCAGCTCAAACGAATTCTGGAAGAGGGGTGCAAATCTTCGTTAGGATGTAGTTAACCCCTCATATTCCGGAACCGCTGACGCTGGATCTTGGACGTTTCTTGGTTGAATCAGATGTATCTCAGGTGAATCTGATGAGGATGGGGCTGCAGGCATTCTTATAGGGTTAGGAGCCCTATCCTTAACATACACAGCCAATCCAACCGTGGGAACAACTTTTCCCACCTATCCCAGACTTGCCAGTAGCTTACAAAAAGGGCAGAAGTTGCTTCCCGGTTTGCACAGAGCATGTTCTAACTTGACACCTAAGCTGCTTAGCATACCGGCCCAACCTCTTACCTGGCGACAGCAAGTCTGGGGTTTGGCTACCAGGTGTGAATTGCCCATACTTCGCACCGGTATCTGATACTTAGCAATATCCCGGCCACCCTAACACCTAGGGTCTCTGAGGCTTTTCAACTCCAGACTTCTCTAGACACTGGGGCACCAACTTAGCAGAGTGCCCTTTGAAGTACGGAGATGAAAAATCCCTCAGCTCATTCATCCATAACATATGGCCATAATGGATTAATTGCCGGGCTGACAGAAAAGGGTTCCTGCCTGTACATTTAAAACACCATTGAAATACAGTTTATTTTGTATATGTATGTTCTGTATATGCAACAGATATAAAACCCATATGAATAGTCATGGTACTTTGTTAACTAGCTGCACTCCAAAAATTAGAGTTCTAGTTCTTTCCTAGTGCAAGTTATCCATTTAATTGAAGGGGCTCTGTGATGTGGTTTGCAGTTTGACCTATAATTAGTCTGGGTTACAAGCCGGCATACAAGGTATCTGTGCTGGCTTTGATTGGTAACCGCAAATGCGTGCCACCAATTCAACTTAAGTGGATAACGACACGGCTGGTTACATTGTAGCAAGAAGGTACTTCAGCTAAACCGCAGACCACTTATTCAATTGACTTTGCGGTTTCGACGTCTGTGGTCTGGAAACTGATACCTATCTTCAATGCAACAACTTACTCGCAGGCACACTTATGCAATGTAGCGCTTGGCACAGCACTAGAAGCTCCCCCTTGTGTCGACAATACAGTTTGCACATTTCCCATTCATTCACAATACTGCAGCTAACTGCTGGGGCTGCAAAACAGGGACAATAAAGATAGGGTAGGGCAAAATATGGCATTATGGTGACCATACAATTTAACCCCTTCAGTCCCAACAAGGTTTAGGGTTAAACAGCCGGGCATAATACCTTTATTATTGGCCTGGTTAACCCTTCACCGCCACACCGCCCACCAAGCTTAAGGTGCAGCACCCTTGACACAGAGAGACAGACCCTCCCTGAGGACTTGATATCATAGCCAGTATCCCTCCAAAGCATCAAAAGAGACTACAGATAGGCAGGACCCGGGCCTCGCAAAGTTTGAAAGGTCATATCGGCCAACTTGAACCAAACATGGAAGATCACTGGAAGCAAGTGCACATCACGCAGTATGGGAGTAATATGCTCAAAGTGAGAAACATGTCTCAGGATCTGGGTAGCAGCGTTCTGCACAAGCTGGAGCCTTGGCATCAGGCAAACCAGTAGTCTTGCATATAAGGCATTCCTGTAGTCCAACCGCATCGACACAAAGGCATGGACCAATTACTCAAGGTTCATAGATGACAGGCGAGATGCAAACTCTGATAGAAAAACCCAGTCTTAACAACTGAGGCCGCTTGGGATTGCATGTTGAGACTGGTCAAAGAGAATAACAAGGTTATGAACCTGGGACACGAGCAGCGGCTGTACATCATTGATTAGGGGCAGCTTGCAAACTCTGTCTCATACTCAGGCATCTTGCTGAACCTATATTCATTAGTTCCGTCTTGTCAGGGTTGAGATTCTGCAAATTTATCTCCATCCATGCCGTCACCTGGTTTAAGCAATACATCAATGTAACAACAGCCGTCACTGGGCTGCCCTGGAAAGAAACATAGGTCTGGGCACCATCAGCATACTGGTGGCATTTCAAACCATGCTTCTAGATGATCTCACTCAGCGGTCTTACAGTTTAATAGGAGTGGTGATAGCACTGACCCTTGAGGGACCCCAAAGGGGACAGGCCCCATGGTGACAAATGGGACCCCACAGCCATCTGCTGGGTCCAGTCGTGCAGGAACGATGCAACCCATTGTAGTGGGGTCCCAGTGATACCAGCTAAATTCCTCAGGTTGTGCGGCAGCACCCCATGATCAATAGTGTCCAAGGCTACTGAGAGGTGCAATGTGACCAGGGCAGAAATACAGCCATTGTCCCCTGCCATCAATAAATCATTTGGCACACAGACCACGGCCGACTCAGTTCCAAGACCAGCTCTAAAGCCAGGCTGCATGGGATCAAGGAAGCTTGCCCTTACCAGACAATCTTCTAGCTGGGTGAAAACTACCCTCTCAAACACTTTCCCTACCATAGGAATGTTAGAGATTGGATGATAATTGGCGAGAACATCAACATCTATACCCACTTTCTTCAACAGTGGATGAACTAGCTCCTTTTTCAAGGTTACCAGCACCTCCCGCACCGAAAGGGATCTGTTGATGATCTCCACCAACCATGGAGCCACTGTATCAATGGTCTCTTTCAGGAGCCATGATAGGCAGGTATCCGAGTCACAAGTTCATCGCAACCGTGATTGAGAGGAGATCCAGGGTTAAGATTATTCTGAACTGTTCCAAGTCAAGCTTTGCCTGTGGGGCATGGCAGATCACAGAATCCAGTGGTGTACAAATAGCAGCATGCAGGGGAGCGCAATCTTTTTTCCCTGCAACCCCCTGCCAGCTGTTCCCCTCTCTGTGTGCCCCCACCTCCTCCCTTGCCTCCGGCATTGGCGTCATGACGTCACATGACCTTGCGGCGTCATTTGACGCCGCGTTGCCATGGCGAAGCATCTACAGAAGCAAGGTAAGTGCAGTTTATAGAGGCCTTTGCTGCTTCCCTGGCACTTAATGTAAGTGCCTTCAGGAAGCGTACGGGGCCTCTGTAAACCCTGTCCCCCTGCAGCGAATCTCGCGCACCCCAGTTTGCGCACTGCTGCCAGCATGGATGTAGGCAATCTTATCGTCGAAGAATCGCTGAAATTCACCACATCGTTCCTCAATTGGACAAACAACGATGCAGGAGCAGGCTGGATAAACCAGGCTGCTCACATCCTGAAGAGGTCTTCTGGATCTTTAGGCATGACATAGAATTTCTTCGCCCTGAAGACTGCATACTTATACCTCTGACATATCTTAAAGGTTGGTGAAGAGAAGCTTGTGGGGAGCGCAGATAACACCACATACAGGGAGAAAAATATAAATATATAGCGTAGTGTGTTTAAACAATTTAAGCACTGGAAAAGCAGTTCACAATTGAGGACTCACACTTTCCCAGTGAAGTATAGGCAATTGATACAACAATGTAGACCCAGTCAGTAGATGGTATCAGGAATCAGCAACACATTCCCTCGGTGTGAAAAGTTAACACACTTAGTGCAACAATGCATGTACCAGTTAAGTGTTTATCAAAGCAACAATCATTGCACTTACATTAGGCACAATGTGCAAATACACATAACAAAATCGATGCGCAGCTCTTTCGTTTCACCAGCCCTGCTCCCGAGATAGCGCTGCGTCACTTCCGGTCGCTCCGTGACGCCACTTCCGGTCGCGCTCGATCGAGATGGGAAAATCGCCGGGTGGCAGGGGGGATGCTGGATGATGTCTCAGGCTGCTGCAGGTTCAACTCTACGCGTTTCGCTGGCTTAGCAGCTTCGTCAGGAGTTCAATTGAGCTGCGCATCGATTTTGTTATGTGTATATGCACATTGTGCCTAATGTAAGTGCAATGATTGATGCATATACATTATTAAAAATCCCCATGCAAATGTGGCAAATGAGTACAGAATCCCTTAATAGAGAAATATAGTAAATGTATATTTCTAATTTAATTTTTAATAATGTATATGTTATTTTTAATAATGTATATGTGTTTTTAGCCTTCTATGTAGAATTAATAACATTTTATTATTTTTGATTTCCGCGGTGATTCTGGGCAACTTACCAGTAATGTGTAGTATTATCTACAGGGCTTATTTTCAGTCCATTTTTAGACCACCTCAGGACTGAGTGCTCAATATAGGGGGAATCTTTCTGATCACCTTTCTGATCAACACTGTTAAAATTAATATAAATTAGCCAATAAAGTTGCTGGAATATCCAGACAGACTGGACAGACTTAAGTGCACCTCTTTTCTAACGCCTGTATAACTCTATCAGTCCTTTATAAATATTCTCTTTGAAATGGGCTCACTTGAAATGCTATGCTAATCCCTTAGCTATGCTTCGCCCATTCTATCTGCAGAATTATACTCCTAAACAGTCACATGACCCCCCCCCCCAACTCCCCCCCGCCACACACACACACACACACACACACACACACACACACACACACACACACACACACACACACACACACACACACACACACACACACACACACACACACACACCATACAACCGCCTAATTGCAATATAGAGTGGACAATTGTCAGACAATATCAGGTTGAATAATCAGTTGAACCATTGACATTTATCAAATAAGTATCTCCCCAAACTTTACTTACCTTGTCCTACTTTTTATTTAGCTGGACATAGCAAAACCAGTAAGCTTCTAATTTATATACCCCCAAAGTAACCACAATATATATATTTTGCATATGAGTGTCAAAAACGGAGTGCTACTGGGCATGGCAATATATAGTTAAAATTAAGGACAGAACATAGAACACATATATGTATATCTAAACTAAAAACATATGGTCATTTAGTTTGATTCTTTGGCCAAAGTATCTTAAGCCTGCACACCAAACGTCAAGGTAGACCAAATCTGTGCAGGTCCTAACACTAATCAAATTCTTAATAACCTGTATAATACCAGGAAGAAAACTTTATAATAAAGCTGTTGTGATTAGCTGCATAGTGCTTAGTTTGATTGAAGCTCTTATTTACCTGTATAATACCAGGAAAAGCACTCTGAATTAGATTTGTCGCAACCAAACTGCATGCATGGACCTGCGTGTGGGAAAAATGAATGATCCTTAACCATTTGGAAGCATAGTGGGATGGGGGTAAGCTTGGAACCTGGGAAGATAGATATACATATGTACTTTACTGTGTATCTGTGTCATTGGAAGTAGCATTGGTCTCTGTCTGTGTTCTATGTTCTGTCCTTGATATTAACTATATTTAGCTGGACCATCAATGGAATCTTTTCCCCATCACTCCCCATCATCGGTCTCGCCACGCATGTCACCAGTCCTCTTTAATGGGTCAGACATGCCGGAGCTGCCGGAGCTGAAGCAGCAGAGAACGGATTCACCTGAGATGGCACAACAGCACATGTGAGAAAGCCCAGAGACATCTGTCCCTGAGCAACCATCTTAGTTGAGGCAGGAACAAGAGAAAATGTTGCTACAACATACCGTATACCCCCACGAGAGGATGCATCTTAAGAGGTTTGTCCATAGATTTGAAAATCATTAAAAGTCAGATGAAGGACACCAATGCTGCTTCACAGGACATAAATCAACAATACAGAAAGCCTGGGAGCGCACACAATTTTCCTGGGAAAATTTAATCTGTTATCCACTCTAAAGTACATGGCCATTTATCAGGTTCTCAAAGGAGGTGATAATATGGGATCTATGCAGTAAGTGGCGAAAAAGCACTTTCGGCAGGGGTTTGAACTCGCCATGTTTTTGGTGAGTTGCTCACACGGTATGCAGGAAGGCCCGAATACCTGCGAGAGCAACATTTCCAGACCTGGCGAGCAACCGGTGGCGAGATGGTCTGCCTGCCGAGAAGGGCTCCCCGGTGAGATCTGTCTGCAGCAGAGAGAGATCCACCTCTCACTCTGTGCAAATCTCGCCGTAAAAAATAATAATTTTAAATACATTTTTATTCTTGGTGTAGATGTGCAGGGGGTCTCCGGAGCAGAACCGCATTGGTTTGAGGTCTGGGGACCCCCTGCTTCCCGAGATACAGTCCCCGTTATGGGGTGCCGGTATCCCTCTGCTTTTAAATGTCCCAATCACGTGACCGTGGGATGTAAACAAAGCAGAGGGATACCGGCACCCCATAACGGGGCCTGTATCTCGGGAAGCGGGGGTCCCCGGACCTAAAACCAATGTGGTTCTGCTCCTGCACAGACCCCATGCACATCTACACTAGTCTCAAAACACATATCAATAAACAATAATTCATTACCGTAGCAGCTATCTGCTATGGTAATGAAGCTGCATTGTCATTTTTATTAATAGTGTGCGGGTGTGTGTGTTGTGTATTGCAATGTTTATTGGGGACAATTTTCCCCAATAAACATGCTATTATGCCTTAACCCCTTCATTTCCTTAGCGATTAGCCGCTAAGGTAATGAAGCTGCTTTAATTATTTTTATTAATAGTGTGCGGGAGCAGGGGGTCTCCTGAGCTGAACCGCATTGATTTTTGGCTCAGGGACCCCCTGCTTCCCGAGTTACAGGCCCCGGTATGGGGCATCAGTGCCAGTGTCGCCGCCATTTTTATTGTGTCCAAGTTGCATGACGTGTGACATGTGAACAATGGAATACTGGGGACTTGGGAAGCAGGGGGTCCCTGAGCCAGAAATCAAAGCGGTTCAGCTCCAGAGACCCCCTGCTCCCGCACACTATTAATAAAAATACATTAAAGCAGCTTCATTACTTCAGCGGCTATTCGCTAAGGCAATGAAGGGGTTAAGGAACAATAGCATGTTTATTGGGGACAATTGCCCCCAATAAACATTGCAATACACAACACACACACCCCCTGTGCCCCCAACAACCCCTATACCCCCTAACATACATAACATATCTTCATTTTTTGGGGATGCACAGGAATTATACTATAGGCCGGCGGTGGCCCTCAGGTGGTCCCACAGGTTTCCGGGGGTTCCCGCTTGCCTGCAGTACCAATTCTGTGCCCCCAAAAATTTAATTAAAAATACATATAAATACTTTTAAATAAATAAACCATCCCCCCACACCCTAACACATACGGTAATGGGCAAAATTACTATTATCCACATATGGATAATAATGCATTTGCCCATTTAAAATACAATAAGCAGCAGAAATAAAATAAATACATCTTGCACTCACCCCTGCCAGACACCCACGATGAAGGCCATCCTCATCCTGACCCCGTCCTTGCCCTCCGTTGCTGCCAACAATACACAAGAATAAAAAGAGACAATATAATGTCCCCTAACTCCTTAATCACCTTAGCGGTTAGTAACCGCTAGAGTAATTAAGGGGTTACCCACCCTCCCCCGCTGCTCACCCGGGAGGCCTACCCACCCTCCCCCACTACCCACCCATGAGGCCTAACCACCCTCACCCACTACCCACCAGGGAGACCTACCCACCCACACTTGGGGACAATCCCCCTTCACACCCCCCACTACCCACAATAAAAACACTACACAGAACAGACCCACTACCCACCTCCTAGGCCCCACAATAAACATTACCGTATTTAATACACAATATATAACCCACCCACCCCCTGGCCCCCCCATAAAAACATGATTTATTATTTTACATACAGGCTTAATACCCCAGGCCTATTGTAGTTCCCGGTGGTCCTGACGGGTGTCTGCAGGCCCCACAGTGCACCCCGAGGGGTGCCCATGGGCATCCGGGGGTCCTCGGGTGCTCTCCCTAGGTCCCTGCAGACCTAAGGTACCAACCCTGTATGTACAAAAATAAAACATGGCTTACATGTAACACATTGCCCCCCTCCTCCCATCCCCCCCCCCCTCTGGGAGATTTTGCTGCAACATGGAGTGTGGTGGATCTGAGTCTCCCACATGGTGGTAGGGGATGTCAGAACAGGCTCCTGGGGTAATAACTGATTCGTACTCACGTTGACAGGATCTCCATCTCTTAGAGGCCCCAGGGATGTGGGGAGAAATCCCTTGTAGGAGAGTTTATTTAGCCTTCCCCTGATAGTTTGCAGTCTCAGGCAGGAAGGTATAGTAAAACAGGAACCACTTTATTGCACACTGCAAATGGCACAGCATACACAACAACAGGAACTTTTTAGGGCCTTCATCCTCAGGATGTATCCCTGGACATTCACTCTAGGCCTAGGGCACCTGAAGCAGTCCTAGCTCCTCCCTTACTCCCTGGTGGAGTAAGAGGAGCAGTCTCCCAATCCACTCCCCTAAGGGAGGGAATTCAAACTAGCAGAGCAATGCACAGTTATTCGGGTAGACAGCCTCTCTCAAGGGTCGAGGAAACACTGCATAACTTTGGTAGTGCAGCCCCTTAAGTACAGGAAAAGCAGGAAGTAGGTCTGAGTCCCTAATTGGACACCAGGCCTTGTTGCACCGCCTTCCCTGTGACACACTGAAGCTGCAGGCGGTGGGGAAAACCCAGGATTAGTCCTGGCAGGCCTGCTTTTACTAGGGCTTACTGCCAGGAGAAGGGCAGACTGGTAGCCAGAAACTAGCCCTGGCTACATACATTTAAATAAATCAACCCCCCCCCCCCCTCACCACCAAATACATGCAGTACAGTAATGTGCAAAATATTATTTGCCCATTATAAAACACATTAACCTGCATAAATAAAGTAAATAAATACAGTTCTACTTACCACAGCAATATGAGGGGTGTCCTCGTCAGGATCCAGCAAGGTCCCTGTCCTCTGTTGCCAGAAAAATACATAGCAAATACATTCTAATGTCCCCTAACCCCTTTTTTCTGAAGCCAGGGTCACGTTTGGTATGAATGGCTCCCGATAGCATTAACACAGTTCCCTTTTAAATCACTCCAAGTCCTGTAATATTTCCTCCACTTTATTGGGAAAAGGCAGCAGGATACAGATACTTGTGGATGGTGTGTAGTGGTGATTATTAGTTAGAAACCGGTAAAAAGAGATGGCCTCACCAAAGGGGATAAACAGAGAAGGGGTTCTTTACTCACTGTCTCCAGGGTGGAAAAGGAAGTGAGGTGCAGTGTGGGTAAAGGAATAGTCTAGGGGCAGACTATGTCTGAACAAACAGGAGGGGGGGCAGACTAGCCCATTCTGGTGAGGATCTCAGAAACTGCAGTAGCAGCTCACTGATTCCATGCTCGGAGGCAAGGAATGCAACATTGTTGCAAGTTACACAGGCACAGTATGTGTCTGCAGACTCCATGCAGCTGGGAATAAGATCTGACAGGCAGAAGCTGCAAAGGAGAGAGGGGGGTGAGACAGAAATGTGGTTCTTGTTCCATAACACCCTTAATTAACTTATTGGTTAATAACCATGAAAGTAATTAAGGGGTTAACCCACCCTGCCCCGATACCCCATGAGGCCTAACCACCCTTCACCCATTCATTTGTACAGTGGCTTCATCATGCCCATATAATATATATATTATATGGGCATGATTAACCAATATACAAAGAAATGGTTAAGGGTTACCAAAACATATTAAAACATCACATAGCCAAATCAAAACATCACATAGCCACATAAAAAACACAGCAGATTGCAAAACAAAATAAAGCACATCTCAAAAGAAAACACAACACCTAGCCAAATAAATCCATCACAAATGCCAATCAAACAATTGAATGGTACAGTATGTACAGTACATGATGCAAATAATCTGTGCATCATGTAACACTATGCCAATCAATGCTCAAACTAAAAGAGACAATTACAAACAAGATACAATTCCATCCAAACAATAATAAAATAAAAACAAAGCATGAAGTAAACATAAATAAATTACCATTAATTAATCCAATCCAAAATTAAATTACACAATTCACTATTAAAACAACAAAATCAAAACATTATGAAATACATTAAAGCTCAAAGTAACACCATCAGCCAAAATATAACTACAAAAAAGAAGCCACACTTAAAAAGCAAGACCCCTCCCCCTGAAATAAACTTTTGAAAACACCACTAAAAATTTAATCTAACTAAATAAAAATACAAATTACATTGGACACACATTTCAAAACAACCAGCAAAATACATTTAAAATACATCAAAACAAGCCAAACAAGTATTTGCAATACAAGCATTGATAGTCCCTGTATGTATATATCCATATGGACATACATAAATACAAGGGCAATAAATGGGCATGAAAAACAATTCAATGACATTAAAAATACATAACAACCATATATTGTCCATGTATGTATTTATAGCCATAGGGACATATATAAATACAGGGGCAATAACTTTACCTAAAAAAATGTAAAGCCTGTAAAGTAAAATAACATACATTTATTTTGTTTACTTACCTTTAGATGACCTCACACACCGAATCCCGGGGACACCGCATACTCAAGAACCAATCCACAAACAAGAACCAGGTAAAAAAAAACCAAGTCTTTTTCTTCTTTCTTTAAATTTGTAATCCATACCGTCACTCTTCGGGGGTCTTCTGGGGTCTTCGGGGTCTTCATCTGTCTCTTTGTCTTTATCTGTACCACGCCCTTGTCCTCTTCTTTCTTCCGGAGTCTGTCCTCCTCGGCTTCTTGCTCTCAAATGAGGCGTCATAGGCTTTTAAAGGCCTATGACGTCATATTTCCATCAAATGGTTCCCACGGCCCTGATTGGGCAGTGAAAACCATGTGATTTTGTGTGTTGTTTTTATGACATCATGTAAAGGAAATGAAGCCAGCCAATCAGACTGTCTGTGCTTTATTTCCCTTTAAGATGACGTCATTAAAAGAAAGATGGCCGCCGTCACATGGTACTTTAGACCGTCAGATCGTGGGAACTAAATCCACAATCTGATTGGCTGTAATAGACCATGTGACAGAGGTTTGGGGGAGAAAGGATGTGACGTCATCCAAATGAAGTCACATGGTACTTGAGCCAATCAGCTTGGGATTTAGTTCCTACGATCCATTGATTGCCACTTTGGCTACCTAGGTCCTCTCAATGAGGGCCTAGATAGGCATTTTGGCAATTAATGTTGACCTTTAATATAAATTGGATTACTTTTCTCAAGAAAACGATCAATTTCCAATAGTTTATTCAGGTTTTAAATCTAAATCCAATCACTCAAGAGGTCATTATATTTAAAGTTTATGGAAAGGGAGTTCAAGGAGATGTGGATCTGTCAATCACAGTTTCTAGTCTAATCTAACAAAACACAAAAAGAAAGATCGTAATACCCTTAAGAATAATCAGGATATTATTGTCAAAGAAGCTGACAAGGGTGAAGCTGTTGTACTTTTAAATAAAGTCGACATTTATAATGAAGCTATAAAACTTTTGTCAGAATTGCAACCTTACAAAACACTGAAATCTGACCCTACAGTAAATTATCATGGTTAACTTTAACTTTTGCTCAAAGAAGCCCACAGAGATTTAATTCTGAACATTGAATAATTTAAATATATTGTCATTACATATCCACAATTCCTACTCTCTATGACCTTCCAAAGATCTATAAAAACTCAAGCAGCCCCACAGGTCGACCGATCATTTCTGATTTGAATTAATCAAGTAGCAATCTTTCCCAGTACATAAATACATATTTACAGCCCATTGTATTGCAATTACCATAATTCCTTAAAAATACCACCTCTGTATTACAAATGTTGAATTATTTTGAGTGCCAATTTGAGTGGCAATTGTCATGGGAGACCAGTACTTTTAACACCAAAGAAACCTTCCGGGATCATGATCACCATGCACAGGACAAAGTAATTGAATAAACTGAGTTAATTCTGGCAGGACCAGCAAATACATAATATAACATACACTCACCACACTGGGGACCTGGGGAAAGACACTAGCCTCGACTAGGTGCAGGGACCTGCTTGAGTAGGTTTACCCTGTCTGCTTCTTCTCCAGGAATTAAAAGTACTATTCACGCAATAACAACTTTGAATCTTCCGGCAGGTGTAGTTCTGTCAAGAACGTAGGATCCCTCTCTGAAACTCACTAGCTTGTTTCCATAGATGAATCTGAACTGATGGGCTGCCTGGCTCCTTACATAGCTTCTCTGAGCTATCTTTAACATGGAGCCGGCACGACAGTCAATCACAGCGTGAATCGGTAGAGGGCTCAACGGAGGCTCGCCCGGCTGCGCCTATCAGAGGAAGGGGCGTTTTAGGTACTCAAGACTGCCCCTTGAGGACGAGACTGCTTGGAGAGCGTGGAATTCAAACTGGCTCACAGAAACAGTGTCTGCAGGGCTCAGACCTGGCAACTGATTCTATTAGCCAGTCTTCTACCTGCCGCTGGGTAGGCACTTCAGAGTCTGTGGAATACAATGAGCTTTACTCGCTGTGAGCCCTATTCCCAGATCTAATCGGCTGCCTTTCACCACTCCCAATAAGTCTTGGCACTTCAGCCGTCCCCCACCTTTTCCTGCTCATATAATTTCTATGGAACAGCTCTAAGTGAATTGCTGTGTCTCCTTCCATAGAAAGGATGCTTACAGTCACATCACACAATTTACACATTACAGGGCTGACACCCAAATGGTATCACAGTGATTACGCAAAGATCACAAAACACACACATTACATTGATGGCTTCACTACGCTGGGGGGATTGCTACCACAGGGAATAAAGTGGTTTACTTATTCTATCTTTACATATAAGGGATTTACATTCCCACCCCAGATATTAAATACATTTGGTTGAATTAAACATTATTGACACACCAGTTTGCACGATTTTAGGGGTAGCTAGCTGGGCTTCACCTTTATTTTGTGATGCCAGCTACCCTTACTGTCACAGCAGTCACACAATAGGCTGGTTACTTTGGATGCCAAGCACTATGTATGAGTATCCCACTCATTAGGCCACAAGCGATAAAATATTTTTTGGATAAGGATTTTTTTTTAGATTTACAAATTTACATCCATAACAACAAAATATGTACCAAAACATATTTTAAGCTGACAAATGTTAACTCATTCTTAGACCCTTCCAGTAATCATAACTGGCAGTGGATCAAAAACATTACCTACAGTACAGCCAATTCATTAGGATAAAAAAGAATTGTACTGATGAGGCTTCCTTTTTGCAACAGGCCTCTTTTCTAGAAAAAAAGATTTACAGATAAGGCATATCAAGCATCTATTATTAAATCAGCTATTCTTAAGGCTAATAATAAAGATAGAACTGAACTCCTTAGGAAAAAGAACAAACATAATACTGCATTATTTGAGAAAAAAAATGAGAATTCCATAATATAAATAATGTAATAGCCTAAGTCAGCATACTGTACATACTACAAGAGTTTACTAACACTGGAATATTTTAAAGTTAGATCATATTTTAGTACCCCATCTACCTACATAACCTCACATTATCTATAATAAAAAAGCTTGCAATCTCAAGAACATGTTAGCGTCTAACATGTTCAAGAATTCTACTTGTTCATCCAATGCTAAATCCTTCAATAACAGCAGTGATATATTCTCACTCTCCAGTGACCCCTTAAAGGTTCACATAGATATCTTAAATGTAAAGCATGTCATCAGATGGTCCCCTCTAACTTTTTTTCATATTCCAAATCTACTTTCAATATTAATGCATTCATTAATTGCCAGACAAAATGTGTTGTATAGTTACTGCAATGTACTTGTGGAATAAGGTACAGTATGTAGGTAAAACAAAGCAACATCTAGAAATCAGAAAACTAGAACATAATAATATCATCAAAAACATTCACAAAATGACAATTATAAATATTTAAATTATTTATTACAATTTTTTTGGAATGTCATAATTCAGATCCTAAACATCTACAATTCATGGAAATAGAACATATCAACATTTCTATTAAACAGGGCCCTACAAATTAACAGATTTTAAAAAGAGAACAGTTCTGGATCTTTAAACCCTAAATCAGATACCCAGAAGGGTTCAATGATCAAATCGATAATATTCAATGTTATAAAAAATATTGTTTATATTCAGGTGCATTTTTTTATTACATTCGTATTATATTTTTGTAAATACATAATCATTTCCCCCCATTTTCATTCTTATATTGATAATCACTAGTATGAGACAATGACTCACTAATAATATATTTCTTTCACTGTTAAATATTAATGTAACTATATATTAAAAAACATCACCCTTTATTTGTCATCATTCCAAATGTATATATAGATATATAGATATATTATATATAGATATATTTTACAGATATATAGATACAGGTATATATATATATAGCTATATATAGTTATATATATAGATATATTATATATAATTCATTATCTTCACCCTCTTATATACTCTAATATTATATATTTATCATAATGTATTATTATTAGATTTTTAAACACTTTTACATTTTTATGTACTGTATATTATACATTCTATATTATTTAAATAAATCCCATTTTTCTATAAACTGAAAATTATGTATGTGTGTATGTGCATATATATATATATATATATATATATATATATATATATATATAATTTATATATATTTTATATATATATATATATATATATATATATATATATACATATTTATAAATATAGTTATATATAAAGAGAGTCATTGTCTCAAATAACAGTATGCCTTAGTTATACACAGTTTTTGATCATTGTGGTATGTATTTGAATGTTTCGACCAAATATAAGTACTGTATACATTTCAAAGTTTCCAATTAACCGATTACAAACTAGCATGTAGCAATTTCTATAGCCAATGAGCTTTGAGATAATTGTAAAAATAATGACTAGTTAGATCAGTGCTCCTACACCTGATGATGTACAGATTTGTACGAAACACGTTGTGACCACGCTCTCACGAGAATTTTTAGTTTGCCATTTTACTCCATGCAGCGTCTTTTGCTTTTCCCGGGGGGGAACCGGAGTTCCAGCTGCCCTAACTGTAAGACATCTATGGACAATGACGCCAACCTTCACAGAACATCTCTGTAAACTGCTTGATTAGATTTTAGGATATGTAGAAGGAAAGGAGCACAGCATCCGCATCAGTAGATAAAAAATAGATAGGGCAACTCCAGATGTAGTAAAATTGTGTTTATTGCACAATCAGCTTAGCAATGAAGGTGTAGGAAGGTGACACCTTCATAAAGTCCTGTTGGATGAAACATGCTGGTGTGTGTCCCGTACCGGAAATACATCATCCGCAGAGCGCTGCACCGGAAGTTCGGCGTGGTCCTTCATGCGGAAGTAGGTGCCGGGCTGGGCCTCGTCTCCGGACTCCTCCGCAGCAGCCTGTCGGGAGAAAGGGGGTGGTTCCTCACAGCTCCGCTGGATCGCGATTGTCGTCGGTTCATCTGGAACAGTCGCAGGTACCGTCTACGCTGCAGTGGGCACCGCCATTGCCGTGGAATTTTGCCGTGGTCCTGGGCGCACCAGCGCTCACCATGTGGTGGTCTCTGGACTCGGCCGCTCTGCATTGCAGGTAGGTGGCTCTTCCTTCACAGGATAGCTGGGGCGGTCCGCCGGTTGGCGAATCACCACGATCCTGGAACTGTCATCATCATCCACTGAGGTGAGTAGATACTGCTCCGTTGAAGACAGGTACCTTGATACTTCACCTTGGATGGCGGCTATGGAGCAAAGGCCATCAGGTTTTGCTGACACCAGAGGCCCGTCTCTTTCCTCATCAGGTTCGGTCATCTCACCCAGTGATTCTGACATCTGAGGTTCCAACTCTGGAACCGAATCTGGAACCGGCTCGGGCCTTGTCTCGGTCGTCGGGGCTTTGTGCTCCCCAATCAGTAGAGAGCTAGACACAAAATGGCTTGGTCCACTCACAGAGAAAATAGCCCCCCAAACAAGGTCTTCTTCCGTGAATGCTCAATCTGGGCCCAAGCACATCAAGCTGGTGATCCCATCTGTGGGTACATCGAGGAAACCTTCTGGGAGTGAGTAGTAAGCAACGTCCATATCGCCTGACCTCACTTTATGTAGACACGGCACAAAAGAAAGGGGTAAATCACTCCTCTTGCTCGCCATGCTCCATCATACTGAGGGTGCGGCAGCTTGCAGCTGCTCCTCCCTGAGTCTTGGTAAAGTTTCGTGATTGGTGCTCACTGTGCCCCCTCCCTCTGGTGGAGATTAGAAAAGGGGCACATGGTATCTCTGCATGACGTGGACTCTTTGTTGATTCAGTCACAGCACAGGGGGGCGCGGCTCCTGCTTTCGCGCCATATCCCTCCTTCAGGCAGGGCATTGGCTTTCACGTCAAACCCGGCCAAAACTTTGCACACAACTTTCTTGCAGCCTGAATGCACGCAGCACGTGCGCCATTCAGACTCGGTGGGAGCCGCCATTTAACTTCTTAGCACCGCGCGGGGCACTATTACACACAGCCACCATCTTTGGTGAACCCACGTTTTTTACAATAACACAACCCTCACTGTTTGGAAGGGAACTCACTCTTCTGTAAACACCACACTCCATTTCAGCCTCTAACCAGTGATAATTCTGCATACCCCAGGCAAGGCAAAACTCTTTCTCTTGTATACCGCACATGATGACAGTCCATTACAAGTGCTCTGTGGTGATAGACTGGCTGCCAGCTAGAAGTGTTTTTGGGGGTATTCTCCCCCCGCAGCACTGGGGCGTCACCTAATTTTGGCTGCCAGTACCGCATACCCTCTCCAGAAGTTGCTGACCCACGTTACCCAGTATACTTCCTTCAGGCATCCTACGATCCCCCGCCTCAAGGGACTAGAACAGCTATAGCTCAGCTGCCAACTCTGTCCAAATGTAACCCTATTTCCCCCACCCAATCTCACATAGGGTGTCCTAAGGGAAATGCTACTCCGATTACATGGCTTTGTGTGTGGTGCATACCTGCTGGTAACAGGGAGCCCTGGGTTTCCTATATGGTGGTAATGGGGAATAACAGAACAGGCTTCTGGGGTTTTGCTCGAATACTAATCACAGGTGCAGCACCTCCATCTTGTGCATCCCCCAGATGTATGGGGTGAAGTCTCTGTAAAAGAACTCTCGTCCCCCTCCTCCTAATATACTTCAGTCTTAGGCCAGGAGGTATAGGTAAAAACACAGGATCTTTATTTGTTCTTCCTTTATCAGCAGCCACAGATCACAGCAGTTCTTAGAGTATCCACCCTCAGGATGTCCCTGGATCCTACTCCCAGCCATAGGGCACCGAGAGTGGTCCTTGCTCTTTCCCTATCCCCTTTTGGGATAGGAGGCATGGTTCCCCACCTCTCCCCAGAGGGAGGGCCTCAAGCCTGCCAGAGCCCTCACAGGTTAGTGCAACTCACTAAAACAGTTCCAGTGAGAACCAGCCCTCTGTCACTGATTGAACAGCAGGCCTGATTGCCCCCCTTCTCTGTCTCACTGAGCTGCATGTGTGGGGAAAACCCCTGATTACTCCTGGCAAACCTACCCTTACTAGGCTTTACTGCCAGGAGAAGGACAGAATAATAGCCCAAAACTATCAAGGGCTACAACTATATACAATGTTATTAGGACATAGATTTATTTTCTTCCCCTCTAACGAGGGATGGGATCCACCTCTATAGTAGAGCCCTGGATGCTCTATCTGAGGCCACGTGTTCATGGCCCTAAACCAGATGCAGAAGGCATAGGTTGGTTGTAGTGCTGGTGGAAGGTGTAGAACCCTGTGTGTGGATCCAACTGAGGGGTGGAGTTTATGGTCTCCAATTGGCCATACCCTGTTCGATGAGGTCACCGACCTGCTCAGTGCTCAAATTCGCCTGAATTTAATGTTATTGTCTATTTTTCTTAACTCAATATTCTGCTGCTGCAGGAATACATTTTTCACATTTTAAATTTTCAGCCCTTTTTATACAAGATGTTGGCTTCTTTTTTTTAACTGTAACTCCTGTTTTCTCAGAGCAATGTCTGAGTTTGAGCTTTCTCATCTGGTCTTTACGGTGCTATACCTGTGCCTTATGTAACTCCATTGTTTCTGAAGAGAATTGTAGCTACTTTGCTGGTTGGTGTGACTGGAAAGCTTGGTGGTGTGGCCCAGTATCAACAGCATTTTTTGGTGCCACCATTTCCCTTGTTTTTCTTTCTGGTGTAAGTGTTGGAGTATGTGTAGGTGTTGATTGTGAGCAATCTTGGAAATATGGGGTCAGTGGCTCAGTTGGGTGCTGTGTTGTATGCCAAGATGGAGCTATAAGGTAACATACAAATGTATTACTTATAGGTTCACAACTGAATGGTATGTGTGATGCTTCCACCTATTTACATGTACTGTAATATAAATACATTGGTATACATGTAAAGTGTTATTTTTCATTCATCTGTACACAAAATATAGCTATATTTTCTTCCTAGTAACACATACTTCATAGTTACATAATATGTACAGACAAGTTATATACAGCATCATTAAAGTGTATTATACTGTATATACAGTATGTCAAAATGTTCTGCTGGTTTGTTGGACACTGTTTTCAACTGTCAATCATATACTATATTGTATAACGTACATGTTATGTTAATGGTATATGACTAGTGAAAAAGAGTGTGTGAAATTTTCATCACATGTAACATTTCATTACCATTACATTGGTCCAGATGTTTTGGGGAGCGCAGGTATATGAAATAAAAAACATACAAAATACTGTATAGTGAAATATGTCTATATAAAACTGTGGACTTAATTGGTCAAAATCCAACAGAGTGTGTACTCACAAACTCCCAAATCTTTTGTGCATATCCAAAACTGTGGCAAATATTGTCTTTGAGGTGTCTTTCTGTCTGTGTTTTTGAGTCTCCAGGTACAGCAGCCATTGTAAAATAAGGTGAAGAACCAAATAGTGTGGACTTATAACACACTTTTATCTGTAGATTCAAATATAAAATACACTCACATGGTATCACATAAAAATGCGCAATCGAGCAAGTATTGGAACGCGACCAGCTGGGGTGTTGGAAGTTCTCTCAACTCTCCTCCTCAGCAGGGCTCGCGTCGCTCGTCTCCAGTCCTGCACGTCCGGGTTTGGTTCCCGGATCATCTCCAGGTGGGCAGGCAGGCAGCACAGCGTTCAGCGTCCTCCTCAGCAAATCTCTTTCCACTCAACGCGTTTCTCCGGGTCTACCGGTTTCATCAGGCGTTTTATCAAAGACACCTCAGAGACACAGTACTTGCAACAGTTTTGGATATGCACAAATGATTTGGGAGTTTGTGAGTACACACTCTTTTGGATTTTGACCAATCAAGTCCAGGCTTTTATATAGACATATTGCACTATATTTTGTTTGTTTTTATTTCATATACCTGCGCTCCCCAGAACATCTGGACGATTAAGAAAACAATCAAGAAAGGGTTTGAGCTGCAAATTACGATTATTTGTATTATCTATTTGATCACGCCACTATACATTTTGCGGAATTATCTTGCACTTTGATGATTATGTTCACGGAATAATCACATTACTCTTATTTTAATAATTGTATTTAATTGGTTTAAGCGCCTATAGGATAACACTTTTTTTCACATATTACCATTACATCACCTGGTTCTTCATTAGTACTTGTTTTGCCAGTGCCTCTGATCCCTGGCATTCCCACGACGATGTCCGAATGCATTATTGCATTCAGAGAGTTCTCATAGGCCATGTATAATAAGGTGACCGTAGGTCCTCCACTAGTTCCTCGTGCAAGTTTTGCTTCTGGTGGCATTTTCTCCTTTGATATCCGAATACAATTTTTTGCAGTTTTTCCCTGCACGTGGAATGCTGCCAACGCTGTTAAAAGCAGCTGTGACCTCCTTCCATTTATGGCCATTGAGGTTTTATATGCGACAATTTTTTGTATCTACACAATGTTTTCCTCATCTGAAAATTTCAGATTATGCAGCCGCTGACTCGGCTGCACCACTGGCATGTTACATTTGGGGACACTGTAAAATTGCCTCCCCTAGGCCTTTCTGCTGTCCACTGTCTTCCTGACTGCTCCTCCAACACCCCTGTGCCATGTTCCACTCTCCTCTCTTCCCCCTCCCCCCCATTTTCGTAACCTGGCACATTCCTGCACTGACCTACAGTATGTATTATCCCTTCTACACTTTCCCCACCACCACTCCTCTGCTCCTTGGACCGCCACTCTGCCGCTCCTCACTCCTCCTCTGCTCCTCACTTCTCCAACCGTCACTCCGACGCTTCTCACTCCTCCAACCGCCACTCCTCATTCCAACGCCACTACTCACTACTCTGCCCACCACCACTCCTCACACTCCCTCCAGGCACTCCACTCACTCCAATTTCCTCCATCTCTTGCACTCCTCAAAATCACACAACAAATATGAACACACAGACAAAAGACAAACAACTTCCAAAGTACATAAAAACTCACAAACTCAAGCACACGAACACCCACACAGACATACAACAAATATCACAAGACAACTCAACCAGATAACGCAAGAAATAGCACATAAACTCAAACAAACCTCCAACTCCTTGTAGCATAGTGTGTGCTCTCTACCTTCCAACAGCACTGCCAGAGTTTGTTAGCAAAGCATGGGTTTATATAGGTTTCTACACAGGATAGTCTTGCAATGTTTTGCCACCATTTTATCACCACTTACATTGCCTCCACTATAACATCAACGTAATCTTTATTGCAACATACAGATGCAGCCACCAGTATTAGAACACTTACCAGCGTTTTTCCAATGGTTAAACAATTGATCTGTACCTACCTTTTTTTACAGTACTAATTCATGTTTTTTTATTTTTAATGAAATGCAATACTAACACACTTTAACCGGAGTGTAACAGGGCCTTTCCCCTGTCTAAAAGGCTTCCAAAATAAAGCCTGTCTTTTGCTGATGAGTCCGGCAGGGAGCTGGTTAATTTCATCAGGAGTTAATTTACCAATCTCCACCGGGCTAATCAAGCAGGCTTAAAAGCCTGCTACCCAGAACTCTCCCTGTGCCTAGGATCTCTAGCACAGGGAGAGTCTGTGCTGACAGAGAGATCCCAGGAGAAGAGATACTCCCTGTTCCAAGGATCACCGGTCCCTGGAACCCGCCAGAAGGAACCCCACATACACAAACACAGACCCTGGACTGACGTGGAGAGCACTCTGCCTACAGGTACCTCCCTTTCGACTGGTGTAAAAATGTTGGTAAGGGGCCTAGCCTTCCAGCCCTCAGATAGGGACCACTGATTGTTAGTCAGTCCCCTACATCGGGTTAGGCCTTGTTGTTATTTTCTGCTGAAATGTTGTTTGCTGATATGAAGCTGTTGTCTGTTTGAAGCTACTGGCTAATAAAACCTACATTTATTTCTCCTAAAAACATCTCCAGTGTTGAACCCTGTGCACACATCTCCTACATGGAGTTTGATGTATCTGGGCCAATGTACAGTATATTAAGATTACTTGCCACTAATTACCAGAAGAAAGGAAAACTGGCACTGCTGGCTACCTCATATATTTCTTACAGACGCTTGTGAATACACTGGAGGGGAAGGGGTCATGGTACGAGGATAATTGGGTTATGTTCTTTCATGTACATTAACATGTGCAGGATCGACCTTCCCCTAAAGCTCTGTACCTATAATTGTGTCACAGCTCTTTCTCTCTCTGATGTATCTCACAAATACTAAAACACTAACACAGACATGTATTTGATGTGTTTCTTGATGCTTTAGCACTTTGGGATGTCTCAGACTCTTTGATATACCTCATCATTAACTATATTTTGCCATCACAATGTATGATAACGGGACTTTTTCTTGAATATTCGAAAAGACTCATACAATGCAACTGGCACACAATACTTTATTGATACATATTATCCAACAATTACAAATGTACATGGACATGATGATTCTTCTAATATATGTCTGTGAGGATTGGGCGCATGCTGCGCCCACATCAAGCTCTGGTTGTCTGATTGGATACAGCATTGTTCCTGCCTGCTGTGCAGCTCTGCGCCTGGTTTGCTCTTCCTGCTATTTAGGCTCAGCTTCTTTCACCAGGAAGTTGGCTGAACATAATCTCTTGTGACATGTGCTGTTCGCAAGCACTCTGCCTCGCCTCATCTTGCCTTGACTCTGCTGACTTCTCCAATCCTCAACCTCAGCTAGTGTCCCCTTTGATCAGTACCTCTCCACTCATCGACCTTAGCTTTCTCTCCTACTACTCTGTTCTCTCCTACCCTGACCCAGCTACCCACGTCGATGAGTCTTGCATCTAGACATGGCTTCGCGGCTTCAGGTCAGTGTATCAATATCCCCACCGCAACCTTGCAGTTCCGTCCTGTTTGTGGTGAGCACCTGCTACAATACCATAGTAAAGACTAAGGGCAGTATACCAGAGCCTATATGTTAATACCTCAGATATCTTATACTGCAGCCCTTTGTTACAGATATAGCCAGACTTACTTTTTCAGTACCGTGATCAGGCGCAAGATTCCAGCTGCTGCAACACTTTGTTCACCGTGGCTCGACCGCGAGGAGGTGACGGTCAGCCAGCAGAATTATTTGTGGGGTTTATTTATGTAATTGCAATTCAATATTGTGTTTGGCAGATGTGCCCTGAATATCTTGACCCATGTCCGCATTAGACCTGATAAAAATTTCACAGGTAACAATGTCACTAGAAATTTCTAGAAACCCTTTATTATTAAGATGGAAGCCAGACATCTAGGCCACACCACAGAGCCTGCTGGTATTCCAAGTATTCCCATCATTCCTGTGCAGAGAGTTCCCATGGAACCAATGGACCGTGTCTGGATGGTACTTTTCCATACCAGAGTAAATGTGTGAATACAGTACTTATAGTACTCTAATAATTGCATATTGTGTGTGTTTATGTACAAATTATATATAAAATATACTGTTGTATTTAAAATCTCTTATTATTTTATGTTTTGTAGAGGAACACAGGCCGAGCGAACATGTTCCACCAGTTACGGCTCAGAAACCAGCAGGAAACAGAGCAGCGACGACCTCCTTGGCACTGCTGGGGATGGGGACAATGCCCACAAGGGCTGGAGGAAGGGGAAGGCAACTATTAGGGGCCAGATGGGGACTGATGGGTTCTCTACAGTGATCCTGTATCGTTGTTTGTGTGTTGTACTGTATTAATGCTGTTTGGAGATGTAGGATGTGTATTGAATTACTTGTTTTCTTTTAAAACTGCAGTCAGAATTTTGATTCCTACGCCTCCACCGTAAGGAGGAGGAGAACCCGTCCACACGCCCAGGTGAAGCCTGATCCTGAACCCTCTTCCAGCTCCGACCGAAGGAAGAGGTCCCTGCCTACTTCAGGACTTCCTTGACCACCATCCAAGAAGAAGACAGTTAAATACAGAAAAAAGTTTTATTTCAATTTTATAAAATAAAAGTATTTAAACAATTATAATGAATTCCTACTTTTTCTGTTTTGGGAAAAGATGAATGAAAGTGTGCACTGGTTCCTAGATTGTGGGACCGTTCAGATACAGTACTGTTACCAGGGCAATAATGAAAAGAAGATGAACAGAGTTTCTTCACAAGTGAAAGTGTTAATGCTTCTCTAACAATACTAGATCTTATGTTCTATTTTTCGCTGGCTCAAACCATGATGCAAGGATTATTTTGTTTAAATAATGAAAAAAAAAGGGGGGGGGGAGAATATGCAGTGGTAGCTACCCAACAGAAATGTCAGAATGGGTTAAAAAAATAATATAATAATTACACTAAATAGAACAGAAAAAAACCTCAAGCACTTACCTCAAGTACAGTGGATGGTCAGTGAACCATACAGTAAACATTGCAAAAATATAGCAATCAAGAAGACATAAAAGTCACAATATAATGCAGAAGCTATTACACAGACATTAAATACAAAGCCTTGTGATAGTCCCATAGAGTCTGATTCAATCAGTCCCAAATTATTAGGCGATGCTACTTAATTTAAAAAGAGAATGAATCCCGAATCCTCTACAGGCACTACAGAAAAATGAAAGAAACAAAAAGCTCAAACTCCATAGTGAAATATTTAAGTAATAATCCCTGAAGAACAGGGCATTATTGGCCACTAATGCCCTGTTCCAAGGGGATTATTACTATTATAGGCTAAATGTAGGCTTATTTCATAAATAATAGACACTTTTGTATAGTTAAATAGATTTTTTTATTAAAATAAAATGCTAAATACATGAAACCACCTCTATATATGCTTATGTAGCCAGGTCTCCTTTTTCCCCACTGACCCCCCTCCTTCTTCCGCATACAGCCACCGCGCACGAGGGCGTGAAGGGGCAGGTGCGCGAGTAGCGCGTTACTGTGGAGTGCGGGCCGGTTGCCGGGGATGCGATCGGGCCGTTGCTAAGGCCGCGGTCGCGTCTCTAAGGTCCCAGCGGCCGGCGAAGAGGGCGCCGTCATTACCCGGCCACTCGCGCATGCGCAGTGATTGCGCATGCGCAAGGGAGCCCCCAGAGCCAGGACAGAGTCGCGCGAGAGTAGGGACAGGGATAGAAAGGTTGCGGCAGCCATTAGGGATTAGTGAAGGTGCAGGAGAGGCGCGCACGTGGCCCCTATGTGTTTCTAGGCTACATGGGACTACAACTCCCATGGGGCATAGCGAGACAGGCACCAGGTGCCTCATAGGAGCCAATAGGGCTGCAGGATTGCCCTGGAGCAAGTGGATACATTTGGCGGGCTTTCAGCTACGTGGCAATCAGAGACCGGAGCAGCCCATGGAAGAAGGTAGGGTACAGGAGTCGGGGACTCCCTGTACTAGGCCAGCACCCCCATTGCCCGAGATAGCTCAGCTCCCCAGTAAGGTGAGTGTTGCCAGGGACAGCCCTCAGGTTAGGGACCCTGCCACTCACATTAGTGGGAGCTGGGAAAGAAAGGTTACAGAGAGTTGGAGAGTTGGAGCTGTGAGGGAAGGAAGGGTGCGGGGAGCGAGTGCAGCTCCTGCCCCACACAGGTACCCACACCCCAGGTAGGCCCCAACTCACCACTAGCTTAGTGGGTAAGTGCTTAGGGAGGCCCAAGATAGGGACGCTGCCCTTAGTATAGAGTGCTGCCTTGTCAGAGTCACGGCTGTTAGTGCTGTGAGGTCTGACAGGCAGGCACCTTGTTGCGCAGCACGTTGGCTGCCAGCACCCAGTGAGCTACAGCTTGCTGCTGTAGGCACTGGGACTCGGTAAGTGTTATAAAGCATAGTCAGGCCGGGAAGAGTTAGGGGATTGGGGCAGGTTATTAACCCCTGTTAGGCCCCTAGGAGTTTTCCCCTAGCCACTTTAGGTTGCGGTACCATAGGGACAGGCCCTAGGTTAGGGTTCCTGTCACGTTAGAGCCAAGTGTTAGTTAGGGACTCAGCGGACGCTGCGGTCCCTGTGAAGCGGTTCGGACCCACGTTGGGGTCCGCAGAGACTATTCCAGAGTGAGACCGCCCTGGCGGTCCACGTACAAAGGAGTTCGGTTGGAGGATCAGACGGATTCATCACACGTCTGACCCTTTGCGAAGCCAGTTGCTGATCCGAGTACCGGAGTGCTCGGCAGGTACCATACAGTCATAAGTGCACCAACGGGCCCTTAGTGTAACTGTGACTGCGCAGTCACCCACGTTCTCTCCAAGAGTGCGGGACATTGGGTGGGATTCTCGGGACACTGGGTGGGATCATCTGGTGTTGGGGAAGCGTCCTGCGCGACGCAGTAGGTGTCTCCTCTAGAGAGGGACACAGGTTATATTATTGTATTGTAGTGATATGTTGTTTGCATGTTAGTAAAGTCCTTAGTTATTATACCTCACCATGTATGTTATTATTGATTGTCCAGCGAGGAACCACTCCCCCTCTGGTGGGAGCCATCGCAGGTGGAGCGCTGAATTGAGTAAGTGGTTACCCCTAGTATAATTGCCCCAGGTTCCCCGTGGCGGAAGCTCAGCCCTCCTGCGAGCCAACAGGTAACGCACCACACCCGAGTAACATTGTATGTTCTCCTTCACCCCACACTAAATCTGCGATTGGGGGGTGGGAATACCCATTTGGAGGCGCTGCTGAGATAGACCTGGGGTGCCCTGTTTTCATTTTTTCCAAATTGGCCAATTTAGATTTTTCACCATGTTTGGGCCTGCAAGCCATGAGGCCCACGAACGAACCAAGAGGACAGAAGTATCCCCGCGACATGTGCTAGTAGTAGGGGATGTTCCCAGTAGTGCCGTGAAGTTGAGGGAAATTTGTGAGGCCCTAGGGAGACTCCTGGGCATAGACCAAGGGTGGAAGAGGATAGAGCACCGGTACGACCCCACTGACCAGTGTTGTAGACTATGGTTAGTAACGGATCAGGAAATATGCCGGGGAAATGTAACTCTGACCTTGCATTTCCCAGAGGCCCCACCAGAAGGCTACCCTCTTGCATACTCAGAGAGCCTTAGTGAGATTACCCGACCTGTGATCAAAATGGAGGCTCCCTCATCAAGGGAGTCACACGTAAAATGGCGTCTCCCGTCAAAGCAGGAGAGCACATGTGCTGCTGACTGCAAGCCTGCACCAAATTGTGTTGCAGAAATCCGTCCGGGACTGGCGGGAAACCCAGAGCTCCGCCCCCGCAATGTGAGTGACTCAGTGATAGAGCGAGCCCCTCCTTTACATTCCACCAGGGGGAGCAAGCAAAGTGAACAGCCATCAACAACTGCTGTTCCCATTAAAAACAGTACAGAATGGGGAATGCGCATGCGCGGCTGGCTGGTGATGGATGTGTAATCACACAGCTCCACCAACAGCCGGCAATTTTTAGCAAATAAACAATACCAAAACCGGCAATTTTGAAAATCAAAATAGTGCTACAGACGTCTAAACCCACCCCAGATCGGCAAATAAACCCCAAAAAAGGATGGCGGCAACGAGACAGAAGTCCCGACGCAAGTCGGATGTCAGGGCCTACTTTACCGGGCAAAGCAAGGCTGGGGCCGCAGAGCTTTCAGCGGTCTCTGACTCAGACTCAGCCCACGATGCGGAGGGTTCAAGGGCTACAACGGAGCAATCTAGAGTCATCAAAAAAGAAATATCCCGCCTACTAATAGACTTAAAATCCTTTTTCAGAGGAGAGGTGGAGGGGCTCAGGCACGACCTTGTGCAAATAGGGACAAGAACCAATGAGAGTTGGTGAAGAGCGCATGAATGTCAGCTCTAATACCCACAAAGAAACTAACTCCCGGGTGCAGGCTTTAGAGCAGAGAGTTTTGGACTTGGAGGCCCGACAAGAAGATGGAGAAAATAGGGACAGAAGAAACAATTTAAGAGTCCGGGGGATCCCGGAGGAGATTCTGGATCCAGAGGCCCTGCTGACCCACTGGATGGCCTCTATCCTACCGGGTAACCCGGAATCCGACTTCAGAATGGATAGATGTCATAGAGCTCTACGTTCCAGACCTCTGCCATCAAACCCCCCTAGAGATTTGATACTCCGGCTTCACTACTTCTCCATCAAGGAGGAGGTGAGCAGAATCGCCCGTGCCACCCCCCATATTACCTTCGAGGGGATCACCCTTATGGTCTTTCAGGATCTGTCTCCCATCACGTTAGCCCATCGGAGAGCGGTAGCACATATCTCTAAGGCTTTAAGGGACAGTGAGGTGAGATACAGATGGGCATTCCCATTCGCCCTCGTGGCCATCAAAAATGGCAGACCGCATGTACTCAAGCACCCCTCAGAGGGAGCAGCCTTCTTAAAAAAGCTGGGGGTGCGGGGGCTGCAGGACAAGGTGGCAGAGGGAGACCAACAGGGGAATAGGGCGGATTCCCCCCCAGGGAGACGTGGTCCTTCTCCCACGACAGAGAGGAGACAGAACAAAGAAGAGGGGCACGGAAAAAGCCCATAAACTATGGACAGAACACAGACCGTGAACTGAGGTTGCGCCTGTTGCGCGGTTTAAACAAGTTTTTGCCCTTTAACTCTGCCAGGCATCCTTCCTACCGGGAGACTCCGGAGGTGCTTGAGTCCTCAGGATGATCCACAACTGAGCGCCCTAAAGAGACTGAACCAACACGTGTGCCCCAAAATGGCGTCTCTCTGCCTACCTGAGGTGAAGGAGGACATCAAGGCGCGAAGTCTCCCATGGCGGCGGGGGTTTCGGCGGGAAGGAATGCTCCGCTGTCAAGACCCGCCCAGGGAGCCTCCCTCGATACAGCCTTCTTTCCGTGGAGATCCGCCTCTGACTGAGCAAATCCCGCCCACACCCGTGACGTCGAGGGGTCCGCTCCCGCGAGAGCAGCAGGAGGGACGCAGATAGAGGATCCGGCAGGCGGCAGTATGACGTAGAAAGTGCGGCGACAACCCGGAAGTGATTCGGTCGTCCCGGGGAGCGACATCTGGATATGCTGAACACTGCGGGATAGAACCATGATAGCGGTGCAGAAGGAGGATGCCTGGCCGCTCGGGGGGGGTATATCTGGACGGTGGGAGGGGAGCGGGGGGGTACGGGAGGGATTAAAAAGTATAGCGAGTACGCAGAGGAGCTGAGACAGGCAGGGGAGGTAAAAGAGCGTAGTGAGCAGGGAGCAGAAAATATATATAATAAGTATGCCGCGGCTATCTGATAGATATGACTCCAGAGGGAAGAGGGAGTAGAGAGGACGTCCGAGCCAATGAACACAGGGGGGTAGATAAGGGAAGGAAAGTAGACAGCGGCAGAACGGGCCCAACTAGAGTAGGGGTTACAGAGCTAGAGGAGAGTTAGGAGTTAGGGAGATGAGCTCAAGGTAGTTAAAGTTTAAGCATTGGTTAACTAGGATTAAAAGTATAGGTAGCTGTGCAGCTAGTTGTCAGGTTTTGGACTAAACATAACTGCCGGCGGGGGGGGGGGAGTAACCACCACTCTGCCTGCAGGTATGTGCGTCATCTCCAGGAGGTGGGACATGTCCCACTTACCTGGCAAAGACCCGGTGGTCCGTGGCCGGCTTCAGGAGCGATGGAGTTGGACCAGGGGGGAGGGGGGTCCAGGGAGAAAATATCTCCACCGGGCAATGAACCCGAGGTCTATCAGGACCAATACGGTTCTTGTGGTGTTTCTAAGTGTTATTTGTATGTATTCTTCCTTCGTGTCGTATCCCTTTCCCTTCCTAGTCCCAACCGGCGGTAGATCGAATCTGCGCTTCTGGGGTCTGCACTACGAATATCAAGTACAGAAAAAGCCCAGGGATTTGGGTAAGATCAGATTTGATTATAAACTAGCACTCCACAGACACAGCTTCATAAAATGGAGGTAATCTTTATCTCGCAAAACGCCAAAGGGCTCAATAGTCCACATAAGCGACGGGTAGCTTTTGCAGAGATTAAGAGGAGAAGGGCCGATGTGGTCTTCCTCCAGGAGACGCACTTTAGCTCGCGCAATAATCCAAAATTCCTAGACTCTCACTTCCGAAAGTTCTTCCTAGCATCAGGGGAGGAAAAAAAGAAAGGAGTAGCTATATTAATTCAGAATAACACCCCCTTCCAGGTTGAAAAGATTAAAAGGGACCCTAAGGGGAGGTACTTAGTACTGATCGGGCTCCTTAAGCAGGTCAGAATAACGTTGGCATGTATATATGAGCCTAGCGAAGGACAACCAGACTTCTATAACGCATTCTTCCAGAAACTACAGTTGTGGGCCGAGGGACATATAGTTCTGGGTGGCGACTTTAACACAGTCATGAACCCCAGGGTAGATAGATCCACATCCCAGAAAACCATGAAGAGAGAGGGGAATATCTCGCTACTGAAAGGTCTAAAACAAGTTGGCCTAGTGGATATCTGGAGAGAGCAGCACGAGGGTGACCGCAGTTACTCCTTTTACTCCCACCCCCATGACAGCTACAGTAGGATTGACCACTTCTTTGTATCGAACAGAATGGTCCCACAAATTTCCGATACAAGCATACATGATATTACATGGTCGGACCATGCATCAATAGAGCTAAGATGCAATCAAATTGGTTGTGCCAGACAAGGAGCAAACTGGAAGTTAAACGAATCGATAATTAAAATTCCGGATATACAGAAAAAAGTTAAATGGGAAATCTCTGAGTACTTTCGGATAACTGAAAAAAAGAGAAAAAGATCCTCCTTGAATGCACTCGGATTGGCCAGTGATTGATGATAATGAGTGTATTTAAAAACCTTTTAATCACAAGAGAAGGTTTAAAATAGGATTGTATAGAGGGGCATGGTATATATAATCCAGGGCCAGCCCCTAGTAGGCAAACCAAACAAAATCGTCCTCACTTGAGAGGAGATATAAGTATGACAACACCTTAATGTGGAACTGTGTCGCTCAGACAATCCCCATTACTATAATACCAGAATCGACGGCCCATAAGCCGTATGGAAATCCTTTTATCAATAATTCAATGAACCTAAAATGGTATAGGTCATTGAAGCTAAGTCTGGAAGGGTGATTATCTTACACCGAATGGACAGATGGTATATATCTGGATGATGTCCCTAGTCCACTTAAGCGGTGTGTACAACAAATAAACAAAACATGGTGAAAACAATAACAACGCAACAAAGATGATCATCATAAAAATGGAAACTCAACCACCATATGCATGTAGTAGTGGGATGCGTAGCTGAATAGTGTGTAGGCTCTGTAAAGGGCAAGCACAAAGTGTGCTATCGGAAACGCCCTGAGGCACGGTTCGAAGACCGTATCCAGTTATAGCCTCATGTATGTAATGGTGGGATGCGTAGCTGAATAGTGTGTGAGCTCTGCAGAGGGCAAGCACAAAGTGTGCTAACGGAGAACGCCCTGAGGCACGGTTCAAAAGACCGTATCCAGTTATAGCCTCTGTGTACTGGTGGTGTTTAATGCAGAGATCAAAATCACAGGTAGCCTCTCTAGAGTCCGGTAATAAACGCTGATCAGACCTAATAATTATAAGTTACTGATAGGTACAAGGGGTAAGGAACAGCCTGACTCATAAGTCATATTGAGTCTCCCTCTAAGCAAGTAAATATAGATTGCTAGGGCTGATCATGGTCTGTGACCAGTTCCCCTGATTACACCTCCCTCCCTTATGTGCATATAGTATGCTGGTGACCTGAATGGTAGCTATGGTAGAAATGGGAACATAGCAAACATAATGATGCACAGTATAATATCAGGACATAAAAGTATCTTAGGTCCTAATAGGGGTGCTACTTAGCTCATGGGTGCATATAGAAGCCATTACACCATCGTAGGTAGAAGGGAACGGCTACAGGATACCATGGGAGGGGTGTTCCGGTCTCGAGGCAGCAGCTACAGCCGCGGAGGCGCCATCTTGGATGCGGTGACGTCACCACGCTCGTAGTCACCTGACGCACGTTTCGCGCGGGATCGCGCTTTCTCAAAGGTACGTGCACGCTCTTGGAGTGCACTTTAAGTAGCTAGTGGTTGCCACAGCGACCGCTGGGGGCGTGTCTCCCCTTCGTCGCTCGCTTGCCTGAACTGCTGCACTGTCTGCTACACAGCCGGCTCCAAATTAGTGAATCATGTCATGACCTCCACGTATCTGGGGGTATTATTAACCCTGGTAGTTCACCATTGAACAGTCCAAGGTATTTGAGTATCCTGTGTGCTATGTGGATACTGCGGATGCAGGTAAAACATGCGTCCCTATAAGGTTGTGTAATAATGTAGTTCACCTTAAAGTGGCAGTCTCATATATATACACAGTAGCTATATCCTTGCCCTAAAAGAGTGGTCCAATACCCTTCGTTAGAGCACAGTGTGACAGTTTGGAACACGGGGTAGACTAACAGAAGGAAGGAAAGGAGGTAGGTGATTCTCCTTGAAGTGGCTATGTCACATAGATACACTAGCCACACGTTTGCCACAGTAAAGTGTTTATAGTGGATCCAATATCCCTAGTTAAGGCACATTATGGTGGCTTAGGGTATGTGGTAGGGGGTAAAGGAGAATAAAGGAAATGAGGTAAGTGGCCCCATCCTCGACTGAAATTGCAGAAAGAATTCTGCCTGCTGGTGATTACACTTGGAATCATGGGTATCATAAGAAGGGTAGAGGTTAGCGCAGGGGAAGCGAGTGGTCAAGATGCATACAGAAATACCACCCATCTCAGAGGGCAAGAACATAGATAGGATAGCACCGGATATACTGTTGGATGGTATTGAGCACACTCGTGGGTGTGTGTGGGGTAGGGAAGGGTAGGTAAGTCATAGAGACATCAAATAAACGGGGAAAAAAGAAATTCCTCGTTGAGTCCCCTAGGGACCAAGGTACCCAAAGTATAAATCCAACGAGATTCCCGTCGTAGGATCTCGTTGTCCCAGTCCCCTCCTCTACTGTGATTGGATACGGCCTCAATACCTACAAATTGAATAACTGAGGATAGTCCTTGATGTTGATTGTGTACGTGGTTAGCAACAGGGGTATCCCGATGATTCCGGATGTCCCCTAGATGCTCAAGCACTCTGTGTCTTAGCTGTCTTTTTGTTTTTCCAATGTATTTTTTCTTGCAGACACAGATAATCTGATAAACCACGCCCACAGTTCTACAGTTAATAAACTGACGGATGTTGAAACTACGTGTGTCATTCCAGTTATTAAAAGTCTTTGTGGGGGAACAAGAGGTGCATGCAGTGCACTTGTGACATTTAAAGAAGCCATTTGATCTGTTGGCAAGCCACGTCCCTGTAGTTGGTCTCTGATAGTGGCTATGTACCAACAGATCACGTAGACTGCTGGCTCTCCTGCTTACAATGGTCGCCCTCTCATTCAGGACCTCTCTCAGATCCACATCCTCACGTAATACATGCCAGTGTGTGTTCATAATGTTGGTAATTTCAGGCCATTGGTTGTTGAACGTACCAATGAAGCGTATCACTTGTTTATCAATAGGTGATGTGGCTTTGTCATCCAGCAATGTATTTCTGTCTGTGTGCCTAGCTCGTTGATACGCTCTCTTAATAACCCTATTGCTGTAACCCCTTTCCATGAATCTTTGTTTCATGGCTGATGACTGGGTTTCAAAGTCCTCGTTAGAGGAACAATTCCTCCTCAGGCGTAAGAACTGGCCAGTTGGTATCCCCTTTAGCAGATGTTTTGGGTGATGGCTATCTGCTCTGAGGAGGCTGTTCGTAGCCGTGGACTTCCTATGGAGGGATGTGGCCAGTGTCCCATGTGTGGTTTTAGAGATCGTAAGATCAAGGAATGTAAGGCTCACCCCGTCAACTTCCGATGTTAATCTAAGGTTCAGGGGATTGGTGTTCAGCTCGCCAATGAACGCATCGAGGTGCGTTCTGGTGCCCTGCCATAGGACAAAGATATCGTCGATATACCTAATCCACAGCAGTATGTGTGAGGTATACCGACGATAACGTTCCTGGAAAACCACCTCCGCCTCCCACCAGCCCAGATAAAGATTGGCATAAGTGGGGGCGCAGGTGGTCCCCATGGCGGTCCCACGGAGTTGATGATATAGTTTACCATCAAAGGTGATCACGTTGTGTGTCAAAATAAACCTTAGAAGGTCAAGGACTAGTATGTTATGGTCACTGTATTCAATTGTCCTTTTACCCAGGTAGTATTCCACAGCCTGGATGCCCCTCTCATGTATAATAGAAGTGTATAGAGATTCGACATCCAGGCTGACAAGAAACGTGTCCTCCGTTATTGTAACCCCCTTTAGTTTGTTAAGGGCATCCTTGGTGTCCCTTAGGTATGAGGGCAGTGTAACCACAAAGGGACGGAGTACCTTGTCGACATAGACACTGCATTGTTCAGTGAGATTTGAGATGCCTGAGACAATGGGGCGTCCAGGTGGTGCTGTTAGGTTTTTATGTATCTTAGGGAGGGAATAGAAAGTGGCCATCCTTGGATACTTATTAAGGAGCGCCATACTTTCTTGTTTGGATAGTGACTTAGTGTGAATACCTGAATCTAAGATAAGTTTCAGGTCACTCATGTAGTTGTTGGTGGGGTCTGATTTCAGGATAGCATAACAATCACGGTCGGATAGTAAGCGCAAATTCTCTTTTACATAATCAGTGGTGTTTAATACCACGATATTCCCCCCCTTATCTGAGGGTTTAATCGTGATTGCGGTATTTTGTTTTAATTCCCGCAGAGATGATCTCTCCTGATTATTAAGATTGGTGCGAGAGGGCCTAGGTTGGAGTTGTTCAATATCTGATGTAACTAGGCCAATAAAGGTGGCGACATTATGGCATGTCTCTAGTCCCGGAGTAAATTTAGACTTAGGTCTCATTGTAGTGAAGGGACCTTCCCCCACAGGTCTAAGGGATTCCTCCTCTAATGCTGCTAAGGTTTTAATGGCCTCTAAATATTGATCATCAAAGTCCTCCTGACCCGCTGCTCTAAGTTGTTGCTGTGCCCGTCTCTTAAAGAATTTGTGCAATAGTAGTTTACGGCCGAATAGGTATGTATCCTTGATCCAGTCAAATCTGGAGAAGTCCTCAGTGGGGGAGAATGAAAGTCCCTTTTGCAGGACAGACATTTGGCCCTCACTGAGAGCTATATCAGACAAGTTCACCACTTGGCTAAAGTCATTGGTGGCATTCACTATCGTCGGCGACGAAATCGTCGTTTTTGTCCCCCCCAATCACTGGCCAATCCGAGTGCATTCAAGGAGGATCTTTTTCTCTTTTTTTCAGCTATATATATTTTTCCTCTTTTGCACCGGCATTTTGCCTGACATACTACTTATCACTCACTTACCTGCTGATGCGGGAGCATCCCCTACCCCTCCCTTTTTTTCCCCCTTCCCATCCTTGGATTATCTAGTCTACACCCGTGGATGTACATCCACTCTTGCTCCCAGCTCGCATAAAACATTATAAATACAATATCATTGACTGATTTACTTTGGTTTTATACTGTTATGGCTGGCTTTCTGTCGCAACTGCCTGACTTCGCAGCATGGAAGACTGAGGCGGCTAATGTCTTCTCACTTGATGGAGATTTATCCATTATCGGGGAAAATAGCATTAACACCTATTTTTCTGGCCTAGAAAAAGTATATAAACAGCGGGCCAAACTTTGGTGGGAGATAGCAAGTTTAGAGAATTATATATCAACTGACCTCATTCCTAGAGGTTTACGAGTTGATCTCCCTCCATCCACAACACACACTGACCCCGAGTTTCTAATCAAGTGGAACAAAATCTTAGGCATATGCTCTGCTTCTTTAATGAAGCTATTAGTTGAATCAGATAACAACACATTGGTAGTTGTTAATGCAGAATTAGCAGGGCTGCGTAATGATGCGGAAAAATGGCGGGGTAACCCTGAATTTATCAGCCTAGAGAATAAATTAGAAGAAACCATAACTAGGTTTACGCGCGAGCTAAAAGAAAGAAAGCAGCGCAAGTATATTCGTGACACTAAAGATTTTAAGGAGGGGAAAATCTATAAACAGAAAAAGGAAAATAAAAAAGTCCGCTTCCGCCACCCAGAGTCATCCACCGATTGGGATACCTCCAATGAGGAGAGTGACGGTGGGGGAAGACGAGACCAGGGTATAGTTGACACTCCGAAGGTAGGTTTTTTAGATCAGGACCCCCGTTACCCACCACCCCCCGACCGAGGAAGACCAGAAGAGGCAAGATGGGGTGGATTACGCGACAGAGACACCTGGGGGTACAGGGGGGGACAAAAACGACGATTTCGTCGCCGACGATAGTGAATGCCACCAATGACTTTAGCCAAGTGGTGAACTTGTCTGATATAGCTCTCAGTGAGGGCCAAATGTCTGTCCTGCAAAAGGGACTTTCATTCTCCCCCACTGAGGACTTCTCCAGATTTGACTGGATCAAGGATACATACCTATTCGGCCGTAAACTACTATTGCACAAATTCTTTAAGAGACGGGCACAGCAACAACTTAGAGCAGCGGGTCAGGAGGACTTTGATGATCAATATTTAGAGGCCATTAAAACCTTAGCAGCATTAGAGGAGGAATCCCTTAGACCTGTGGGGGAAGGTCCCTTCACTACAATGAGACCTAAGTCTAAATTTACTCCGGGACTAGAGACATGCCATAATGTCGCCACCTTTATTGGCCTAGTTACATCAGATATTGAACAACTCCAACCTAGGCCCTCTCGCACCAATCTTAATAATCAGGAGAGATCATCTCTGCGGGAATTAAAACAAAATACCGCAATCACGATTAAACCCTCAGATAAGGGGGGGAATATCGTGGTATTAAACACCACTGATTATGTAAAAGAGAATTTGCGCTTACTATCCGACCGTGATTGTTATGCTATCCTGAAATCAGACCCCACCAACAACTACATGAGTGACCTGAAACTTATCTTAGATTCAGGTATTCACACTAAGTCACTATCCAAACAAGAAAGTATGGCGCTCCTTAATAAGTATCCAAGGATGGCCACTTTCTATTCCCTCCCTAAGATACATAAAAACCTAACAGCACCACCTGGACGCCCCATTGTCTCAGGCATCTCAAATCTCACTGAACAATGCAGTGTCTATGTCGACAAGGTACTCCGTCCCTTTGTGGTTACACTGCCCTCATACCTAAGGGACACCAAGGATGCCCTTAACAAACTAAAGGGGGTTACAATAACGGAGGACACGTTTCTTGTCAGCCTGGATGTCGAATCTCTATACACTTCTATTATACATGAGAGGGGCATCCAGGCTGTGGAATACTACCTGGGTAAAAGGACAATTGAATACAGTGACCATAACATACTAGTCCTTGACCTTCTAAGGTTTATTTTGACACACAACGTGATCACCTTTGATGGTAAACTATATCATCAACTCCGTGGGACCGCCATGGGGACCACCTGCGCCCCCACTTATGCCAATCTTTATCTGGGCTGGTGGGAGGCGGAGGTGGTTTTCCAGGAACGTTATCGTCGGTATACCTCACACATACTGCTGTGGATTAGGTATATCGACGATATCTTTGTCCTATGGCAGGGCACCAGAACGCACCTCGATGCGTTCATTGGCGAGCTGAACACCAATCCCCTGAACCTTAGATTAACATCGGAAGTTGACGGGGTGAGCCTTACATTCCTTGATCTTACGATCTCTAAAACCACACATGGGACACTGGCCACATCCCTCCATAGGAAGTCCACGGCTACGAACAGCCTCCTCAGAGCAGATAGCCATCACCCAAAACATCTGCTAAAGGGGATACCAACTGGCCAGTTCTTACGCCTGAGGAGGAATTGTTCCTCTAACGAGGACTTTGAAACCCAGTCATCAGCCATGAAACAAAGATTCATGGAAAGGGGTTACAGCAATAGGGTTATTAAGAGAGCGTATCAACGAGCTAGGCACACAGACAGAAATACATTGCTGGATGACAAAGCCACATCACCTATTGATAAACAAGTGATACGCTTCATTGGTACGTTCAACAACCAATGGCCTGAAATTACCAACATTATGAACACACACTGGCATGTATTACGTGAGGATGTGGATCTGAGAGAGGTCCTGAATGAGAGGGCGACCATTGTAAGCAGGAGAGCCAGCAGTCTACGTGATCTGTTGGTACATAGCCACTATCAGAGACCAACTACAGGGACGTGGCTTGCCAACAGATCAAATGGCTTCTTTAAATGTCACAAGTGCACTGCATGCACCTCTTGTTCCCCCACAAAGACTTTTAATAACTGGAATGACACACGTAGTTTCAACATCCGTCAGTTTATTAACTGTAGAACTGTGGGCGTGGTTTATCAGATTATCTGTGTCTGCAAGAAAAAATACATTGGAAAAACAAAAAGACAGCTAAGACACAGAGTGCTTGAGCATCTAGGGGACATCCGGAATCATCGGGATACCCCTGTTGCTAACCACGTACACAATCAACATCAAGGACTATCCTCAGTTATTCAATTTGTAGGTATTGAGGCCGTATCCAATCACAGTAGAGGAGGGGACTGGGACAACGAGATCCTACGACGGGAATCTCGTTGGATTTATACTTTGGGTACCTTGGTCCCTAGGGGACTCAACGAGGAATTTCTTTTTTCCCCGTTTATTTGATGTCTCTATGACTTACCTACCCTTCCCTACCCCACACACACCCACGAGTGTGCTCAATACCATCCAACAGTATATCCGGTGCTATCCTATCTATGTTCTTGCCCTCTGAGATGGGTGGTATTTCTGTATGCATCTTGACCACTCGCTTCCCCTGCGCTAACCTCTACCCTTCTTATGATACCCATGATTCCAAGTGTAATCACCAGCAGGCAGAATTCTTTCTGCAATTTCAGTCGAGGATGGGGCCACTTACCTCATTTTCTTTATTCTCCTTTACCCCCTACCACATACCCTAAGCCACCATAATGTGCCTTAACTAGGGATATTGGATCCACTATAAACACTTTACTGTGGCAAACGTGTGGCTAGTGTATCTATGTGGCATAGCCACTTCAAGGAGAATCACCTACCTCCTTTCCTTCCTTCTGTTAGTCTACCCCGTGTTCCAAACTGTCACACTGTGCTCTAACGAAGGGTATTGGACCACTCTTTTAGGGCAAGGATATAGCTACTGTGTATATATATGAGACTGCCACTTTAAGGTGAACTACATTATTACACAACCTTATAGGGACGCATGTTTTACCTGCATCCGCAGTATCCACATAGCACACAGGATACTCAAATACCTTGGACTGTTCAATGGTGAACTACCAGGGTTAATAATACCCCCAGATACGTGGAGGTCATGACATGATTCACTAATTTGGAGCCGGCTGTGTAGCAGACAGTGCAGCAGTTCAGGCAAGCGAGCGACGAAGGGGAGACACGCCCCCAGCGGTCGCTGTGGCAACCACTAGCTACTTAAAGTGCACTCCAAGAGCGTGCACGTACCTTTGAGAAAGCGCGATCCCGCGCGAAACGTGCGTCAGGTGACTACGAGCGTGGTGACGTCACCGCATCCAAGATGGCGCCTCCGCGGCTGTAGCTGCTGCCTCGAGACCGGAACACCCCTCCCATGGTATCCTGTAGCCGTTCCCTTCTACCTACGATGGTGTAATGGCTTCTATATGCACCCATGAGCTAAGTAGCACCCCTATTAGGACCTAAGATACTTTTATGTCCTGATATTATACTGTGCATCATTATGTTTGCTATGTTCCCATTTCTACCATAGCTACCATTCAGGTCACCAGCATACTATATGCACATAAGGGAGGGAGGTGTAATCAGGGGAACTGGTCACAGACCATGATCAGCCCTAGCAATCTATATTTACTTGCTTAGAGGGAGACTCAATATGACTTATGAGTCAGGCTGTTCCTTACCCCTTGTACCTATCAGTAACTTATAATTATTAGGTCTGATCAGCGTTTATTACCGGACTCTAGAGAGGCTACCTGTGATTTTGATCTCTGCATTAAACACCACCAGTACACAGAGGCTATAACTGGATACGGTCTTTTGAACCGTGCCTCAGGGCGTTCTCCGTTAGCACACTTTGTGCTTGCCCTCTGCAGAGCTCACACACTATTCAGCTACGCATCCCACCATTACATACATGAGGCTATAACTGGATACGGTCTTCGAACCGTGCCTCAGGGCGTTTCCGATAGCACACTTTGTGCTTGCCCTTTACAGAGCCTACTCACTATTCAGCTACGCATCCCACTACTACATGCATATGGTGGTTGAGTTTCCATTTTTATGATGATCATCTTTGTTGCGTTGTTATTGTTTTCACCATGTTTTGTTTATTTGTTGTACACACCGCTTAAGTGGACTAGGGACATCATCCAGATATATACCATCTGTCCATTCGGTGTAAGATAATCACCCTTCCAGACTTAGCTTCAATGACCTATACCATTTTAGGTTCATTGAATTATTGATAAAAGGATTTCCATACGGCTTATGGGCCGTCGATTCTGGTATTATAGTAATGGGGATTGTCTGAGCGACACAGTTCCACATTAAGGTGTTGTCATACTTATATCTCCTCTCAAGTGAGGACGATTTTGTTTGGTTTGCCTACTAGGGGCTGGCCCTGGATTATATATACCATGCCCCTCTATACAATCCTATTTTAAACCTTCTCTTGTGATTAAAAGGTTTTTAAATACACTCATTATCATCAATCACTGGCCAATCCGAGTGCATTCAAGGAGGATCTTTTTCTCTTTTTTTCAGCTATATATATTTTTCCTCTTTTGCACCGGCATTTTGCCTGACATACTACTTATCACTCACTTACCTGCTGATGCGGGAGCAGCCCCTACCCCTCCCTTTTTTTCCCCCTTCCCATCCTTGGATTATCTACTTTCGGATAAATAGTGGTAGTGTGGAGTCCCAATCGATATTATGGGAGGCTCATAAAGCCACGATTCGGGGGGTATTAATCGGCATAGCTGCAAATAGGAAAAAGAAAAAGGAAGCCAAATTATCCCAGCTTTATCATAGGTTGCATGAGCTCTCTATTCTACATAACCGGACAGGTAGAGATGATACTCTGAAGGAGCTGAAGGATGTTAGGATTGAGCTAAACCTCCTCCTTACCTCCAGGGCTGAGAAAGACATGAGTTGGACACAGAGGAAGTTTTATGAGAAAGCTAATAAACCGGACACTATGCTAGCCACCAGACTCCGAAATCGGAAACCAAATTTTAATATCCAGTCTATTAAAACAGTAGGAGGCCAGAGTTCCTCAAACCCAAAAGTCATAGTAGGGGAGTTTGCGAAATTCTACGCACAGCTATATAATGGGGAGAAGGTGGTTCATAACGCTAGGACGAGTAGTAATCTACAGAAATTCCTGGCTGATGCGGCCTTGCCACAATTGAACAGATTGGAGAGAGAGGCACTACAAAGCGACTTTTCAAGGGAGGAATTAGAGGCGGTAGTAAAAAACTTAAAAGCGTCAAAAGCCCCAGGCCCGGATGGGTTCTCCAACCTGTATTATAAAAAAATTGTCGGAGTTCTAGCTCCACACATGCTCCAGCTGTTCAATGGAGTATTAGCAGGAGAGCCCTTTCCGGGGCAGATGCTCCAAGCGTCAATCTCAGTAATTCATAAAGAGGATAAGGATCCCACTAGTTGCCAAAGTTACCGGCCAATATCATTAATAAATACAGATGTTAAAATCTATTCTAAACTACTGGCCAATAGATTAAATGTAATCCTGCCGAGGCTTATCCACCCGGATCAAGTTGGCTTCATTAGAAGTAGACAAGCGGCCGACAACACTAGAAGGATTGTGGATATAATAGACTTTATAGAAGCCAACGAGATTCGAAGTATAGCCCTAAGCCTAGATGCGGAAAAAGCCTTCGACAGGATTGATTGGCCATACTTGGAGTCCACGCTTGGTGCGTTTGGGTTTGGAGGCATATTCCAACAGGCAGTCAAGGCATTATATACTGCACCAGCAGCTAGGGTGGTCCACCAGGGATTCCCCTCAGAACTATTTCCAATTAAAAGTGGCACAAGGCAGGGATGCCCGCTTTCGCCCCTGCTATTCGCCTTATGCATCGAGCCACTCGCAGCACAAATTCGGAACAACACTGATATCTCTGGGGTACAAATTCACTCCCAGGAGCACAAAGTGGCTTTGTACGCAGATGACATTATTCTAACCCTTACCAAGCCGCTCATCTCGCTACCCAATCTGTTCGAGCTTCAAGAGCGTTTTGCCCAGATCTCTGGTTTTAAAATAAATCAATCTAAATCAGAGGCCTTAAGCCTCAACATGCCAAGAGAAATGGAGAAGCTGATAGAACTCAATTTTGAGTTTAGATGGCGTCCTTCCTCCATGAAATACCTAGGAGTGCATATCACGAAAAAGACAAGCTCCTTATATTCGGCTAACTATCCCAAACTGCTGAGGACTCTCAAAAAAGAGCTACAGGATTGGAAGGCATATGGTATTTCTTGGTTGGGGAGGATCTATATTGTCAAGATGAATATCCTTCCCCGAATTTTATATCTGTTCCAAACTCTCCCGGTTGCCGTGGTTAGAGCAGACATTACAGGGCTCCAAAAAGCAATTTCTCAATTTATTTGGAATGGTAAAAAACCACGGATTAAAGTAAAAATGATGCAGAAAACAAAGGAAGCTGGTGGCCTGGCGGTTCCGAGCGTTATATCCTACTATAAAGCGGCACAATTGTGCCAAATCACGCAGTGGCATAGTGACCCAGGGCTCAGGAGGTGGGTGGCGTTGGAGAGGGAGGTGTGCGCCCCGCTGGAGCTCAGGGATCTGATCTGGTACCCGAGGACATGGGTGAAGGATATACTCATTCCGCTGACCTCTGTGCTCAACTCACTCTCGGTCTGGGAGGCTTCTAAAGGTAATCGCTCTGTAACCTCCAAACACACACTGATGGCACCTTTATACGGCAACCCGGACTTTGCTCCTGGGCTGGCAGACAAAAGTTTCCGGCTTTGGCGGAAATTGGGGATTAGTCGATTGAAGGACCTGGAGGATAAAGGCAAGATCAAATCCTTTGAACTATTACAGTCGGAAACGGACATACCTAACACTGATTTTATGAGGTACCTCCAGGTCCGGGCATTTTACAACACACACCCGGTGAGACCACCGTTGACTAATTTGAAAAGGCTCTGCGTGCGCGGGGCAGACACGCGGGGACTGATCTCTGCCTTATACAGAGAGGTGGTGAATACTGACTCGGACAGGACAGACAGTGGGAGGAGGATCTCCAGGGTCAACTAGAGGACGAGGACTGGGCTGCGGTGTTCAAAGCCGCAGCTTCTAGCTCCATATGTACGACATTGAAGGAGAACTCATATAAGGTATTACTACACAGGCGGCACACTTTATCCGAGTGCGGCTCATGTCCCGGCTTGCGAGCCGCACTCCCTCAGCGTGCCGCGCATCACCGATGCGCGGTCACGCATCATCGGATGCCTGTGGCGCCTGTACGCGTGCCCAGGGCTCCCCGAGGGAGCCCTGGTGTCGCGTGGATGTCACGACGGCGGCGGGACGTTACGGGGGACCCGGCGGACCTGGTAAGGAGAGGGGGAAGCCCCGATCGGCGGGCCTCTCCTCCGAGGCTTCGGCGCGCGCCCGGCACCCTCCGGCGCGCGCCAGGTTACTGCTGCGGCCGAGAACGGGCAAATGCTCGAATAAACTCGGCCGCAGCAGTACGTTGGTATCTCACCCCAGTTAGATTAGCTAAATTTATCCGGGGATCTTCCCCGCTCTGTCCCAGACGGTGCGGGAACAAGGGGATCTGGTTCACATGCTGTGGTCTTGCCCGAAAATAGTGCCGGTCTGGACCCAGATCCGAGATTGGCTGCAGAGGATCTTTTTGGGGCTCAAAATTCAGCTGGACCCGTGGCTATTTTTATTAGGTAAAGCTACAAATGAGGTATCTAGGTCGGGTAACAAGCTGATAGCACATTTTGCTACCGCTATGAGGTGTGAGACCGCAGCACTGTGGAATCAGAATGCGATTCCTTCTATAGATAAAATTAGAAACAGAATTTGGTTCATTTGCAGAATGGAGAAGTTAACGAGTTTAGTTAACGATTCGGCCGATAAATTCGAAAAAGTCTGGTCATTATGGTTGGCCCAGACTGATATACAGGGGATGAATGAGGACACGATATGGCTCTGATAGTTGTAGGTGAGTTCTCCTTGGATGGAGGGTCGGGAGCTAGACTGGACAATCTGACAGTAGGGCTCCCCCAGGGTTATAGCATTGTTCCGATTCGATAGACGCAGAAAATCTGATGTGATCCGGATTCAGGGCCCCCTGAAAGGTGGACTAGAGTAGAGCAACTGCAGTGGTGGTGCAGGACTCCTGAGAAACAATTGGAAAGCGATTCTTCTACGCCGCTCCCCCTTCCCTATCCCCCCTCCCCCCGCCATCCAGTCCCTTTCTCTCTCTCCCTAAATGTTGTTGGTCTGTCTTCGTCCTGTCCTGTGGTCCCCCCAACGTACGTCCGTTCTTCGTAAGTTGTCCCCGCAAGTTTGGTGTATACCTGAAACATTTAGCAATATCCTGTATTCTACTGTCTGTATGCACAAAAAAACAATAAAAACAAAGTTGAAAAAAAAAACAAAACAGTACAGAATGCAGAGAAATACACCCTCATTTATATGGAGCATGGTGGTCTAAAGGAGGGAAAATATCCTTTCTGGTGTGCCCGTGCCTACAAAAGGACTTGAGTCTATCTGGTGGTATGGATTTTAACCATTTTAGGCTACCAATAGAATATCGGGTGGCCGTGGTGGAGGACGAGGGGTGTATACGATGTGTTTGTAATCAGTGTGACTTCCCAGGTGGCAAACAGACCTGGGGCCCCAAGTGTACCGGCTGCGGGGCACAGTTTCTAAAGCCTGTGCTGCTGCAGTCTACAGTCCCAGATCCCAAGCAGGAATCTCAGATGGCAGAACCCAGAGATGAAGATGCTGTTACTTGCTCTACCTCAACCACGGTGGTGGAGGAGCTGACAGACAAGGCTGCCCTAGTCCCCCGTTGCAACCAAGAGGGAAGGACTGAGGCCCAGCCAGCCACGGAAAAGGATGAACCATCGGTGGCGATGCGCCTACCGGCGAACCACCCCAGCAGTGAGACAGAGGAATCACAGGGTAAGGTGTCTGTACCCCCATTTTCTTTCAGTGAATTCAGCCGCCAGCCACTCGTGGTGATGCGCCAGCCGGCGGACCACACCAGTGAAGTTGGGGCCAAGAATCACCTACTTCAGTTACAGTGTATTCAGGTGCTGTGGGCCTGTGTGCCCTACAACGGCCCATCCGGCCTACAGAGGTACCATCTGTCCCAGGCGTGGGATCAGTACCTGTTAGCGACGACAAGGGTGGGTTGACTGCCCCAGGGGTGTCGGGTGTGAGCCTCCAGGTGACCGCGGAGCACGATAGCTTCTTAAGTCTGGACACCCGGGCGAATGGCTCCACTCGACATCGCGTCCTGGCGGAGGTGTCCCCCCTAGAAGAAAGCTGTCCCGCCGTGCGTGTGGACCAGTATCTACCGCCTACCATTCAGTTGAAGAGAACAGTCAGCTCTGTCGTGACACTGACACACACACACACACACACACACATTGGAGCTCTATACATACACACACATACACATTGGAGCTCAATACACACACACACACACACACACACACACACACACACACACAGTAGCTCTATACATATGCACACACACATCAGCTCTACACACACAAACTGCTGCTACACATACAACAGCACAACACACACATACACACACACACACACACACACACACTGCAGCCACAATAAAAAATGCAGCCACTTACTAAACTTTGCACTCTCACCCACCCCCCCCCCCCCCCCACCTCTACACATACCCCACACACACAACACTGCACCTCTATACACAACACTGCACCTCTATACACAACACAGCACCTCTACACATACCCCACACACACAACACTGCACCTCTATACACAACACAGCACCTCTACACACACAACACTGCACCTCTATACACAACACAGCACCTCTACACACACAACATACACACACAACACTGCACCTCTATACACAGCACCTCTACACACAACACAGCACCTCTACACACACACACAAACTGCTGCTACACACACATGCTACACCCATAAACACTGCTGCTGACACACACACACACACACACACACACACACACACACACACACACACACACACACACCAGCCACTGTCTCAGAGCTGTTACTTCATTTGAACCAATCCCCTGCCCTGTCTCAGCTGTTCTGAAAGCTGATTGGCTGGAAATTAACAGATTGAAATCTGCTCTTTGCAAGCTGCTTAAATTCCGGGCATTACTGATTGGAGAATGCCCAGAATTTTAACCAATCAGAGAGCAGGGTTTTCAATAATGCCCTGAATTTTACTGCGTTAGCCTATAATTACTGGTAAAAACGGAAGATTTTAAATAAAACAAACTCACAAACATGTGAAGAGTCAGTGTGTACAGGTGAGATGACACAGAGTGGCCTTCACAGCATATATTGTAGTCCTCTGTCTGCTTGGCAAACCCCAGTTTTTCTGCATCACGTGATTGTGCAGTGACATCACAGCACAAGATGGACCTCACTCCTAAATTAACACTAAGGGCACCCTGTGGATGACTAGCGGAGCAGCTTAGAAGTGAGGTTCGTCTGGCGGTGCAACGTCACTGCACAATCACGTGGTGCAGAAGGACTGGGGTTTGCCAAGCAGATGGAGGATCCAATATATGTTGTTAAAGCTGCTCTGTCTCATCTCTCCGATACACGCTAACTCGTCACGTTTGTGAGTTTGTTTTATTTTAAAATCTTCCGTTTTCAACAGTAAATATTTAACTATGGAGTTAGCGCTTTTTGTGGTCTTTTTTAAAAGTGTAAACGACATAGGGATCATTTAAAATGGGCTGGAAGAGTTGATTAGCGGTAAGAGCACTGAAGCTGGGTCTCTCAAAATTAGGTACCAAAATTAGATTAGGGTCTGTTTTTGTGTGTACGCTGTCTGCACTACAGTATACAGTATGAAAAACCAAATATTAAACGTCTAAATAAAATGCAGATAATAACATATACCACGATAGAGCAAATGATATCAATGGTAATTCATTGATACACCTGTAGAACTGTAGGATTTATTTATTGCATATGGCAGCTGGCACACTAAATATCTTAGCCTATGTCTGCCAACATCTTCGCATGTGTTTCTATACAAGATACAATGTAAAAATGTAACTAGAAATGTCTAGTTTTAAACATACTGTATTACTGTATATCTTTGTGCGTTATTACCGTGTACTGTACATACCATGCTGGTGAAATGGCTTTCTTAGACTGTTTTCACAAAATGGTAGAGAAATGCACTGAAGAATTGTTGAAACCACTTTATACTGTAGTTATTTTGCTCTGATATTCTTTGCCATTCAGGAACGTTCGGATAAGAAGATCTATCATTATATTACTGCCAAATACCCCTTCTATGAGAACACAGATGCATAGATATACAGAATATGCTGTGCAAAGAAAAATATTAGAGGAAAAATGGTATACAGTAGTGTATTTACTCAGTTCTGACCCTGCGGACCATCTTATGAACCTTGTCTGACCAAGCACATAATACTAAATGCAACATAGTATCACCGGGATGCCCCTTTGCCGTAGCCACCATTGGATTTCCCATGTTCTGAATCCCTTTTTGGAGATGTGTATTATTGTAATGCTAGTTTCTTTGTTAATTGGGTCATGGCTGCTATCCAGAATGCACTTAACTACTAAAGAATGTGTATTGTGTATTGAATCTTCATTGTATTATACAGATAAAGCTACATGTACAGGTATACTCCTAATTTTGACACCTTGCAGCAGTAGACAACTAATCCCCAACTTAGCCCTGCCACCTTGTGTCGAATGTTGCTCATGTGACATTGGTTCTGTATATAAATTCACATAGAAATTGTATTGTCATACTCACTGATCTTGATCAGAACTCTTGTGCTTCAATCATGGATAAATCCAGCTTGTACAGATGCAAGTACCTTCACTGCTGTACCATCCTTAACTCAAGGAGCCTAAGAAAGCACAGGATACCTGCTGATACCAGATGACACATGAACCCCAAAAAAACTCGTACAAAGACTAAAGTGGGGAAAGAAAACAAGGATGCACCAAAAACTCCAAAGGGAAAGACTCTGGGGCCGATGTGGAAAATGTACCCAAAAAAAGCTGATTCTGCACCAGGTACATGTATGTACTGTATGTATGTATGTATGTATGTATGTATGTATGTATGTATGTATGTCTTTATTTATATGGCGCCGACAGTGTACTCAGGGCTTTACAAAGACAATACGTAAAGGGAATTATAATACTACAATAAGCACAGCAAACTCAGATATTAGGAAAGCAAAGGAAATCCCTGCCCTGGAGAGCTTACAATCCAAGTGGTACGTGGAGCCGCAACATGCAAATAAATGCCGAGGATTTACACTTGGTTTGCCGCAGCACTGATAACAGTAAATCTGGCTACATATAGATGTATGTTTCCCTTTGAAAAAGTCACGAGACCATGGTGAAATGTTTTGGTGTCATGTGGGATGCAGCAAACTGAGGCAGTAGACGCCACAACTTCACTGCGTGGAGGAGCCTTAGTTCATACAAACACACCGATGCAAAGTTTTTATCCATAGGATTTCCTCCACCAGTATTCAGTCCTTGGGACTATCTTCTGCTACGGATGGTGAACAAGGAGAAAGGCTTCTTCCCCAAGCTTTTTGTGAGCATACATCTATTCGTCACTCACAACTAAGCCCGATGTACTTTTCACTTCTATTGGAGCTTTCTCAAGGGAGTGCTCACACACCGATTTAAGTGTGCACACAACTTAGAGGTGTCTTTGGAGACTCTCTCCCCAGTTTGGTTCGACCACTTACCTCTGTGTAGTACGTTAATATAGTCCTATAGAGTCCTAACTCCCCTCTTCACATCAATTCGTGTCCTCGGCTGCATACTCACAGAGATTATTCTCTATATCAGGTCCCGCGCTCTTTGGGGGCCCACTCTCCCCACCTGTCTGTAAAGAGATAAATGCTGGTTGCAGTGGTCGACCATCAATTGCTTCCAACCCTACAGGGCATTTCTTGTGGATGAGGGGGATGTTATTCCTCTCAGCGAAGCCCTGGCCAATGAAATTGCCTCCCGACCCAGAATCCACAAAGCCTAAAGTGGTGGTGTGGAAGTTCTCGCCGGTCAGCATAACAGGTACAAGGATCCTGGTTGGCAATGGTCTCTCTTTGGTAGGGGAGGTACAGTAGAAAGTTTTCCCAATGTGATTCCCCTGGACCTCATTGGGAGTTGGCGTTTCCCAACTTGTGGGGGCAATAGAGTACCTGATGTCCAGGGTTGCCACAATACAGGCTGAGACCGTTGTTGCATCGGTGCTGTTTCTCACTGGATGACAACTTGTTACCCCCAAGTTGCATGGGCTCAGGAATATCTGGCGGAAGAGGATCAGCTGCACCAGCGTAGAGAGAAAGGAATCTCGGAGTGAGCTGCCGGTGACGGGTTCTTTCGGACCTCCTCTCCTGCAGTTGTTGATCAATGCAGATACATATGGCGATGAGTTCTTCAAGATCTGTAGGGTGTTCATGTGCAGCGAGCTTGTCTTTTAAAATCTCAGAGAGACCTTGCCAGAAGGAAACTGATAATTGTATTGTATTGTATGTCTTTATTTATATAGCGCCATTAGTGTACATAGCGCTTCACAGTAGTAATACATGTGGTAATCAAATAAATAACAGATAATATAAATAACAGATCATGGGAATAAGTGCTTTAGACATAAAAGTAACATTTCGGAAGAGGAGTTCCTGCCCCGAGGAGCTTACAGTCTAATTGGTAGGTAGGGAGAACGTACAGAGACAGTAGGAGGGAGTTCTGGTAAGTGCGTCTGCAGGGGGCCAAGCATTATGTATCGTGTTCAGAATATCCACAGTGCTATTCATATGCTTCTTTAAGCAAGTGTGTCTTAAGGTGGGTATTAAAGGTGGATAGAGAGGGTGCTAGTCGGGTACTGAGGGGAAGGGCATTCCAGAGGTGTGGGGCAGTCAGTGAAAAAGGTTTAAGGCTGGAGAGGGCTTTAGATAAAAAGGGGGTAGAAAGAAGACATCCTTGAGCAGAACGCAAGAGTCGGGGTGGTGCATACAGTAGCGAGAAATTAGGGGTGAGATGTAAGGAGGGGCAGAAGAGTGTAAAGCTTTAAAAGTGAGGAGGAGAATGGAGTGTGAGATGCGGGATTTGATTGGAAGCCAGGAGAGGGATTTCAGGAGGGGAGATGCTGAGACAGATCTAGGAAAGCGTGCTTGGGCTACTGGGTGAATGATTGTAGTTCCAACAGTAATGTGGAAGGAGGTAGTAGGGCCAGGTTTGGAAGGAAGTATGAGGAGCTCTGTTTTAGCCATGTTGAGTTTAAGGCGTCGGAGGGCCATCCAGGATGATATAGCAGAGAGACATTCAGAAACTTTGGTTTGTACAGCAGGTGTAAGGTCAGGTGTTGAAAAGTATATTTGTGTGTCGTCGGCATAGAGGTGATAATTAAACCCAAAAGATGTTATTAGGTCACCTAGAGAGAGTGTGTACAGAGAAAAGAGAAGAGGTCCCAGGACAGAGCCCTGGGGTACCCCCACAGAGAGATCAATAGAGGAGGAGGAGGAGGTGTTAGCAGAAGAGACACTAAAAGTACGATGGGAGAGGTAGGATGAGATCCAGGATAGAGCTTTGTTCCGAATACCTAGAGTATGGAGAATGTGGAGGAGAAGAGGGTGGTCCACTGTGTCAAATGCTGCAGAGAGGTCGAGTAATATGAGCAGAGTGTAATGACCTCTGTCTTTGGCAGCATGGAGGTCGTCAGTTATTTTAGTGAGGGCTGTTTCGGTGGAGTGAGCAATGTGGAAGCCAGATTGTAGAGGGTCTAGGAGAGAATAGGTGTTGAGAAAATGGAGCAAGCGAGAGAATACAAGACGTTCAAGGAGTTTAGAGGCAAAATGCAGGAGGGAGACAGGTCGATAGTTAGAAAGACAGGTAGGGTCAAGCTTGCTGTTTTTGAGTAATGGTATGACTGTTGCATGTTTGAAGGAGGATGGAAAGGTTCCAGAGCAGAGGGAGGAGTTAAAAATGTGTGTAAGCGTAGGGATTATAGTAGGAGCTAGAGGTTTTAGGAGATGGGAGGGAATGGGGTCAAGAGGGCAAGTGGTAGAGGGAGATGAGGTGATCAACAGCGACACATCCTCCTCTGAGACAGTGGAAAAAGAGTCAAAAGGCAGGAGGAGAGTTAGGAAGAGGTGTAGGATGGGGGGAAGAAACAGAGGGGATGTTCTGCCGTATGGATTCCACCTTTTCCTTAAAATAGTCAGCAAAGTCCTGAGCGGAGATGGAGGAAGGAGAGGCAGCTGAGGGTGGTTTGAGTAGAGTATCATAGACAGAGAACAGTCGGCGTGGGTTAGACTTGTGCATGTTGATTAGTGCAGAAAAGTAGGCTTGTTTAGCTTGCGAGAGGGCAGAGTTGAAACAGGATAGCATAAATTTGTAGTGAAGGAAGTCTGCGAGAGTGTGAGACTTCCTCCAGAGGCGTTCAGAGGAACGAGTGGAGGAACGCAGCATGCGCGTGTGGGAATTTAGCCAGGGTCTAGGGTTAGAAGGGCGAGGGCAGAAGAGAGAAAGCGGGGCATGTAGATCAAGAGACGAGGACAAGATAGAGTTGTACTTTCTGACCAGGTTGTCAGGGTCTGTAGCAGAGCTGAGAGATGAGAGGGAGGAGCGTAAAGTGGACTCAAAGTCAGGTAAGTGAATAGAGCGCAGGTTTCTGCAGAACCGGGGGGTAGATGGAGGTGGAGAAGGGGAGAAGCGAGATAAAGAGAATGAGATGAGATGATGGTCAGAGAGAGGAAAAGGGGAAATGTAGAAATCAGAGAGAGAGAAGTTTTTAGTGAAAACCAGGTCTAAGTAGTGGCCGTCCTTGTGGGTGCTGGCTGCAGTCCACTGTTGAAGGCCAAAAGAAGAGGTAAGAGAAAGAAAGCGGGAAGCCCAAGAGAGAGAGGGGTCATCAATGTGGCAATTGAAGTCCCCAAGGAGAAGAACAGGGGAGTCTGAGGAGAGGAAGAAATAGAGCCAGGATTCAAAGTGAGAGAGAAAGGCAGAAGGGGAATGAGTAGAGGTAGGTGGGCGATAGATGACCGTCACATGAACAGGGAGAGGAGAGAAGATTTGGACAGTGTGAGCCTCAAAGGAGGGAAAAGCAAGAGAGGGGGGAATAGGAAGGGTTCGGTAATGGCAGACAGAGGAGAGCAGGAGCCCCACGCCTCCACCCCTGCCATCAGGGTGCGGAGTGTGGGAGAAGGAAAGGCCACCATAGGAGAGGGCAGCTTCCAGAGCAGAGTCAGACTGAGTGAGCCAGGTCTCAGTTATAGCAAAGAGAAGCAGGGAGTGAGAGAGAGAGAGAAGTCATGTACAGAGAGGAACTTGTTAGAAAGAGAGCGTGCGTTCCAAAGAGCACAGGAGAATGGGATAATGCCTCGTTATTCCATCACGTCTCGGCGGCGATAGTGCGGAACTCCAGAGCGTATCTAGCCACTGAGCGATTTCCCTGGGAAATATGGAAAAGGGAAGAGGCAGCAGTTACCTTGCGACCAGGCGTATCAAAGACTCTGCAGAATTCCCTGGTAAATTGTCCGATAACCTGTGTAAGGTCAGATCTTTGTTCCCAGATGGGAGAAGCCCAGGCAAAGTCATCATCGGTGAGAAGCGAGATAATGTACTCCACCTTGGATCTTTGAGCAAAGAATCAAGAAGGCATTAGTTCAAACTGTATGAAACATTGATTCAAAAAGTCCCGGCACACATGGGGGTCGCCACTATAATGGTTTGGTGTGGGAAGTTGGGGTTCAGATGTCGAGGTCATGGATATAGAAGGTAGAGTTGCAGCAGAAGGCCCCGAAGGGACAGGACTAGGAAGACCGGGCGCAATGTGTCCATGCGACGGTCGTCCTGTTCTAAATATTTTTCAATTTTAGAAAACATGCTGGCGTGCATGCTCAAGACTCGCCCCACCTCAGCGGGGTCCATGTTTGTGGGGCTGAGCATACTGTAACGGAGGGCTCACCACAAACAAGGCGTGACCGCGAGGCCGAGGTGGGGCTTGATATATAACACCAACCCACAGCCGCGTTGGCGCGTCTAGAGTGTAGATAGGTCGAGGTAGCCGGGTCGGGATTGGAGAGGTATGGATGGTCAGAGATACTTGCGGAGGTCAGGGTTGGAGAGGTGCAGATCGTTGAAGTTACTTTGCCGTGGTCAGGATTGGAGCGCTGCAGATCGTCGTGGCACTTTGCCGAGGTCAGGGTTGGAGAGGTGCGGATCACCGTTGGTAGCTGGGGTCAGGAGTCCAGAAGAATAGCCGGGGTCAGGAACAGAGGAACTAGGAACCGGAGTACACGACAAGACTGTGGAGGCAAGGGTAGCAGTGAACACTTCGCACATAGGAAGGTTTATGCTCAGCGGATTTGCCAGTGGGCCGGATAAGCATATTGTCAGGGTCTCCTAGACCTGGAGCCTAGCCATAGTTCTTCTTTGTCCACCGGGTGTGCTGCTGCCTTCTGTTTCCTCTGGGTTCCTCTCTGTCCTGTCTTTCTTCTTGTTGCTCCTCTCTCTGTCTTATAGCTCTGCTTCCTGTCTGTTTTCCTTTGCCTTTGCTTGAAGTCAGACTCCTTCAGTATTGCATATGCCTCTGATCCTGATCTGTTTTCTGTACCTGTACCATAGAAGTCTGTTCACAGTAAAAGCCCTTGCTGCTAATCTGGCTTGTCCCTGTTTGTTCCTGTTCTCAATCTCTGCCCTCAGTCCCTGTCCTGCCCCGCCTGTCCTGTTCCAGTCTCCTCGTTGCCGACCTCTGCTTGTTACCTGACTTCGCTACCTGCCGCCTGCCTCGGACCCCTGCTTGTTACCTGACTTCGCTACCTGCCGCCTGCCTCGGACCCCTGCTTGTGACCCCTACTATGCTTGTGCTGTTCCGGCCACCAAGATCCTACCCGCCACAGGAGTCTCCCGTGACAGAAAGCAAAGGCCAGTTCTGGATCTCGCTGGAACAGATTCTCTGCCTTCCTGCTTCAGCAGACCCCATCCGCTTGGAGGAAGATAAGTACTTTTTTTTTTGTTTTTTGAAATCCCAGTTGGGATCCTGAAGGTTTTGTTGCTGCAAAGGTTTCTGCAGGGTTTTTTGTGCCACTTTCTCCCTGAGAAGAATTCCCTTTAAAAAAAAAAAAAAAAAAAACCTCCCTGCAGTACCTGTTTTTGCCATTTTCAGACTTTCATTACCTGGACAAGAATTGTCTCTGCATTGTGGGTGGGCCACTGCAGATTTTCAGACTCACATTTCTATTTAAGACGTTTACCTTGATTTACTGCTTTCCCTGGTTGGACCACTGCTGTTCACAGGGTCCCCATTTCAAATGACAAAAGTGCTCCCATTATTTTGTTGCTGCATGCTTTGATTTTCTTGCATCTATAGTTTTTCATATGATTGGTTCTAAGGTTTCAGGTTTACCTGCAAGTTCCCCTAAAGTTTGTTTCTCTGCAACATATGATATCCCTACGCCTGATATCAAAGGTTTCAGATTTGACTGCAGGGTTCTCTGTCTGATATTCCTATGTCCGATGTCAAAAGTTTCAGATCTAACTACAAGTTTTCTCTGTATTAGTTTCCTGCTGTCTATGATATTTCTATGCCTGATATCTAAAGTTTCAGATTCAACTGCAGGTTTTCTTTGTCTATATGATATCCCTACGCCTGATGCCTAAAGATTCAGATGTAACTGCAGGTTCTCTCATCATCAGGTATGATATCCCTACACCTGATGCCTAAAGATTCAGATATAACTACAGGTTTCTCTGTCTATGTTTTTTCCTTGCATTTATAAATCTCTGTGACTGATGCTAAAGTCTCAAAGGGTCAGCTCTCCTATCTTGTGTCTCTCTGTGTCTAATATTCCTGTTGTTCATTCTAATGCTTCTATTTTAAAAACGCATTTCCTCTTTACTGGTTTCTTGGGACGTGTGGTTTAATTATGGCTCCCACTCAAACAGTCTTGAGCAGTAAATGTGAACACAGTACCACTGATTCTTCAGAACTTCTCAAAGCAAGGAAGAAGAAGAAAAAGAAGGGAGGCATTACTGTGGAAGTTGCAGAAGAAATTAAGAATGAAAATTTAACCTCAGAGTCTGCATTTGATGAAAGAGATATGCTGCAGCTTAAGGCAACTCACAGACGTATCCCAAGAATAGTGGAAGAAAAGAAAGATGCCCCTACTCAGACGCTTCAAGCTGCACAGAAAGCGATTGATTGTCTTTATGAACGTTTAGATAAGGAGCAAGAAGCCAAGACTGCACTACAAAGCTGTCTATCTTCAGCAATTGCTAAGTGTGTTCTCCAGGAGAAAGAAAGAGAGCAGTTGGAGAGGGACAGGGTAATCCTGTCAAGTAAGCTGGAGAAGGCCTATGCTGATAATGCGCAGTACCAGAGTTTCATGGCTCAAGTTGGCGCAAAACTGGAAGCCTCTGAGGAGAAGAATTGCCACTTCAACACAGAACTACGTTCTTTGAGAGAGATCTTCGAAGGGTTAAATAGCAGTTTTGAAATGGTAACCCAGGAGTGCAAGAATCTCTATGTCCAAGTCAGTGAAGGAGATAAGAAACTCTATGAATTAGGAGAGGAGAAGAAACAGTTGGCCCAGGAAAAGTTAGACATGCAGACAGCACTGCAGAATGCAGAGAGAATGCTGCAAGAAGAACGTGTCTCCCTGGAGCGGCGCACACAAACAGAAAATATGCTGCAGTCAGCTGCAAGAACTGCGTGCACATCTGCAGGACACGAAGGAGAAATGGGTGAATGCTGAAGAAAAGCAGCGAGTTCTGCAGGAAGAAAGTTTCCAGACTGCCTACAAGATAAAGATGCTGGAAGATTATTTGAGTACCCAGTGTGTCCCCAAAGAACAGCATGAGGAACTGAAGGTCACACTGAGCATAACCAGAGCCTCGCTGGAGGAGGAGCTTAGAGCCCAGGTAACCCTATATGAGAGGGAACACAAGGCGGTCCAGAGACTGAAACAAGAGTTGGAGGAGCAGAGACACTACTCCATCTCTAACAGTCAGTACACCCAGGAGAAAGAGACCTGGAAAAGGCAGGCAGCTGAGACCTTGACAAATGAATTGTCAGAGCTCCAAGATGTAATGAGGGATGCATGGAAGCAAGCTCAAAATGATCTCAGTAAAGAGATGAAAGCCCTGAGTGGAAAATTGCAAAATGCACTCAACCAGGGGTCTCTCGCTGAGGAGTGGAAATTGCAGCAACGCCTAAAGATGGAAGAGCTAAAGCTAACAGCTGAACACACATCTCAGCAACTCACAGCGCTGCAGGCGCAGATCACTGAGCTCAAGACACAGCTTGCCAAAAAGGAGGAGAGAGAGAAGGTGTCAGTCTGTCAAGTGGCTGGCCTGACTGCGCTATGAGGTCAAAATGGCCGATGCCTGCAAATTATTGGACCACACAGCCCGTGATAAGGTTCGGCTGCAGCTGGAGCTGGACAAGGCTCGGGAGGCGTACCGGCAGCTGTAGATCAGAAAAGAAGAAGCTGAACTGACAACTGCCTTGAGTGGGAAAAGAAGTGCAGAAGGACAGCTTCAAGAGCTGAAAACTCAAATAGCTGGTCTTTCATTGGTTGATGCCACGAAACGGCAGTCGCAAGAGGAGACCATGGTGAGCCAACTCTGTATCCCCACTGACTCATGTGGAAAAGCTGCACCCATCCTTGTTGCCCACGTTCCTGATATCTCTGCCCCTGCTTTTGGGTTGAACGCACCCATTCGGAGGTTCCTTGCCGCACCCAATGTACCTGTGGAGTACCCTCTGCCCACTGACAAGCCACCAGAGGTGGGTCACCTTGAGTCGCTGTTCCATCAAGGCCTCCGGGAAGAGCCTGGAGGATCGTCCGGAGAACGCTCTTGAAAGGGGGGAGTAATGTCAGGGTCTCCTAGACCTGGAGCCTAGCCATAGTTCTTCTTTGTCCACCAGATGTGCTGCTGCCTTCTGTTTCCTCTGGGTTCCCCTCTGTCCTGTCTTTCTTCTTGTTGCTCCTCTCTCTGTCTTATAGCTCTGCTTCCTGTCTGTTTTCCTTTGCCTTTGCTTGAAGTCAGACTCCTTCAGTATTGCATATGCCTCTGATCCTGATCTGTTTTCTGTACCTGTACCATAGAAGTCTGTTCACAGTAAAAGCCCTTGCTGCTAATCTGGCTTGTCCCTGTTTGTTCCTGTTCTCAATCCCTGCCCTCAGTCCCTGTCCTGCCCCGCCTGTCCTGTTCCAGTCTCCTCGTTGCCGACCTCTGCTTGTTACCTGACTTCGCTACCTGCCGCCTACCTCGGACCCCTGCTTGTTACCTGACTTCGCTACCTGCCGCCTGCCTCGGACCCCTGCTTGTTACCTGACTTCGCTACCTGCCGCCTGCCTCGGACCCCTGCTTGTGACCCCTACTACGCTCGTGCTGTTCCGGCCACCAAGATCCTACCCACCACAGGAGTCTCCCGTGACACATATATAGGATACAGGGACTGTTGCAGGGTACATGCAACCACACACGCGGGTTCTTTGGATAAGGCTTATTTATTTGAGCCTTAAAACATACAGCCTGTCAAAAACAAATAGCTTCTCATCAGCAGACAAAACAAAATAGCTTCTTTTTAGTAGGCAGAACAAAATAGCTTCTCTTTATTATGCAGGAGACAGACAGTTCATCACACATGTACTTTGCAACACAGACCTTACAGCAGCAATCTCTTCAGCATTTTCAGTCCTGTCGCCTCACCAACTCTCCTGCATGTGTGTACAGCCTGGGGTTTTAACACCTTGATTATGGAGCTGGATCAGACTAATTAAGCAGCCCTTCTCAACTTAACCTTGTCACTGCTGCACTGCAAGCCTAAACATAGGTTTTCCAGGCATATGGCTGGTGACGTTCATTCACCCTGTCACATTCCTCCCCTGTTAGTGGGTGGCTGGGGCCACGCACGGCTGAAGCCCGATCCTCCACCCCTTTTCTAGAAAAGAAGTCAGCATTTGCATTTTCTTTTCCAGGCCTGTGCTGAATCTCAAATGAGAAGGGTTGGAGGGCCATATACCACCTGGTCAATCTAGCATTGGAGTCCTTCATGCTATTTAACCACTTTAATGGAGCATGGTCTGTCATCAGAGTAAAATGGACCCCTGCCAGGTAATGCCTCAAAGCCTCGATTGCCCACTTTACTGCGAGGCACTCCTTCTCAATCACTGAGTAGTTTTTCTTCCATCAGGAACAATTTCCTACTCAGAAAAAGGATCGGATGTTCCACTCCCTCAAACTGTTGTGACAACACTGCCCCTAGCCCTATCTCTGATGCATCGGTTTGCACTACAAAAGGCCTGTTGACGTCTGGGCTTCTAAGGACGGGACCCTCTGATAGACACCTTTTTATGTCCTTGAAGGCTCTCTGACACTCCCTTGACCATACCATTTGTGTAGGGGCGGACTTTTTTGTGAGGTCCGTTAATGGGGCTGCAACTTCCAAGTAGTTGGGGATGAACCGCTGGTAGTACCCTGCTAAACCCAGCAGAGAGCGTACCTGCATTTTTGTTTGGGGGGTCGGAACTTCTTTCCGGGCAACTACCTTGTTGGCTAGTGGCCTTACTTTTCCACCTCCCACTGCATACCCTAAGTATCTGCCCCACACCTCTGGAATGCCGTTCCCCTCAATACCCGACTAGCACCCTCTCTATCCACCTTTAAAACCCAGCTTAAACACACTTGCTTAAAGAAGCATATGAATAGCACTGTAGATATTCTGAACACATGATACATAAAGCTTGGCCCCCTGCAGACGCACTTACCAGAACTCCCTCCTACTGTCTCTGTATGTTCTCCCTACCTACCAATTAGACTGTAAGCTCCTCGGGCAGGGACTCCTCTTCCTTAATGTTACTTTTATGTCTAAAGCACTTATTCCCATGATCTGTTATTTATATTATATGTTATTTATTTGATTACCATGTGTATTACTACTGTGAAGCGTTATGTACATTAATGGCGCTAAATAAAGACATACAATACAATACAATACAATTTGGTTTCTGCCTTACCTAAGGAACATTTCTTAGGGTTGGCTGTGAGCCCTGCCTCTCTTAGAGACTTGAGGACCGCTTTCAGCCTATTTAGATGGGCCCGCCAGTGTTTACTATAAATGACAATGTCATCTAGGTAGGCTGCGGCATAAGCCCTATGGGGTCTCAGCACCTTATCCATGAGTCTCTGAAATGTGGCTGGGGCTCCATGCTGGGGCTCTCATTGTCACAAACTGGTATAAACCCATGGGAGTGGCAAAGGCTGTTTTGCACTTGGACTTTTCCTCTAAGGGTATTTGCCAGTATCCTTTTGTTAAGTCCAGCGTGGATATATATTCCGCGTTACCAAGGGCGTCAATTAACTCATCCACCCTTGGCATCGGATATGCATCAAACTTGGATACCGCATTGACCTTTCGGAGGTCCACACAAAATCTTACCTTCCCAGGGCCCAACGACTCACAGGCAACCTATAAGGACGGGAACGTACTTTTACCCCAGGTGCTGTCTCGATCACATGTGAAATTAAATTAGTTTGCCCTGGCAAATCAGAAAAAAACATCATGGAATTGTGTAATTATTTCTAACAAGTCCCCTTTTTGTTCAGAGGACAACTGTCTACCCATTGGGATTTTATCGTCACCCACGATGTTCTCCCGTGGGGGCTGAGGACCCAAATCCGTTTCCTCGTCCACCGGGTGAAGGAATAGAGACCACTGCATCTTCCAGGGTTTCAGCAAGTTCACATGGTAAATTTGTTTACCCTTCCTGGACCCTGGTTGAGCGATCTCGTAATCCACATCACCCGTGCGGCGGAGTACTTCGAATGGGCCCTGCCATTTGGCTAGGAGTTTGCTCTCACAACTGGGTAACAACATTACCTGGTCTCCTGGGTGAAACACTCTCATGCGAGCATTCTGATTGTAATGTCTCTCCTGGCTGTGCTGGGCTGATCTAAGATTCTCCTTAGCAAAATGGCCGACAACATCTAGGTGCTTCCTAAGGTCTAGTACATACAGTAGAGGCAACTCTTATTCCCATTCAAACTGAATTGGACTGCCAGGGATCCCTGCTGTGTTAATCCTATGGGCCGTTAGTCAATGCAGAAATACCTTAAACGTGCCTCAAACTAGCCCAGAACATACCCAGCACATACCCAGCACATACCCAGAATGTAACCCGGCTGATTTACGGCAAATGTTAGAATAAACGTTGCCTCTACTGTATTGCAGGGTATTCTTAGAAGGGGACCGCTGTTCCTCCCAGGACTCCTTTAGGAGGTCTAGGATACCCCGGGGTTGGCGGCCATACAGCAGTTCAAATGGAGGGAATCCCGTGGAGGCCTGGGGAACTTCCCGCACTGCAAACAGCAGAAAAGGGAGAAGTTCATCCCAGGCTCTCTTCTCTGAATCTACAAATTTCCTCAGCATCCCTTTTAGAGTTCGGTTAAATCTTTCCACCAATCCGTCAGTCTGTGGATGGTAGACCGATGTCCGAACCGACTTGACCTCTAGTAATTTTAAGACATCCTGCATCAGTTTTGCCATAAAATTTGTACCTTGGTCTGTCAACAAACCTGGGGAAGTCCAACTCGTAAGAACAGCTCCAACAACTTGTTGGCTACTTGCTTCGCAATTGCTGTTCTCAGGGGGAACCCCTCAGGATACCTTGTTGCATAGTCAACTATTAAAAGAACAAACCTGTGTCCTTTCGCAGAAGGTTCTAGAGGTCCTACCAAGTCTACCCCAATCCTTTCAAAGGGAACTGACACCAAGGGTAGAGGAACCAAAGGGGCTGGTTTTTGTACCTTAGGACTAGTTAGCTGGCACTCCGGACATGCCGCACATCACTTAGCAATATCACTATGCATCCCTGGCCAATAGAATCGGGACGAAATACGGTCCAATGTTTTATCCCTGCCCAGGTGACTACCCCAACGGACAGTATGGGCTAGAGTGAAAACAGATTTAACAAACGCCTTGGGAACCAATATCTGTCTGGTGACCTCCCCTGTTTGTGTCTGCCTATTCACCCTATACAGGATACCATTTGATAATTCAAAATGGGGGAATACTATCACCCCCTGTGCATTTAAAATCTGCTCATCAATTTTAACCACCTTGTCATACTCTCTAGCAAGGACTGGGTCTTCCCTTTGCCTCTGGCGAAAGTCAGGGAGATATAGGTCTGGTAAATCTCCAGGGCCCATATCCCCCTCCCTCTGGCCATCCCCAGCCATCACTTGTGACCTCTGGCTACTAGAATGGTCACCTTGAGACCCAGATTTCTGCAACCAGACCTGTTTGTCGGAGCGTCTTTGCATCCGAGTCTTTGGAACCCGGTGTCGGCTGGGGAAAAGGTCTGCCTAAAAGGGGAACAGTTTACCAGGGTTCTCCTGAGCCACAGAATAAGGCTCCCCGAAAAGAAAGGCCAGTCCCGGCCGAGCACAACAGGGGCAGGGAGCCAAGGAGCGACTCCTTCTTCGAGGTAGGCCTCCTGACCCTTTACCTGTAGACGGATTTTGGCTGTCGGATACCGTCTTACATCGCCGTGTATACATTCTATGCTCCATGGAGAGTCAAAAGAACACACGTTAGGTGGTAACAGTCCCTGGAAGACCAGAGTTTTCCCAGAGCCCGAATCTACAAGGGCCTGGATGGTTTTTCCCCCAACCTGGCCTGGAAGTAGCCAGGGCTTATAGTTTTCTCCAGTGGAGGCCGAGGCGATGGTCATGCCGAATGAACAATCCATCCGTGGACAGTCCACATGCCAGTGGCCTTGTTCTCCGCAGGCGGAACATGGAGAGGGTTCCCTCGTAGGAGGGGGCCGTGGATAGCACTCTGCTGGACCAGACACTGGAAACCAGGCATCTGGTGGGTCCTGTGGGCGATGTCCTCGGAAGCTCCTCTCATTTTGTGACGAGCCGACATCAGGAAGTAGATGAGGGTCTCGGCGGGGACCAGCATTTGGACTCCGCCCTTGCTGGAACGACTGCTCCTTCCGTTGGACTTGGCGGTTGCGCATGGACAGGCCATAGGTTCCCCGTTGATCCAACCTCCCTCTTTGGGCGTCCGCAGGGGCCGGTGGAGTCGGATCCATCGGGTCCAGGACACTCACCTGCTCCTCAGCCCCAAGGAAGTTCTCCATGAGTTGGACCGCCAAAGCTAGGGTTTCAGCAGCGTGGCATTTTACCCACGAGCGTGCGGAAGGGGGTATTATTTGTAGGAATTGTTCCAAAACCACCTGCTCAAGAATTGCCTCCTTAGTGCACTCCTCGGGTTGTATCCAGCGTGTACACAATTCCAATAACCGCTGAGCGAGGACCCGGGGTCTCATCTTAGCGGTGTACTTCATGTTCCGGAACTTCTGCCGGTAGGTCTCTGGGGTCAGACCTAAGCGATCCAGTATGGCGGCTTTAACTTGTCGGTAGTCCATTGCCTGATCTGCAGGGAGGCCCTGATATGAGGCCTGGGCTTCTCCTATGGCATAGCAAATTAATCACAGGATTTCTGCAGTCAAGCAACTTCTCCTTTACTGTAAGCTCATGCCTTTAGTAACATATGTTATAAAAATACACTCTGGCTATTTCCTGGCATATCAAAGAAATTCTATTTGCAAACTTCTGATAACTGGTATTATTTCCAAAGCAAGAAAAAGTAGTTAATATGCGACAGTATGCTCTAAGCTGTACTAAGACATATTATTATGCTATATGCTATACCTGTGCTACCTGTAATCCATAACAGAGCGGGGCCAAAGCAGTTGCCCAGCGATCTGCAGCCCAGCCCTGAGCTTCAGCAACCCTTTCAAATGTCAGTAAAAAAGCCTCTGGATCCTCGTTCGGAGCCATTTTCCTCAGGAGTACCGGGGGTTTGTTTGCAAGTTCTGGACTGGCAGACCCCTGGAATTGGGTCAGCAGCTTGGCCATCCGCTCCTCCTGTGCTGCCTGCTTCTGGGTTAGGAGCTGGGTTTGCTGCTGCAATAGTCTTTCATCTCTCTCTGCTTGTAGCCGAGCCTGCTCCTGAATTAACTGTCCCTGCTGTCTGGTCTGCTCGCACAGAAACTCTTAAAAAAATTCTTCTATTTTTCTCATTCTTGTGTGTGTGTGGCCCTTTAACTGCAGGGGCCTTTCAAAATCCCGGCACTTTTTGACACCATATGTTGCAGAGTGCATGCAACCACACACACGGCTTATTTATTTGAGCCTTAAAACATACAGCACACCAAAAACAAATAGCTTCTCATCAGCAAACAAAAGAAAATAGCTTCTTCTTCAGCAGACAAAACAAAATAGCATCTTTTTAGCAGACAGAACAAAATAGCTTCTCTTTAGTATGCAGGAGACAGACAGTTCATCACACATGTACTTTGCAACACAGACCTTACAGCAGTAATCTCTTCAGCATTTTCAGTCCTGTCTCCTCACCAGCTCTTCTGCATGTGTGTACAGCCTGGGGTTTTAACACCTTGATTATGCAGCTGGGGTCAGACTAATTAAGCAGCCCTTCTCAACTTAACCTCGTCACTGCTGCACTGCAAGCCTCAACATAGGTTTTCCAGGCATATGGCTGGTGACGTTCATTCACCATGTCTCAGGGACCAATGAGGTAACAGGCTGGAGGAGGCGCGTCAGAGAGAGTGAGTGTGATAGGAGGACACGGTGCAGGAGACAGGTGTGGGGAGGATCCCAGAGGCAAAGAGATAATGTGGCTCGTGCATGCACTAACCGCACACCGCATGTGTGCGCTTTGCACTGATGACATTGTCGCATGGGCGGAGTCTGGAGGCGGGACCAAAGAGTGTGCACCTAGCAAGGTGGCTGGTCCTAGGAGAAGGAAGAGAAGCATCATGGCTGACAGAAGGAGTGAGGGTTGGCGATCACGGGTTGGGGTAAGTGATGATTGCGCCGAGCTCGTCGCGGATCACAGATCCCGACAGGGAGAAGCAGGTGAGAAAAAAACATCTGGAGAGGAGAGAGGCATGTGTAGGGGTAGCAGGTGAGAAGAGGAGTAGGTGAAGATGTGGGGGAGATGTGAGTAAGGGAGCATGTAAGGGAGAAAAAAAGGATCATGTTTTGAAGAAGGTGATAAGAGCGTCTAGGGGAGAAGCTGCAGAGGAGAAGCATCTGAAAAAAAAGCAGGTGAGAAGAAGAGTTTGTAGGGGAGAATCTAGAGAACAGGGGGAGATGTAGTGGAGAAGTGTAACGCTCGGCCTGCCCACAAGCCAGACGAGACCCCGGGACTGAGGTGGAAAGGGTAAAACCACACACCAAGCAGCAAACGGGGGCACGGCCGGAGTGTGGTTGTAGCGTAAGTGGTCCGGGTAACAAGAATGTAAATTATACCATACTTGACAGCTCTGGCGTAGAAGAGTTAAGTTCATATGCCAAGGGTCGTGGGTTGGAGAGGGCAGCGTAATCGATTGTCCGTAAGCCTGGGTCGTGGAGTGGAGAGAGCAGCGTAGTAGTTTGTCCGTGTGTCGTGTCCAAGGGTTGTAGAGGTCTGCAGCGTAGAAGTCCAAAGCAAGGTCCAAAGGGTTCCAGAGAGCAGCGTAGTAGAGTTCAAAGCAAGGGTCAAATCCAGGGAGGTCAGCAAAGATTCCAGGTACGGGAGCAGCACTGAAAAGACAAGAGAGGCAAGGCAAGAGCAGACAGCACCAAGGTACAGAAGCTATGAAGAGCAAAGAGGAAATGGAGAAGAGGGATTATATAGGGGGCTGGGACCAATCAGAGAAAGGGGGTGATGGAGGAGCGGCCCAAAGAGGAACCTAATAGGAGAGCAGAGTGTGGAAGTTTGACACCAATGGGAGTGAGGGGAGGGACAGAGGAGTGAGCAAGATAAGGCCCAGATAGAGGAGAGTTGCTATAGGCAAAGGGAGTGGTCAGAGTAAGGGGAGGAACGGGGGGACGGACAAGGGAAGGGACAGAAAGAGAAGGAGGACCTGAGAGGCAAGGCAGATGGGGAAGGGGCGTGCCGGGCATGTGCGTGACGTCCGATGAGGCGGACCATGGGGAAGGTGCACCGGAGGATCCAGGAGCAGAGAGCAGAAGGGGAGGAGCAGAGGGATGGACAGGGGAAGGGTCAGGTAAGGAGCGAGAAGCGGGAAGGCAGAGCTGACGGGACCCGAACGGCGACACGCAGGGAGCGTGTGCCGTGTCAGCGGAGGCGGAGTCAGGCGCCAACCAATGGCGGCTAGAGTGCGCGTGCGCCCGTAGAGCTGACGCGCGTGGGCAGGAGGTGCAAGGAAAGCAGCCAGGAGCGGGGACTGCCGCCAGGGAGCCCGAATGGCCTGAGAAAAAGGTAAGGATGCGCTGGACGCGGGTATACCCGCAGCGCGGATCCTTACAAGAAGCTTGAGAGGAGGGGAGTATGTTAAGGAGAAGCAGGTGATGAGAGGAGCATGTGGAATCCTGAAAGATTCTGTTTATTGTGTTAACTTTATTGTACTATAAAAATGAAAACATTTAATATAAGGGTTGTTTTTTCCCCGTGTTTAAGATCATGTTGTGGAAAACTCAGGACTTTTAGGATTAAAATGCATTGGTGAACACAGCTAAACTGTTGGATGTCACCCTGACTCGTTCTTACTAGGAAATGTGTCCTGATGCACGTGCTGTCCTCGGCGCTCAGATTCAAGAGTACAAATCTTTTGAATCTTTAGCTCTGACTTCTGATCACCTGACCTACTTTACCCTATCAGAGGACAGCAAGTCAACAACCAATGCATTGCTGTCCTCTAATAGGGTAAAGTAGGTCAGGTGATCAGAAGTCGGAGCTCCAGTTTCCAAAGATGTGTACTCTTGAAACTGTAATTCCTTTCCCTCCCCCCCGTTCGCATCTCTCCGCCCCCCCCCCCCCTGTTCGCATCTCTCCATCTCTCCGCCCCCCAACCACCCAGCCCCCCTCCCCCGTTCGCATCTCTCCGGGATGTTTTGTTACACACTTGCATACTCCTTGATAAAGTGTATTTCCATACACGAAACGCGTAGGCAGGTGTTCATCTCCTTTTTTAACATGGATCCATAAAGGAATATATTTTTTATACACTATTTTGGTGACCCACGCCATTGGCTGTGCGCAGGTCTCTTCTTTTCTCCAGTACATGCAATTCTACTTGGCTGTATCGCTTATCAGGAAACACAGGACAGGGTGCATCTGTGAGTACTACTGCTCTTTATTTCTTACAATTGTCTGCTGTGAGTCCAGGGACCATCCCAATGAGGATTTGACTGTGGTTTCACCATCAGCCTTGCCCTTCAGGGATATTTTGGCCCTCTTGGGGACTTCACATTATTGCTCATCTCACTAGCCCGTTTCCTATCCTGTACCTCTGGAAATCATATTATATTTCATATGAACTTTATGAATCCGGCGCTGGAGCGCAATATATCCCTAATCTGTTGGTCCCCAGTAACCAAGCCTGCGCGCGTGACAACGCACACAAGGTACAGCCTTCAAAGGGGCAGGCCCCAGTCAGTGTGAGTGCATGCGCGCACAAGCCGCGATACGCCACCGCCTTGGCCAAAAGACAAGATTTTTGTCTTTTGGTGCGGCGGCCGAGCATTGGCCACGTCACAAAGGCAGTTCAGCCAATCAGGCGGAATCAGCAGCGTGATGTCATAGCCACGCCCCCGAAACTCCCCCTCTTCGCGATCTCCTGCTCTTCTCCCGCAGCTCAACCGCAGACCGCGGTTTTCACCCATGCAGGAACGTCTGCAGCAGTGAACACTGGGGCCGTAGCCTAACTGTTGGAAGGCTGAGAATTAATCCCAAAAGATGAATTCACCCAGAGGTGTGTTATACTGTACCTTAAAAGCACTTGGATTTCATATTTTCTATTTCGTGGCCTCTTAAGGATCTAATATTATTTGTTTGTAATATATTAGGTTTTCTATTTTATTCCCTCTGATTTTGTAAACTGTCTGCATTTATATTTTGTATGTTTTTGTAACACCTAGCCAGGACAACAGCCTGTTTAGAAGTACCATTTGTTTAAATGTGCCTCACGTGTGCTAATTGAGCTGGTTGGGCTGAACTTAATTCAGTCAGGTGACTTGTAAGACCTATATAGCTAGAGACACACTGGGGGAACTGAATTACCGGAGTTAGCAGCATACATTTAAAGCAGCCCACATTTAAAGTAGTATTTTTAAGTAGCAGTAGCATGTAGTATGCAGTTGAACAGGGAGTTCAACAGGAGTAAAACAAGTGGACAGCACAACATCTACTGGCCCTGAATCCTGGATTTAGAACTACGCTGGAAAGGAGGACATTATCTATCACAGACAGCACATATTAGCTCTAAACTATTACTGCCACGTCGCCATTACTGTTTGTATTTGATTTGACCTCACTTCTTTTCAAAATATGTGTTTCTCTCTACCAGTCTCATTATGTCTCAAACTCTATTCATATATCTGTATCTCAACTTTCTTCGCCACTTATCAGTTCACATGAACTCCTTTCTTACCTGCGCCCTCTAACACTAACACAGCTATACCCCCTGCACTAAAACACACCCCTACAAATTGTGCTCACACATTCTCTTTCTATCCATGCTTCTCCTCCTTGATTCTGGGGATATCTCTCCCAATCCTGGTCCCTGCATTATTTTCTGTATGCTCTCGTCCTCGCCTTCCACATACAACTTCTACTCCTTCTGGTGTTAACCCCTCTAACCTCATATCCATTCTCTGTCACCCTCCCTCCTCTCTCCCTTTCTCCTGTGCCCTTTGGAATGCACAGTCCCTTTCTAACAAGTTCCTCTCTGTGCATGACTTCTTTTTCTCTCATTCTCTACTCCTCTTTGCTATAACTAAGACTTGGCTCACTCACTCTGACTCTGCTCTGGAAGCTGCCCTCTCTTGTGGTGGCCTTTCTTTCTCCCACACTCCGCGCTCTGATGGCAGGGGTGCAGGCATGGGGCTACTGCTCTCCTTTATCTGCTATTACTGAACCCTTCCTATTCCTCCCTCTCTTGCTTGTCCCTCCTTTGACGCTCAAACTGTCCAGATTTACTCTCCTCTCCCTGTCCACTTGGTGGTCATCTATCGCCTACCTTTATTCATCCCCCTTCTGTCTTTCTCTCTCACTTTGAATCCTGGCTCTCTTTCTTTCTCTCCTCAGACTCTCCTGTTCTGATCCTTGGGGACTTCAACTGCCATATGGATGACCCCTCTCTCGGATTTCTCCATTTCCTCTTTCTGACCATCACCTCATCTCATTCTCTCTCTCTCACTTCTACCCTTCTCCACTTCCATCTACCCCTCGTCTCTGCAGAGACCTGAACTCTATTTACCTACCAGCTTTTGACTCCACTTTACGCTCCTCCCTCTCCTCTTTCAGCTCTGCTCCAGACCCTGACAACCTGGTCAGGAACTACAACTCTGCCCTATCCTCCTCTCTTGATCTACATGCCTCGCTTTCTCTCTGCCATTCTCGCCCCTTGAACTCCAGACCCTGACAAAATTCCCACATGCGCATGCTGCATTCCTGCACTCGTTCCTCTGAACGTCTCTGGAGGAAATCTCACACTCTCACAGACTTCCTTCACTACAAATTTATGCTATCCTGTTTAAACTCTGCCCTCTATCAGGCTAAACAAACATACTTTTCTTCACTAATCAACACGCACAAGTCTAATCCACCCCGACTCTTCTCTGTCTTTGACTCCCTACTCAGACCACCATATGCTGCCTGTTCTGCTTCCTCCATCTCACCTCGGGACTTTGCCGACTATTTCAAGGAAAAGGTGGAATCCATACGTCAGAACATCCACTCTATTTCCTCCTTCCATCCTACACCTGTTCCTAACTCTCCTCCTGCCTTCCTTGACTCTTTATCCGCTGTCACAGAGGAGGATGTGTTGTTGCTGATCTCCTCTTCTCCCTCTACCACCCGCCCTCTTGACCCCATTCCCTTCCATCTCCTAAAACCTCTTGCTCCTACTATAATCCCTACGCTCATACACATTTTTAACTCCTCCCTCTACTCTGGTACCTTTCCCTCTTCCTTCAAACATGTAACAGTTATACCATTACTCAAACAGTAAGCTTGAGCCTACCTGTCTTTCTAACTATCAACCTGTCTCCCTCTAAACTCCTTGAACATCTTGTATTCTCTCACGTGCTCCATTTTCTCAACACATTCTCTCCTAGACCCTCTACAATCTGGCTTCTGCACTGCTCACTCAACTGAAACAGCCCTCACAAAAATAACTAATGACCTCCATGCTGCCAAAGACAGAGGTCATTACACTCTGCTCATATTACTTGACCTCTCTGCAGCATTTGCTACTGTGGACCACCCTCTTCTCCTTCACATTTTCCATACTCTTGGCATTCGTAACAAACCTCTATCCTGAATCTCCTCTTACCTTTCCCATCGTACTTTCAGTATCTCTTTTGCTAACACCTCCTCCTCTATCGATCTATCTGTGGGGGTACCCCAGGGCTCAGTCCTGGGACCCTTCTCTTTTCTCTTTAAAAACTCTCTCTAGGTGACCTAATCACATCTCTTGGGTTAAAATCTCAACTCTATCCTGATGACACACAAATTTACTTTTCTACCCCTGACTGTACACCAGCTGTACCGACTAAAGTTTCTGAATGTTTCTCGGCTATATCATCCTGGATGGCAATAACAGAGCTCCTGGAAGTACTATAATTCATCCAGTAGCCCAAGCACGCTGCCTATGGGTCACACTCGACTCCTCTCTCACATTCTCTTCTCACATTCAAAAGTTAGCAAAAAACTGTAGTTTTTTCCTTCCAATATCACCAAGATACGCCCTTTCCTCTGTTGCTCGACTGCAAAATCTCTGACAGACCCTCATTCTCTCCCGTCTCAACTACTGTAACCTCCTGCTGTCTGTCCTTACTCCCTCTCACATGTCTCCCCTACAATCTATCCTAAATGCTGCTTTCAGAATCACTCTACTATTTCCGAAATCTGTCTCAGTGTCTACCCTGATGAAAAATCCCTCTCCTGGCTTCCTATAAAATCCTTTACCGCACTCAATTCTACTCCTCTCTTTTAAAGCTTTACATTCTTCTGCTGCTCCTTACATTTCAGCCCTAATTTCTCGCTATACACCCTCCCGACTCTTGCGTTCTGCTCAAGGATGTCTTCTCTCTACCCCTTTTGTATATACTGTAAAGCCCTCTCCCGCCTTAAACCCTTCTCACTGACTGCCCCACACCTCTGGAATGCCCTTCCCCTCAATATCCGACTAGCACCCTCTATCCACATTAAAGACCCACCTCAAAACACAACTGCTTAAGGAAGCATATGAGTAGCTCCATGGCTGATAATTAGCATCTCATACATTAATCTTGGCCCCATGCAGACACACATACCAGAACATCCTCCTACTGTCTCTGTACGTTCTTCCTACAACCATATAGATTGTAAACTCTTAGGAGCAGGGACTCCTTTTCCTAAATGTTTCTTGTATGTCTGAAGCACTTCTCCCCTTTATGTGTTATTTATATTATTTGTTATTTATATGATTGTCACGTATGTTAGTGCTGTGAAGCGCTTTGTAGATTAATGGCGCTATATAAATAAAGACATACAAGTGAAAATACAGTACATATATTATACAGTATATATAAATCTCATACATACTTGTCACTTTATACACAACCTTGATCAGAACAAAGATTACTGACTTATTGACAGTGCACTTACACATACATGTGTGGGGTAGTTCACAAAATAATGTATGTAACATGCTTAGATGACCGCCCTCATAAGAGTAGAAAACACTACAGGCCATGCCTTGCACATTGCAGTAAGGGATCAATCAGTATAAAGTTATCCTTTGCCTATTTGAGGACCATATAACTGCTCACTAATCACAATAACCAGTTTAATCAACAGTTGAAGAGTCTGAGTATCTCAAAGAGTTTGTGTAAAACTTGATTAATCATCGTATGACAGGTATTTAAACACCCACTGTACCCAGCACTTATCTCCTAAGATTCAACATCACCAACCTGAATCTAGTCTTAAGGTTCACTGAAGAATCTTGTTGCTCTTCCTTCTGCTATCTATCACCCCACTGAATTAGCTATTGACCTGTGTACCTCAAATCATCTTCCTGTCTAAATGTATTCCAGACTTTTGATGTTTGCCATTGCAAACAAGTGTTAAACAACCCTTAAATAGTGTCCCTCAAACTGCACACCCACATAAACAACCATCCACCTCCCACCAGCTGCTCCTCGCGCCCGTCACTGTGCTTCCGAATATCCTCCATTGTTGATGGGAGTGGACTCCCGAAGACGTCATGATGTCACGAATGCCGTCTTGAAATTGCAAAAGAAGGAGGTGTTGCTATGCCCCAGAGAGTGTCTAGGGGACCGAGCAACAACCCGAAGGAAACCACCGATCACGGAGTCAGAATTCCTCCTCTGCTGACGTCAGTGTAACTGTAGCAACAAGTCACATTCATCAGCAGGCACTGGGCTGGTAGAAGAGAGGGAGGTATCACCAAGTACGCAGATGAGACCCCATACAGAGCCAATAATCCTATAAGTACAAAAAGGAGAAGATAATAACAGAAAAAATCCTATGCAGTGGCTCCTCACTAAGCCAACGCCTAAATGGGAGTGGGTGGAGCCATCATGCAGTGTAAACAAACACAGATTAAAATATGCACAATAAGACATATGTCCTGTAGCATGGTATGAAAAAATGATATATGCTGCGTAGCAGCAAAAAAAATTGGAAAAAACACTGTGAGCACAAGTAATGCTCATAAATAAAGAACTAGTCACATACAATAACCATGCCAATGATGAAATACAGTGCTTCAGTTCACATTCAGGTGTGTGGGAGTAATATGTTTAGCAAGCTAGTGGATCAGGGCTCAAAAAATGTTCTATAAATAATGAGACATGTTCAAAAAAAATGGCTGTTTATGCACAACAGGTCTATCCAAAATGTGGTTATATGTACCCACGTTAGGAATGACATTATTTGATTATAATGTGCAATTTCTTTTTCAATACCATCAAGCAAACAACCCTTGCCAGAGTCTGCAGAGCCCCTGGAGGAAGCCAGAGTGAAGAGGTAACCCTATTCCTCACAGAGTATGCACCTTTTGCATCGAGCAAGACGCTGCCCACATCAGGGGTTTCAATTGTGCTGGCAACTCCACCTCTTCCTCCATCCTCTGTGGTGTCGCCCACACCACCTTCAGTGCCCGTGCCAGGCCTCACACCAGGGAGTAATGGTAATTCCTGCTATAATAGTGTAGCCCCCTGTAAACAGCACAGGCTATACCTATCTTCCTCATACTGTGGTAAGTCCTGTTAAGGGCAGGCACCAGTAGTCATCATGGGTTTTCCCTCTTCCAAGCCCTGCCCTGAGTGGTAGATGCAGGCCCCTGACTCTGCTGCAGGCATGAGACAGAGGGAAGGTTCTGCTGACATCATGAGGGGTGGGGCTGACTCTATTTAGGAGCCAGCTCCTGTGAGTGACTGTATGTTTTGTCCGAGGAGTTGGAGGAGACAGTGCGGTCTCACCTGTGCAGTCGTACAGGAGCAGAGAGAGGAGAGGAGAGACTCAGCCACTTTGAGTAGAGCTGATAGCACCATAGACCCGGTGGACAAATTCCCCTCACCCCAGGTCTGGGGTGATGGGGAGAATCCATTCCCCACCCAGAGGATAACCTCTGAGGTGGGCTGCGGGGTATTGACGCCCCAGCCCAGACCATCCTGTCGGAGGAGAGACTTGGAGGGAAGGAGAGGAGGCAAGACCTGGGAAGGGAGGAGAGTGGAGTGATAAGCGGGACATTGCTGTTGTTGTTGTGGCTGCTGGTCGCCACTACAATTGGAGTCGCTGATCTGACAATTAAAGAGACAATACTTTCATACAAAGACTGTTGTGTGAGTCTGGAGCATTCACCCTGGGACCAGGGTTCACTCTTCTGTACAGGTCCTATCCCATATCCCTGGGAGTATAGAAGATGAGGCGCCTAATATGCTCCTTAATATATATTTTTGTATGACACATGTAATGAAGGGGTTAAGTCCTATACTCAGTACAATCATGTGAGTATCACTTAAGACCGTCTCTTATTCCTTGTCGGATATTCCCAGAAATAACACTATGATAATCATGGTCTGGATGTGAGTAGCGGCAGGTTTTGATGTGACCTAATTATCGTAGCACTATTTCCATGCGCTAACATAAACGGAGGTTTGTGAATCTGCATCTGTTCAAATTTGTTGATACAATATTTTTCTCCTTAATGCATCGTAACGCAAATAACTTTTGTGGATATGGTTACGGGTATCGATACATTAAATGGTGGTAACGTACCGATAAAACATTTAACGGACTTCTGAGGATCTAGCCCTAAATGTAATTGGGTCATTACTGTGGAGTGATTTGGTCGAAAGCCAGATTGGAATTGACTAAGGAAATGTTTCTTATTATTATAGTTGCTTAATATGATGATATACGTTATATGGTGCGGGGGTTTTACTCAATAAAGTTTTGTTTTTTCTGATCTCGTGATAATTGCTTTTGATGAATTCTTGAAGTTCAGCAATTTGTATCAGTATCATCTACAAAAAGATGGATTTAGGCCAATATGCAGTCAGTGATCAGCATGTAAAACATCTGTTATGTTTTTCCGAATTAAATTTACAAAGTACATTCAGTTTCTATCAGAATGGCATTTGATTATGTTAGAAATAGACACTGTTAGTATGACATCTAGTGTTTGCAAAAAGAAACAAACTGTACAGATGTAGTGAGGGACACAATATAGCCAAATATAGATATCAGTTAGACACCCTGTACAACTCAATATGCCGCTTTGTACTTCAATGTAATTACTGCAAAATGCTCCAAGAACTAGATTGGCTGTGACTTGAGTCCAGACGCAATGATCATTTTTTCTGTCTTGCAAATACTTTCTGGGCAAGCTGCCTGCCAATCTGAACAAGTTCCTCACCCCTACCACACGCAGCACTTATCACCTGAGATCTGACTCCAAAAGACTGTTCATGGATCTGTAATTATTACTGTACATATGCCCATAATCATAACTTTTTTTTAAAGTCCTGTAAATGAAATGTATAACCTCTGTTGATTTAATGTAACCATGTCATCATAACTCTGTGCCCAGGACATACTTGAAAACGAGAGCTAACTCAATGTATTACTTTCAGGTAAGTTTTTTTTTATAAATAAAAAGTTTTCATAGTATTTAATGGCAATGATCCTGTATATTACAAAATACCCCACCATATTACACCAGAGAGAAAATTGAAGGCTGCTACTGTACATCTGTAAAATATTGTGCATACACCAACAGCATACTGTACATACACCAACAGCATACTGTACCACTTAGCATCGGAAGCATTCAGCCAGGTAACACTTTGTATACCCTTGTCCATTTCATATTGGGAAATATGTGTAATAGCCAGGGGCGTAGCTATGGCCTGGGAAAAGCCAGGGAGGCCCATACTCTTGTGGGGGAGCGCCTCCCCTCCTGCCCGGGGAGATTGGGGGGGCACTCCCCTCCCGCCCTTGTCGGCAGCGGAAGATAGTATGTGGCAGCAGGCGCCCGGAGTTAAACAGAAGAGAAGCCGGTAGAGGAATCAGCACTTGTTAAACAGGCAGAGCAGGACGGCAGGGGAGGAGCACACTCCAGTGGTCCAACTCGGAAGTGCCTGCTGCTAGAGCGCGCTCCTCACCGTGCCATCCTGCTCGGTCTGTGTAACACGTGCTGATTCCTCTACCGGCAAAGCTTCTGTTTAATGCCGGGGAACTCTGCCTCTGCCGCATACCATCTCCCCCGCCTGTCTCTATTACTAGTTACCACCCAAAGGTAGGCATGGAGGAGGGGGAGATATGATGATGAGGGGGAGATCTAATGACGATGATGAGGGGGAGAGCTGCTGATGACGATGATGAAGGGGAGAGCTGCTGATGACGATGATGAAGGGGAGAGCTGCTGATGACGATGATGAGGGGGAGAGCTGCTGATGATGTTGATGAGGGGCAGAGCTGCTGATGATGGGGAGAGATGATGATGAGAGGGAGGGAAATGATGATGAGGGGGAAAGATGATGATGATGATGATGATGATGATGATGATGATGATGATGATGATGATGATGAATACTGACTGCAATTTTTTTCCCAACAGCTTCAAAAATATAGATTCCAAATGTTAACTGCATAATGCCACATCATAAAAAAAACTTGATGCAATACACCCTGCTTTATACTGTAGGGTCTCTCTTTCCAACATTGGCTCAGATCCACAACAAGTCGATCAGCTTTACTGTGCCTTTACTCCCAATCATATGAATGAGAGCTGAGGCATGCTAAGGTTAGCACCGTTTTATGGAGCTGGGCCATTGCTTCACCGAAATATTTTGATCTCTAAACCCCTTAATGGCTCAGATCTACAAAGCTCCGTTATTAACTTCACGAGGTGTGAACTTAAGTTAACACATCACTACGTGCTAACGGGTATCGTCAAAGTTCACTAAAGCAGTGCTAAGTGCAGTTTCCAGCCATAACGGCCTCGTGCAGCAGCATTACTATAACGGACATCAGTGCTACTATGCACAATACTCTGGGCGTTCCCTCTAACAACACTTATCCACAGAGCTCTGTTATAGTTAACGCAGGAATTGAGAAATGCGTTAGTTAGGTCATACCTTTTTGATCTCTATTTTGTGATACCTTGTTGCCAGAGGGCGGAGCTCAAAAAGGTGTGCGTCAGAGCCTGTTTCAAAAGAGAAAGTGGATATGACTTTCTAAATGGTTGCTGTAGCAGCAAAATAATGTTCAGTATATTAAAAAAAAATATTTAAAATGGCAGGAATTAAAATTAAAATGCAGACAGTATTATCTAATAATACAGAAATTATAAAAAAAAAAAATTTTTTAAACATATAGGATTTTTCATGTTTTGCTGCTTTAAATTTGTCCAAAAGAACAGAATAGCATGGTCCATTCTTAGCTTACAATAAGAGTTATGATTTTCCAAAATTAATGTCTACTCTGAACAACTACTGTGTCACCACCTCTGTTTGTTTAGTGATCACAAGATTAGCATTGTCTCCAGAGCTGTTCATTCCTCATTTTATATGTGAATGAGAATTGTGGGCTTTCTTTGTTTTAATAATCAATAATATACTAATCTTGAACATGCTTGTGTATGTTTCTCTTTATATTTTTTTATCAGTGTATGCTGTGCCTGCTATGTCTCTTAGTATGTTGGGGTGCCGGAAGACGAGTTTGGGGTCATTCAACACATCCATTCAGGAACATCTTGCTTTAAGCAACAGGTTTCTTAATTCACTAAACATTTAGTACATTCCAGTCATACCACACAAATTCTGTTTACAATGCAGGCGACCCCCCACTATGCCGATTATTGCCTTTAGGCCTACTGTTAGTAAATACCTCCCTTAGTGCTTTATTCCTCTACCTCTTTAGGCTCTGCTCATGTCACGTATCTCTGGATATTGTTTCCGTTTTGTTTTCTGTCATCTTTTCATATGTACAGCTCAACCCCATTATAACACGATCCGTTACAACGCGAATCCACTTATAGCGCGATGCAAGCGTGGCTCCCAATTTTCATATTTATGAATACTTTACAACACGATTATAGGTGTCTTAAATACTTTATTGTACAATGCATACAATTGTACATTATTTCTAACGCGCTCTGCTTATAACGCGATGCGATTCTTTGGACCCCAAGCACAGCGTTATAAGGGGGTTGAGCTGTAGTTGTTGAAAATTAAAGGACACCATTAGGGATCTTCTGAAAGGGTCTATCTTGACAGGGTGGCAAGCTTAATAAGTTTTGGTCAGAAAAAATACTGTAGCTACAGTAAATAACCCCTATCATAAATACATAATAATTAAACGTGTATTTTATCATTACTGTAATTACCATTATTGGATGAACATTTGTATTTTCTGTCTCCTAAAATACGTGGTATTATATAAAGCCATAAAATCCGCATATAAATTATTGACTACAGATTTAATTGTGATGTGTATTCAGGAAAACATCATTCATAATTGTGGTGGTCTAGATAGATTTTCCTTTATAATGTATATCAAAAAAAAATTCCCCTTACAATATCAGACAATATTTATTATATTATTTTAATGAATATTGTACAATTGTGTCCATGGCCTCTCAGAATCTGGACTTGTAACACATACAACGCAGTCTGTGTGTTACTGATGATGAAGGGTTTTATATTGAAAGGCTAAGATAGGCCTAGTAATGACCAGCTGCCCCCGAGTGACCAAGAATTAGCAATATTCAGAGGGGTCCATTTATCAAGGCAAAAGTGGCGTAAACAGCAGAAAAGATATGAACACCCAAGCTGTTGTAACACTGGGGATTCCTTTAACCAAAGATAATAAAGAAATAAAGCTAAGTAAGAATATGGAGTCGTTCTTTCAAGTATCTAACTGGACATCAGCACACAGCCAGCCTGTTCACAAACCAAACAAATTACAACCTTTTTTTTATCACAATATAGTTGCAACAAAGGTCAAAAGGTGCGTTACTCTTATGGATAATCTATACATTTTCTATGCAAAGTACATATTTCAAGACGGAAAACACTTCCCAATAGCATATTGACTGTTAAACTGCCAGCTAAGAGGTAAGCACACACAGTACCAACAAACAATAAGCTCTTGTTGTAATACAATTTGCACCCACAAATGACTATTATGGTCATGTTTGGAATTCAGGAGCACTAAACAAATATATTATTGATTATTATTCATTTTTGTCATTCTTTTTCAGCCACAAGATTGATATTTCAATAACATCACAAGCACAGTCTGCATCATCAACATCACTAGTTGTGCTTCTATCATTACACTAAAAACATGTATTACACTTGCTTTTCTGGGGCACAGGATTACGGTGCGCCCATGTTCTGCACATTTACAGTAAGATGCTGTTGACTTTTTCCACAGCTTCCTTGTTGATGGTTACAGAGGTTTCAGTTATTTCCAACTCTGGTGCTGAAGTCGCCAAGAATAATAATTATAAAACAAGACTCAGTGCTAACTTAATAAGTGTTACAATTAACTCCATGAGTGTGTATATGCATATATACAGATGTAGAGGAGCAGTTGCCAATGGGAGCAGCCACCATTGTAAACGGATTAGAAGCATGTGAGATAGGGGCAGGGCTAATGCACTGTTGCACCCACTGGTGTGACAGTGCTCGTCTCAGACCAGGAAGCTGACCCATAGGGCTGAGGCAGGAATGGAGACTGACCACTGGTCTCGGGACTGAGTCCTGATAAGGATGGCGTAGTTGGGGTCAAAGGCAGAGAATCAAGGCAGGTGGAAAGGTTTGTATTCAGGGTCACCAGCAGAAATCAAGGCTAGCGCAGAGAAACCAGTACCAGCATGGAATTCAGGGGAACCGGCACCTTGCTCTGGCACTAGCTGGTTGCAAATGGCTGCCACTTAAAGGCCTAGGGCAGATGTAGCAAATCTCCAGACTCCATTCTTGGTTAGGAAGCAGACTTCCTGTCATCTTAGCTCATAGCGAACAACCACTGTTTTCGTCCATCTTGGTAGAGGCAAAGATGAACCTGAACCAAAAAAGGATGTCTGTGACAGCGGGCCCTGACAGCTGGCATGTGTCAACGGATGCAATAACGCCTGCTTCATCTCTACATACACTGGCGACACACTTTATTCGAGCTTGGCTAGTCCCACGAATTCGGGTATACTCGGGTGTATTGAGGTTTGTGACTGTTTTCTGCCCGAGTGCATTGGGTTATTTTCCAGGCAGGGATTGAAGCATTTTATTCCCGCTGGCTGCAATACTGCACAGTATATATATATATATACTGCATTACAATTCATGAATTTATGCCATCTGGTAGACACGTGAAGCATTGCAGCCTATTAAATCCTAATCATTATCATTTAACAGATCAGCCGCCCATCAGCCAGGCATGAACCCAGGCTGGGAAGGCAAATGCAACGGGGCTTGTTAGAGGTGAGGAGTGGCGCATTCCAGGTATCTGCCAGGTACATACCGGGTATTTGCTCGAATAAAGTGTGTCGGTGCAGTATGTATGCCTATATCTAGATTTATCAATATAAAAATGGTGTATACAGTATGTATTCTGTATGTAAAATGTTTAATATATATGTAGCCCATCTACCTCCCTCCCACCCCCCTGGAGGTAGAGTCTAGCTGCTACCTGGTGCATGATGGTGCAGTGCATACCTGTTAGGTGAAACAGAAGGCCTGAGAACTCCGTGATGGTATAGGAAGGCATCAGGACAGGCTCTCGGTGATGGTTCTTCAGTCAGCACAGCGCCTCCAGCCAGTGAGAATCCTGGTGCAGCCAGGATGGTCTGCACTGGCAACTCATGTAGTGTTCCATTGAAGTAGCCACACAAGATGTATTCAACTGGATCTTTATTTGTAGTATCATACAGATATGGCAAGGTCATTCCCTGATGTAGTACCCCCAGGGCTTGAGGAGAAGAATATGCCTATCCTCCAGAATTCCAGGAAGAACTTGATCAAAGTTGGTGTAGAATTTTTCCTCCTTTCCGTCGTTAGTGTCAAGAGTCTGGAAATATGCAGTGGTGTATTGTTTCCATGTCAGTATACAACAGTCATAAGGTACTCATTGCTTCGAATATAGAACGTGGAGTTAATTTAGGAGTTTGTTCGTGATGACAAACAAACTCTGTGAAGCTAGCATTCTTTTTCCAGTTTTTCCTTCGGGTAAAAGGTGCCTCCTTTTCCGTGATCTGCCCCTCCTTCCCTCACCAGGTTTAGTTCAGGACAGTGACATCAATATTAAAACATCTGAGTTCTTGGGCCATGATTTAGGTGCAGCTCTGGGGGCATTTACAATTAAAGTTGTACATGAGGGTCCTGAAATTAATTGTAAAGAGGATCCCACTGGATGTGATTATCCAGTTAGGGAAAAGGTGGGACAGACTTTGTTTAGGGCTCCTTTCCTAGCCCCCTCTCCCCCCCCCCACGTCCCATGTTCGTTGAACAGAGGGCATCCTGAAGAGGACTGTTAAGTTGTAATTTCAGCTGCCAAATCTGACTCCTGCCTCATCCAAATACTAGGCGACCTTCTTGTAACTGCCATCTTCATGCCAATTTTTGATTATGAGCTTCCGCATTTCTGCTCACATTGTCACTTACTGGTCCCAAAGTGCTTGAAAAACATACTAGAAGATGTTGTTTCCATAGAAGATACCTATGCATTACATATTTTATCGGGGAGAAGCTGTTGCAACCAGCTTCCAGAGTGCTGGACAGAGCCTTAGAACTACAGCAGGTCTCATACCGCTCTGCCTTTGCAGCCATTGAGATCCTGATATCTTCTTTCGCCTGTTCTGCCATTGAGGACTTGTGAACCGATTGCCTGGAGGGTGGGCAGGCTTATTAGGGGATCCTGTACTCGGGTTGTCACAGCAACGTCCAGAGAGAAAGCATTGCCATCTGCCTTCCCCACCACACCCTGGTGGTGCTACTGCTTAGTCTGCAACTGTTTATTCATCAGAGTTACCCCAGCTTATTTAAACAGCTGTGACCTTCACTGAATGTCATTCTATTATCCACCCCCTATGCTCTGTCGGGGCAGGGGCTCCTTTCTCACAATGTAACATTTACAGATGTAGCAGTCATTATTGCTCTCATTTGGTGCATTGCAGTGGGACACACATACTGCGCCAGTGGGAGCAACCGTCATTCAAAATGCAGTTGCTGTGTGCAAAAAAGGGGTGGGCTAGCACGCCAGCAGGTGCAATAAGACCTGCTACATCTGTATGTCTTGATGCACTTATCCCATATATAATATTATATTCCCTGCATTGTTATTGTATTATTGTAAAATATCTGGTTGGTGCTACAAAAATTAAAATATACATACATGCAGAAATAACTACTATAAAATAGCTTGTTGGGATATGGTTAATGGGAAGAATCTCTTCATAGTGTATATGTGTTCTAATAGTTGCTAGCATATACATCAGACATGTTAAATGAGAGTTATTTTAGAAAACCCCAGGCCTCATTACTTATCTACCTATCTAGAGATATGCGTGATATTGATATAGACATACTTCTTTGATATTAATTATAGGGACAATCTACTATTATAGAGTGTTTATTTATAGCTGGTGTTTATGTTGTTTTGTGAGCAATGTGAAAACATAGTGATTTTAAGTGATGATTATTAAATAATTGCTTTTCAGAATTTATTGTTCAATTTGCGAGTCCCGGAGAGTTATTTTACATTTATGCCAAGCTAATAGAGTTTACATAGCTTTTCAAACCTCACAGATCACGTCATGTGTATACAGTTTGACATTAAATATAAAGAAGTTGTCTATTACATTTTAAAAGCCAATAGAACTTCCGCATCTTGAAAAGGGCAAGGCAATAAAATAACTATAATAGTATTTTTTTTCTTATATATCACTGACATACAGTTATGTACACATTGCTTTAAAGCAGCGGTGCGAAAACTGGGGGGCGCAAGATTATTTAGGGGGGGCGCTGGCCGTGTGCGGGGAAACCTGGGGGCGGGCAGAGCTGTGCACGGGCGGCCAGAAGCTCAATGCTGAGGCTGCTTCTCTGCTCTGTGTCAGAGGGGGCGGGGCTTTCCTTCCCTGCACAGACATCCCTTCCTTCTCTTCCTGTCTGTTTCCCGCACCAGTTTTCAGCAGCATGGGGAATTGGGGGATCGGATCATATGCCCCCCCCAGGTGAAATTATGTGACTTATGATTATGTGTGTGTTGTGTCTGTGTTGGCTGTGATTGAGTGTGTGTTGTCTGTGATTGAGTGTGTGTGTTGTCTGTGTGTGTTGTGATTGAGTGTGTGTTGTGTCTGTGTTGGTTGTGATATTGTGTTGGTTGTGATGTGTGTGTGTGTGTTGTCTGTGTTGGTTGTGATTGAGTGTGTGTGTGGTGATTGAGTGTGTTGTCTGTGGTGTGTGTGTGTGTGTGTGTGTGTGTGTGTGTGTGTGTGTGTGTGTGTGTGTGTGTGTGTGTGTGTGTGTGTGTGTGTGTGTGTGTGTGTGTGTGTGGTGATTGTGTGTGTGTTGATTAAGTGTGTGTGTGTGTGTGTGTTGATTAAGTGTGTGTGTGTGTGTGTGTGTGTGTGTGTGTGTGTGTGTGTGTGTGTGTGTGTGTGTGTGTGTGTGTGTGTGTGTGTGTGTGTGTGTGTGTGTGTGTGTGTGTGTGTGTTTGAGTGTGTCTGTGTGTGTGTGGTGATTGAGTGTTTGGTGATTGAGTGTGTGGTGATTGAGTGTGTGTGTGTGGTGATTGAGTGTGTGTGTGTGTAGTGGTTGAGTGTGTGTGTGTGTGATGATTGAGTGTGTTTGTGGTGATTTAGTGTGTGTGTGTGGTGATTGAGTGTTTCGTGATTGAGTGTGTGGTGATTGAGTGTGTGTGTGGTTATTGAGTGTGTGTGTGTGGTGATTGAGTGTGTGTGTGTGTGGTGATTGAGTGTGTGGTGATTGATTGAGAGATAGTATGTGTTGTGATTGGGTGTATGTGTTGTGATTGAGTATATGTGTTGTGATTGAATGTAGTGGTGCGCAAACGGGGGGCAAGGAGGCGCAAGATTATTTAGGGGGCACAGGCGGCGTGCGGCGAAAACTGGGTGCGCGGGCCGACAGACGCTGTGCGAGGAAAGGCGAAAAAGCTGTGCGCGGGCGGCCAAGAAGATGTGTGCGGGCGGGCAGCCGAAGATGTGTGCGGGTGGCTGAACAGGATAGTGCAGGTGGCGGCCACATGATGGTGTGTGTTCGCACGCGCTGGGGCTTCGGAGGTACGGGGAGGAACACGCCCGAGCGCGGTGAAGTCAAACGCCCCTGCTTCCGGTGCTATACAGGTTAGCTGACCGTGTGAATAAGGGGTAACTGTTTTCAAACGGATTAGCTAGCGGAGTTCAGATTTAGGAGCCTGGCACTTATACTGTTTCATGCTTATAGACATATTCTACTGCTTATGATCTGCATCCTGGGAGCAATGCTCCCACTGTTAACTGTTTACCTAGCATGGGCTTAGGAGGAGCCTTATACCTCTGCTACACAACATCACTACCACCTATCTTTTAGTACACTTGTATAAATACCCTACATCCCCCCACCCGTTATATCCTTATTACTATTAAGTTTGAATAAAATTTTATTGTTTTGCGTCGATTGGCATTTATTAGGTTGTCCACCTAGGGACTATATATTTTGTCCTACCTGATTGTGCACCCACAGAGTGCAATTTTTGGGATTCTTTTTTGGCCAGGATTCTAGTTCTGACCATTTTTCCGTATAACTGTGGAACAATAAGATTGATCGTCTTAGATGTAACAGTAGTACGGTATCAAATCTTAAAACAAATCTACATTTCTTGGGGCCCAATACAGTGCGTTTACTTGAGCTATGTATACGAATCTAATGTGTCAATAATGACACACTTGCCCAGGAGCTAAATAAAATAGTGTTATGTCTCAGAATTAACCCTAGCAAGTTATTTGTTTTGTCAAGTACCTTGTTAATTGGAGCACATTAACCACATTAAAAATGCTAGTGCTGCTTAGTAAATGTGAGCCTCACCTCTTATCTTTTCTATCCACTGTCACGGTAACTTATGACAAGATATAATAAACACCAAATATCTGGGTTGAACTGAACGAGGCTTAGATATAATAAAATATATTTATTCCTTAAATAGGTGAACACAGCAATATAGTACAATTAACAGGCAAGAAGGTAACACTATAGGGTCCAAGTTTCAGCCCGCTGCAACCTTCAGAACCAGAGATACACAAATACCACTTAAACCGTTTCATACTTTAACACAAAATTCTCCGCTGTAAAATAAATCACAGTTTTTCACTGAATCCCCATTGAAAACAATGGGCTCCGCCGCCATAGACTTTCAACGGTAATCCGCCGCCACTGGCGGCTATGGGAGCCTGCCGCCATAGACTTTCAACGGGCCTCGCCGCCGTTGAAGCCTATGGGGTTTCTCCGCCATAGCCGGTCAATGGGAACCGGCGCCATTGAAGTCTATGGGAAAAACTCCCGAACCTTTATGGTGGTCCATACTCTGTCGGGTTGGTCAGAGAGGGTCAGGAATGGTTTTGCAGCCATGCCGGAGCAGTGACTACAGACACCCCAAACCATGGCCCTCTGGACCCTCCAGAACCAGAGATATGGGCTATGATTTGTAGGGTTTCGGACTTAGCCGTTTTCTCGTGCTGCTTCTGCCGCCGCCATTGGAACCTATGGCGCGACCCGCTCTGCCAGCACGACCCTTTCCGGGGGTCCTGGATTCTGGGACCCGGTGGTGGTCGAGTGAGGGGAGGTCTAGGAACTAGGGGCAAAAAGAATTTTATTTTTGGGTGCCCTAGAACCTAAGATTCCCACGCCACTTAACATTGACCTTGACTAATCAGTGATGAAAGCTCTCTTTCAGACAATGTATCTGCTTTGCAGTTTCGCGGTTTGGATGGCTGCCAACTCGTTCCTGGAAAGCGCCGTCGAGGAATCTCCATTGAAGTCAATGAGCCCATTGACTTACAATGGGAAACCGCCGCTCCTCATCTCGGACGCCATCTGCTGGTCTTGGAGGGAAACAGGTCAAAAACAGCTAGATCCGCCATTGAAATGAATGGAGCTCCAATGGCGGCCTATGGGACCCTGCAAAATGGTGCCTGAAAAGGCGGGAAAATTAAACAAAGGGCTATAACCACTATACAACTATTAACCCTTGCCCTCCCGGATGGATCCCAGTGTGTGTCTGGTGCAGACACTGACATTATAATGAAACATGGGAACAGGGGAACATACATTTTCATGACATGGCAAGGTGTAAACCACATTCCTGGACCACAGTCCAGTTAACCCCTTGCCCCCCTGGTGAGGTCAGGGGGTGGCCATATGGGGTGCAACCCCTTTAATACCGGGCCAATCCCCCTCTCCCTCTACACCTCCCCTTCTTAATGGGTGACCTGTGACCCACTGGCCCTAACGGGGAGTGGGGCACTGCTGGCACCCTTAAAGAACTCAGTCTCAGATTGATAGTCCTGACGTGAAAGTCCATCAGCATTGCTGTTTTCACTACCCTTTTTGTGCTGAATAGTTAACTCAAATTCCTGCAAAGCCAAGCTCCACTTTAGCAACTTGACATTCTCCCCTGATGCCCTCTGCAGCCAACTCAGGGGGTTGTGGTCTGTGAGGACCGTGAAAGCCCTTCCGTACACATAGGGCTGGAGTTTTTTGAGTGCCCACACAATGGCCAAGCACTCTTTCTCAATGGTGGCATAGGCCACCTCTCAGGGGAGTAGTTTTCGGCTGAGGTACACCACAGGGTGCTCTCTGCCATCGTCCCCCACCTGGCTCAACAGAGCCCCAATGCCATAGTCCGAGGCATCAGTCTGTATAAGGAAATGTTTGGTATAGTCCGGGGCAGCCAGTATGGGGGCCCCAGCAAGCGCAGTTTTCAGTGCCTGGAACGCAGTTTTACAGGCAGGAGTCCAGGTGATAAGCACAGGCAGTTGCTTCTTAATCAAATCAGTCAGGGGTTTAGCCACGGCGCTGTACTGTGGGACAAACTTCCTATAGTACCCTGCGGTGCCCAAAAATGCCATGACCTGTTTCTTGGTTTTTGGAACAGGCCGCTGAACTATGGCTTCTACCTTGGCTGGCTCTGGTTTGAGGTGCCCTCCACCCACCCTGTGCCCTAAGTACAGGACCTCTGCCATCCCTACCATACACTTAGTGGGTTTCAAGGTAAGCCCAGCCTCCCTGATCTTATCCAGCACCGCAGCTACATGTCCTAAGTGGGAGTCCCAGGAATTACTGAAGATAGCGATGTCATTTAAGTAAGCCCTGGCATAGCTCTGCATCCCTTCCAGTAACCTATTGACCAGGTGTTGGAAGGTAGCCGGGGCATTCTTCATCCCAAATGGCATCACCAAAAACTCATAGAGGCCACTTGGAGTGATGAATGCTGACTTCTCCCTATCCTCCAGGGTCAGTGGGATTTGCCAATAGCCTTTGCTCAAATCCATAGTGGTCAGATACTTTGCCCCCGCGAGTTCATCCAGTAACTCATCCATGCGGGGCATGGGGTAGGCATCTGACACCGTCCCAGCGTTGAGCAAGCGGCAGTCCACACAAAACCGGGTGGTCTTGTCCTTCTTAGGGACTAGAACTAACGGGCTTGCCCAAGGACTCTGGGACAGAGTAATTACCCTTGGGGTCAGCATCTCCTCTATCTCCCTTTCCATACTGGTCTTGACCTCTGCTGACACTCTGTAAGCGTGCTTAGGCAGAGGCTGCAGATCCCCTGTGTGCACTGGGTGTTTTGTGAGATGTGTGGTCCCTGGCATGTCAGTGAAGAGGGCCCTAAACTTAGCTAGCATGTCCCTGGCTTCCTCCTGCTGCCTAGCACTCAACTGTGCCCCTATCTCTACCTGCTCCACAGTGTTTCCCTGCCTAGCCTCCCCTAGGAGATCAGGAAGAGTATTGCTCGCCGTATCCTCCAGCAGTGGGCTACAAATGGCCATTACTGCTCCCATACTCGGTGCTCTGTATTCCTTCAGCATATTGACGTGATATGTCTTATGCCTCTCAGGCTCTACCTGTACAGCGTAGTTGTACTAATTCACCTTTCGGATGACCGGGTACGGTCCCGACCAGGCAGCCATCAACTTGTTCTCCCGAGTGGGTTTGAGAACAAGCACCTGCTGTCCTGGGATGAATTCCCTGCTACGGGCATTCCGGTCATACCATTGCTTCTGCTTGGTCTGAGCGGCCCTGTGGTGGTCCTGGGCCACCCCCATGAGCATCTCTAACCGGTCTCGGAGATCTACTACATACTGGATCACTGAAGCATCAGTAGCAGTAGCCTCCCCTTCCCATCCCTCACGGAATAGGTCCAGAGGTCCACGTACCCTGCGGCCATATAGTATCTCGAAGGGGGAGAAGCCTGTAGATTCCTGTGGTACCTCTCGGTAGGCAAACAGCAAGTGCTGTAAATTAATCTCCAAGTCTTTCCCCTCCGCCTCCATAAAGGTCCGAAGCATCTGCTTCAGGATACCGTTAAACCTCTCACATAATCCGTTTGTCTGGGGATGGTAAGGGGTAGTGCGCCGGTGTTGTACACCGCATGCATCCGAGAGACAATGTAACAGTTCACTCATGAACTGCGACCCCTGATCGGTTAGGATCTCACTAGGGAAACCTACCCTAGAAAAAATGTTCAGCAAAGCTGCTGCCACTGTCTTGGCATCTATGGTGGCAAGCGCTACCGCCTCAGGGTACCGGGTGGCAAAATCCACCACCGTGAGGATGTAGCACTTCCCTGACCTGCTAGGAATCATAAGGGGTCCTACAAGATCCATCGCTACTTTCTGGAAGGGTTCCCCTATTATCGGTAGGGGTTTCAGGGGTGCCTTCACACGGTCGCCCGCCTTACCCACTCGCTGGCAGGCATCACAAGAGCGGCAGAAATTGCCCACATCTCGAGATGCCCCGGCCAGTAGTAACTCTGTAATAACCGGGCTCGCGTTCTGTTGACCCCCTGATGTCCCGCTAACGGAATAGAGTGAGCTACCCGTAACAGTTGCTGTCGGTACCCCTGGGGCACTACTAGCTGTCGTTCACCGGTCAATCCCTCCTCTATCCCTGGGTTCCCTTCTTCTCTATAAAGGAGTCCTTTATGCCACAGGCAGTGCTCAGTGCCTTCCCCTGCCTGAGATTCGGACGCCCAAAGTCTCACGCCGGCCAAGGTAGGGTCTGTCTTCACTGCCTCCCTAAACTGGGCTCCTAATTCTTGCCACCCCCCAGTCATGTCATTGTCCGGAGAATGGGGAAGGGTGAGGGGAAACAGTAAGTCAGTCTGTGGTTGCAACTGATCCTGGCTTACCTCCCCAGGCTCCTCTGCGCCCTCCGCTAATGTTGGTCCCAAAGGCTGGGGGACTGGCGCCGCCGCCATTGCCGCTGTCTGGCTTCGGGTAACCGCCGCCACTGCAGCGGGTTTGGGCATTCGGTCGTAGGTGCAGGTCATCGGACCCAGATCGTTGCCAAGAAGAACTTCAGCATCCAAACCGGGTAAAACCCCCACCTCCCGCACACCCTTGCCCTCCCCCCAATCCAAAAAGATTCTGGCCACTTGCAGGAAACGTGACTCTCCGTCGGCCACAGTGATCTGTATCCCAGGGCCTGGGAGCAATTCCTCTGGCCGGACCATATCAGGTCGGACCAGGGTCACTGCAGCTCCTGAATCCATCAAGCCGACTGCTTGCCGGTCACCGACTGTGACCGGGGTGAGATGTCTGCTCCGGCCGTCCGTCTGCTGTAGGTCCGCGTTAGGTGTCCTCCGCTCCTGGCTGTAGGCACCGAGGAAACCAGGACAGGTGTGGCATGGGACATCTCGCTGGGAGTTGGTTGCATGACCGGTCCGGTCGCCTTGGTGGAAGCCACCCGCATGCGGGCTACCGGATTCGCAGCTGGGGTGCGTTGCCCCTGATCGGGTCCGCCGGAATGCAGGGGTTCCGGGCAATCTGGTCTGATGTGACAAGGGCGGTTGCAGTTGTAGCACCAGCGCTCGTGCCGGAGCTCCCCCGCCTTCGGTGGACTGCCGCTCGCAGGCGGCCTCTGAGTCCATTGGGGGGTATTGGCAGACTTTTTGACCGGTGCCGCCGCCACCACCGCCTTGGCTACTGCTTTGGCGGGCATCAGGGCTCGGCTGGCCACATAGTCGTCTGCAAGCCTCGCCGCCTCCTGGTAAGTTTCGGGCTTCTTGTCGTACACCCAAGTCCTCACCGCCGGCGGCACTGCTGCATGAGCTGCTCCTGAAAGATGAGGTCCAGCAGGCGTTGGTAAGTCCGTGCCTCATAGCCCTCCACCCAGCGTATCCCGTACAAAGCCATGCGGGTCACGTAGGTAACATAGGACTCCAGGGGCTGCCTCTCTTCCTGCCGGAATTTACCCGGGTAGGCTTCAGGGGTAAAACCGTACTGAAACAATAACAGTTCTTTCAGGTGGTCATAGTCATCAGCATACTCATCTGGAAGCGCCAGCATCGTCTGCTTAGCCAAGCCGGACAGTAATGGGTCCAAACGTGCAACCCGATGCTGGGGAAGCACTTTGTACCGCCGACACTGTGTTTCAAAGTTCTTTAGAAAGCTGTCGATCTGATCAGTACCTTCCACGAACTTGTTGAGACTGTGCTGATCCAGTTTGAGTTCATCTTTGTTGGGTTGGACAGGGGGGCAATAAGCGGGTCTGTTCACTGCCATAGTGATAAACTGCAGCCGCTCCTCCGGTGTCCCTCTGTCTCCCCATTCAGTAATCAGTGCCAACATTTCAGGGGTGAATGGACTGGTAGCCACAGCAACCAGTACCCCTCCTGTTGCACTGCTCCCGGGAGGTGCACTCGTTCCCTCCCCGGGATTCTGCCGCCCTGGCACTGGGTTCCTTCCCTGACCTCCGGGTGGCTGTATAAGGGCAAGCTGAGCCGTATCCTGAGGCTCTGCAAGCCGGGCTTCATAGTCACCGATTGTGTCAACCATGTCTGCGACCTCCTGGTTCTCATAGGGCAGTCCATATTCACGGCACTTGTCTTTCAGCTGAGCTCGGGTCCTCATGTTGGATGAGCCTTCAGCCTCGCTCATGGTTCACGGTCGCAGCAGTGAGGTGGTGTTACAACTTGTGTTAACTGTTGCACTACTGTGTGTTCAATATCTTTAGTCCCAGGAACTCGCAATTCCCTTCGAGTTCCCACTATATTACAGGGTCCCGCCCTTTCCTCTGTTGTTCGACTGCTAAAACTCTGACTCAGGCCCTCATTCTCTCCCGTCTTGATTACTGTAACCTCCTGCTGTCCGGCCTTCCTGCCTCTCACCTGTCTCCCCTACAATCTATCCTAAATGCTGCTGCCAGAAGCACTCTACTCTTTCCTAGATCTGTCTCAGCATCTCCCCTCATGAAATCCCTCTCCTGGCTTCCGATCAAATCCCGCATCTCACACTCCATTCTTCTCCTCACTTTTAAAGCTTTACATTCTTCTGCCCCTCCTTACATCTCATCCCTAATTTCTCGGTATGCACCATCCAGACTCTTGCGTTCTTCTCAAGGATGTCTTCTTTCTACCCCCTTTGTATCTAAAGCCCTCTCCCGCCTTAAACCTTTTTCACTGACTGCCCCACACCTCTGGAATGCCCTTCCCCTCAGTACCCGACTAGCACCCTCTCTATCCACCTTTAAGACCCACCTTAAGACACACTTGCTTAATGAAGCATATGAATAGCACTGTGGATATTCTAAACACGATACATAATGCTTGGCCCCCTGCAGACGCACTTACCAGAACTCCCTCCTACTGTCTCTGTACGTTCTCCCTACCTACCAATTAGACTGTAAGCTCCTCGGGGCAGGGACTCCTCTTCCGAAATGTTACTTTTATGTCTAAAGCACTTATTCCCATGATCTGTTATTTATATTATCTGTTATTTATTTGATTACCACATGTAATACTACTGTGAAGCGCTATGTACACTAATGGCGCTATATAAATAAAGACATACAATACAATACAATACAATATACTGTAATACAGGTTCAGTTCAATCCCGCCGCTGCCACCAATTAATTATATGCTTGCCACGGTAACTTATGACAAGATATAATAAACACCAAATATCTGGGTTGAACTGAACGAGGCTTAGATATAATAAAATATATTTATTTCTTAAATAGGTGAACACAGCAATATAGTACAATTAACAGACAAGAAGGTAACACTTACTCAGGGTTGGGGGATGAAGAAGTATCAGATAGCAATTCTCCAGCAATCCGGTGACATTCAAGATGAAATCAGAAGAACCACAGGACTGTAGGGTTGACCACTGTTTATATACCTTTGTAACCCTATCCTTAACATTGAATACAGACTATTGGGGAACAATTATCTGTATCCAATCCCTAACGTGGGAACATAGTTTAACCCATGCCCCCCAGCTAGTTAGCCCATGCGTACTGGGACTCTGAGGGTCTCATTTCTGTAGCCCCACATCTAATCAGGGGTGCTGACCAGTCTACCTAATGAAGAATCTGGCAGAATCTTCATTGTTTGTAAGTGTAAGATATAACACTTACAAACCACTCCAGTGTGATGCTTTTCCGCCCTCATGTAAACAGTTAGAGTGGCGGAGTCTTTTGATCAGTACTTGGTTCCTAGACTTTGGGTCGCCCCCTGACCATTTGCATTCCTTTGTATGAAGGAATCTTTGCGGGTTTTTATCTCCGCTTTGGAATACAGTATTAAAGTTAAAACACACACATATTAAAATATACGGTTCTGTTAGGTCCAGCGGGTCCAAACTTCCCAGACCTTACTGCCGGAACTAGCGCACTATAGGGTCCAAGTTTCAGCCCGCTGCAACCTTCAGAACCGGAGATACACAAATACCACTTAAACCGTTTCATACTTTAACATAAAATTCTCCGCTGTAAAAAATCACAGTTTTTCACTAAATCCCCATTGAAAACAACGGGCTTCGCCGCCATAGACTTTAAAAGGTAATCCGCCGCCACTGGCGGCTATGGGAGCCTGCCGCCATAGAATTCAACGGGCATCGCCACCGTTGAAGCCTATGGGGTTTCTCCGCCATAGCCGGTCAATGGGAATCGACCGCCATTGAAGTCTATGGGAAAAACTCCCGAACCTTTATGGTGGTCCATACTCCGTCGGGTTGGTCAGAGAGGGTCAAGAATAGTTTTGCAGCCATGCCGGAGCAGTGACTACAGGCACCCCAAACCATGGGCCTCTGGACCCTCCAGAACTGGAGATATGGGCTATGATTTGTAGGGTTTCGGACTTAGCCGTTTTCTCGTGCTGCTTCTGCCGCCGCCATTGGAACCTATGGCGCGACCCGCTCTGCCAGCACGACCCTTTCCGGGGGTCCTGGATTTTGGGACCCGGTGGTGGTCAAGTGAGGGGAGGCCTAGGAACTAGGGGCAAAAATAATTTTATTTCTGGGTGCCCTAGAACCTAAGATTCCCACGCCACTTGACGTTGACCTTGACTAATCAGTGATGAAAGCTCTCTTTCAGACAATGTATCCGCTTTGCAGTTTCGTGGTTTGGACGGCTGCCAACTCGTTCCTGGAAAGCGCCGTCGAGGAATCTCCATTGAAGTCAATGAGCCCATTGACTTACAATGGGAAACTGCCGCTCCTCCTCTCGGACGCCATCTGCTGGTCTTTGAGGGAAACAGGTCCAAAACAGCTAGATCCACCATTAAAATGAATGGAGCTCCAATGGCGGCCTATGGGACCCTGCAAAATGGTGCCTGAAAAGGCGGGAAAATTAAACAAAGGGCTATAACCACTATACAACTATTAACCCTTGCCCTCCCGGATGGATCCCAGTGTGTGTGTGGTGCAGACACTGACATTATAATGAAACATGGGAACAGGGGAACATACATTTTCATGACATGGCAAGGTGTAAACCACATTCCTGGACCGCAGTCCAGTTAACCCCTTGCCCCCCTGGTGAGGTCAGGGTGTGGCCATATGAGGTGCAACCCCTTTAATACCGGGCCAATCCCCCTCTCCCTCTACATCCACTTCTAACTTTCCTTGGATCCCTTAACAGTTGGTAAGAGGGGGAGAGCTAAGTAGCCTGACGGGTGCAGAGGTCTGAACCCCAATGGAGCTTCTGTCATTCTGGTAAACACATATGTATGAATTTAGGTCAATGACTTGGAAAGAGAAGTAGGGGTAAACCAGTAACAACAGCTACCAAAACTATGGTCAATGATATGGCCAACAGAAAAATTATGGGAGATTTAATATGAAACACACACCTAAATCAGAAAGAAGAAAACCGGTTCGTGAGGTCCAAGAGCGGAGCACAGCTGCAGTGAAGAAAAGGGGGGCTACAAACCAGCAGAAACCGTTAAAAAAGCCTTTATTTCATGGTAGTGAGGGGTCGGAAAGTACTCTGACGCGTTTCGGGAAGAATCCCTTTGTCAAAGAGTAAGTTCGTATCTGCAAACACTGTCTCATATGTACCCATTGCCCCGCCCCCAACCATGACATCACTGAAGGGAGTTTTGGCGCGAAAACCTCTGCGAACAATCTCATAGGTAGAGACCATCAGCCAGTAATATCCCTGGCAAGGAAATTGTCTCTCAAGTGAATGGTGGTTGCGGGGGGATGAGAAACAAACGGACAATGTGAAAAAACAGACAGAGTAAACAGAGTGACATAATATTAAAAACAAAGTGACATAGTATAAAAAACAATGTTGCCAAAAGGCAAATGTGGATAAAAACACGAACAAGAAACATAACGTGACAAGGAAAGAAACATTAGGGAGTAATCAATGAAACTCTGTAAAATGACAATTTCAGTTGTAGATTATTGAATGGGAAGACATATTAGAAGGCTAAATAAATCAGGCAGATAGTATAATGTCAAATAGGAATTAGTTATATAGACATATCATGATAATATATTATAATCGGTAGTCCAAACCACTTAATAATAGAGGGGATAATGGAGTAATGAAGCAAAAATCTCCAAGTATCATAGGTTACAATTGTTAAAAGGATACAGATATTAAAGCATGCTCAGTCACGAATGGTTCATCATAGGGTTTAACAGAGAATTCTATACACAATAAATCAAAATAGTGATATTGAATCAAAAGTAGGTGTTCCAGTCTACAGGAAACCTGAGACTAAAGCAAACTAACACAGTACTAATTAAGATTACAATTATGTATTTATATCCTCATAGAAAATGAGAGAAAGCCATATTATACTGTATTCTGGTATAGAATACAATAAACGGTACCTAAAGAAGGGGAGGGGGGGGGAAAGGGAGGGGGGTGAGTGAATGTAAGTACATACAGTAAAGTTCTGTAGTGAACCAGATGGACAATGCATGAAGTGGTGAGCTACCGGGAATCTTTCGTCCCTGTTCTTTATACTCCTGGCATGTTCACTAATTCTCTCTCTGAGCATGCGTACAGTTCTTCCCACTTAGCCACTACCACATGAGCATCTCAACAGATAAACAATGAACTTCGTGTTGCATGTCATGAATGATCGTAGTTTGTGATTTTGTTTAGTAGTAATATATCTTTAATATGTTTAATGGGTAATGCATACTTGCATATTCTACAATTGCCACAGCTGTAGAAGCCTTTAAGTGTACTTAATTCAGAGTCTTTCTTGAGACTAAACAAACTGGGAGAGATTTTATTGCCTATTGTCTTGGCCCTCCTAAATACTACTCTGGGATAACTTTTTGTATATTTATCCAAGTCTCTATCTAGCTTGAGTATGTCCCAGTGTCTAGACAGGATTGTTCTAATTTGTGGTGCTTGTTTCGAAAAAGTTGTAATGAACAACGGTAAGTCATCTGTTTGTTCTATCTTAAATTGTGATTTATTTTTACCAATACTGTGTTTTTTCGAAAATATTTCATTCAACAGTAAAGTCCTATCCATATGTAGTGCATTATCAAATGCTATTTTGATGTCCCTATCACTATACCCCCTGTTCTTAAACCTAGTGGATAGCTGTTCTGCTTGAGTCAGGAATGCTTGCTCAGTTGAGCAGACCCTCCTCAATCTCAAAAATTGTCCTTTTGGGATTCCTCTTAGGAGGGGTCTGGGATGCGAACTATTGGCTCTAAGTAGAGAATTTACAATATTGAAAAAGAATCCAGACACTTCAAGTATGTCAGATTTTTCTGACATTGACACTCGTCACTCTACAGTCTCTTTTTCTAAAGATGATGACACTGACAGGAGTCGAGACCACACAGAATATGAAGCACGCCAAATGAGATCAACACATGAAACCTCTACGTCCTATAACTTAAGAAGTACGAAAAACTCAAACAAACACCAAAAAGGACAAGGCGCTCGCTCAAAAGAAGGGGCGCCAAACAGAGGGAAGAGGGACTTTTGAGCAGCCCTACTAATGTTTTGAACATCTCAGGTTTTGATCTCACAGATGGAGAAATGTCAGTGCTGGAGAAGGGACTTAACTTTGCCATGAGCGATAATTTTGACCTCTTCAGCACTGTCATTGATCTCCAAAAATATGTTAGGAAGCTTTCCTTAAAGAAATATTTTCTTTCTGGAGGTGGTATAGCTGCCAGAGATCCTCCACCGGACAGCCTGGACGCTTCTAGCTCAGCCTCTCCGGTTGATACGTTTCGCGGGGTACGCGTGACGTCATCACGCTGACGTCTACGCGGCTTGTGGAGAAGGTACGATCAGTCCCGATCACTTCCTGGAACTGCAGCCGCTGACACGCTTACGATCAGGTTGTATCTCACCTAACCAAGGAGTTTTTGATACTCCATTACCTACTGCAGCATACCATTGCTTTATTTAACTTTGGTCACGCAACCACACATATCTACTGTGTGGATTTATGCAGTATTGTGTCAGCCTATCCCTAGGCTCTGGACATTGAGAGTCCTTTGCCTGCTTCTGTGCCTACAAACATTTGGGGATTTTAATATGCATTGTGTATGCATTTTTATGGTGTCTCGTCGTTTTTAAACATTACTGATTAAAAGTTTTTTATTTTCATTTGAGTGTGACCTTCGCGGCTTACCCTAATAAGGGAATAGGCCATTCAGTGGCCCCTTGACAGATGACGTTGTACTATCAATGTCACCTATCCAGAGTGCAATTATAGGGGGCTTTATGTAATCATCTGATTATTTATGTGTTGTTTCCTTTGCGCATCTCCCTTGCACCAGGTAGTTTACCTTTAATATATCTTTTGTGTTTGTATGGTGATGCGACGTGCCCCCTGTGTAAATTAGTATTTAGGAGGGCCAAGACAATAGGCAATAAAATCTCTCCCAGTTTGTTTAGTCTCAAGAAAGACTCTGAATTAAGTACACTTAAAGGCTTCTACAGCTGTGGCAATTGTAGAATATGCAAGTATGCATTACCCATTAAACATATTAAAGATATCCATACTAAACAAAATCACAAACTACGATCATTCATGACATGCAACACGAAGTTCATTGTTTATCTGTTGAGATGCTCATGTGGTAGTGGCTAAGTGGGAAGAACTGTACGCATGCTCAGAGAGAGGATTAGTGAACATGCCAGGAGCATAAAGAACAGGGACGAAAGATTCCCGGTAGCTCGCCACTTCATGCATTGTCCATCTGGTTCACTACAGAACTTTACCTTTAGTGCCATTGAGCATATATTTTTGAATACCAGAGGGGGTGACAGGGAATCTCTTCTAAATCAGAGAGAGATGTACTGGATTTATGCCTTTGGGACACTAGCACCCAGGGGCATGAATCTAGATTGGGAGTTGAAGCATTTTTTATAAATATTTTATTATAAATATTTATTAAATTTAATTGTTTTACGATTTTCCCATTCACTCACCCCCCCTCCCTTCCCCCCCCCCCCCCTCCCCCCTCCCCTTCTTTAGGTACCGTTTATTGTATTCTATACCAGAATACAGTATAATATGGCTTTCTCTCATTTTCTATGAGGATATATATACATAATTGTAATCTTAATTAGTACTGTGTTAGTTTGCTTTAGTCTCAAGGTTTCCTGTAGACTGGAACACCTACTTTTGATTCAATATCACTATTTTGATTTATTGTGTATAGAATGCTCTGTTAAACCCTATGATGAACCATTCGTGACTGAGCATGCTTTAATATCTGTATCCTTTAACAATTGTAACCTATGATACTTGGAGATTTTTGCTTCATTACTCCATTATCCCCTCTATTATTAAGTGGTTTGGACTACCGATTATAATATATTATCATGATATGTCTATATAACTAATTCCTATTTGACATTATACTATCTGCCTGATTTATTTAGCCTTCTAATTTGCCTTCCCATTCAATAATCTACAACTGAAATTGTCATTTTACAGAGTTTCATTGATTACTCCCTAATGTTTCTTTCCTTGTCACGTTATGTTTCTTGTTCGTGTTTTTATCCACATTTGCCTTTTGGCAACATTGTTTTTTATACTATGTCACTTTGTTTTTAATATTATGTCACTGTTTACTCTGTCTGTTTTTTCACATTGTCCGTTTGTTTCTCATCCCCCCGCAACCACTATTCACTTGAGAGACAATTTCCTTGCCAGGGATATTACTGGCTGATGGTCTCTACCTATGAGATTGATCGCGGAGGTTTTCGCGCCAAAACTCCCTTCAGTGATGTCATGGTTTGGGGCGGGGCAATGGGTACATATGAGACAGTGTTTGCAGATACGAACTTACTCTTTGACAAAGGGATTCTTCCCGAAACGCGTCAGAGTACTTTCCGACCCCTCACTACCATGAAATAAAGACTTTTTTAACGGTTTCTGCTGGTTTGTAACCCCCCCCCCCTTTTCTTCACTGCAGCTGTGCTCCGCTCTTGGACCTCACGGACCGGTTTTCTTCTTACTTCTGGCGTGATGCACGCATACAACGGTGGCAGAACTGCTACATTTGTGAGTACTCTGCCTGTTCATTATTCATGATATTACAAGTTGCTTGCACAGTTTGTCTCATTGATTTAGTTGATCTGACCATTATGGTATATATATAGGTCAGTCAGCTTCTCAAGGAGACTTTCATACTGTCCAATTTCATGTATACAGGCTCTACAGGAGTCTCACGTAGCTTTCATTAACTGGCTATTCGCCAGTACCCGTGAATATCATGTTTCATTGTTTGCAGCAGTCCACTTGCCACTGAGCCCTGTTCATTGGGACCAGTGCCCTACGATTTTGCTTAAATCAGAAAGAAGACATAGTACTTCATATGCAAACAAAACTCATGTAGGGAGAAAAGATAGATCAAAATCACCCTCAAGATCCGAAAAAGAGAAAGATGATAAATTATAAAATAACTATATTGAAAATTAAAGTTGTCATCATCCGAGGTGGATATCGAATATCCCCTACAGACAATTACGTAGAATAAAAAGAAATTGTACTGACAACACCATCTATGAACAAGAGTCAAAGATCCTGATCGAAAAATTCAAAGGGAAAAAATATAAGGAAAATACAATTAAACAAGCGGACGTTAGGACGAATAATTTAGACAGGAATTCTATAATATATCCGAATATAGAAAATATCGAGCAATCTAAATTAAAATCAAAAATGGATTTTCACAGTACTTTATTTACACAATACAACCGTGATGCAAACAAGATAAGGAATGTCATCTCCAAACATTGGCATATTTTAAAAAATGATCCTATTTTAGGGAGCGAAATTCCAGAATACCTTCGAGTTATTTTTAAAAAGGCGGGTGATTTAAAAAGTAAATTGGCACCAAGCACTTTTAAATCACTTTTAACGGAAAAGAAGGATGACCGTTGGCTAAAATCCCTGATAGGATTTCACAAATATGGAAAATGTAAAGCTTGTGAATTTGGTTCTAAAGAAAAACTTTGCTTTGATTCAAATGTGACAAAAGAGAAATTTGAAATGACACAATTTATAAATTGCAACATGGACCATATCATTATTTGATAGAATGCCCGTGTGGGCTACAGTATATAGGTCACACTATATGCCCAATAAAAGTGAGAATACTGGAACACATAGGCAATATCAAAAGAAAACTACAGAGTCATAGTGTTTCCAAACATTTTGAAATATTCCACAATAGTAACCCCAAGGGTCTTACTTTTAGGAGCATAGAGAAAGTCAACCCACATTGGAGGGGAGGCAATTGAACGTCTCTTTTAACGCAAAGAGAGACATTCTGGATTCATAGGATGAAATCCATGAGCTCAGAGGGTCTTAATGTCGATTTGGATATAATAGCTTTTTTATAATCATCCCTTTTTTAAGTTATAATCATGGTGCCATTTGTCATTCATCTTGCCCGTTTTATACATTTTTATATAATTTTATATATATATATATATATATATATATATATATATATACTTTTAGTATGTTTATATATGAGATTTGTATCTTTTTTTAAACATATATATTTAATTATAAAGTGTATTCAAGTGTACTAATGCGTCCTCTTTTCTCTTTCTTCCTCCACATGTATAATTCTGCCTCAACAATCCCTATGAGTATTTATATTAATATAATATCACATTTATATAAGATCAATTCATCCATCATTTTGATGTACAGTACAGTAATATTGTTTTTTTCTCTGAATTAGGGGATGTGAGATGTTGCCACATCTTGTAACATTGGTTTATGTTAGCAACTCCTATGTACTATGTAAGTTCTAGATAGGGTTTAGCCCATTGTTTTGTTAAGCTAGCTACTCTGTTTTTTAGGTTTGTGCTGTCCAATCAGATGTGCTGTTATGTTAGCTGTTCATCCAATCAGTGCACAGTACAGCTCAACCCCGTTATAGCATGATCCGCTACAACACAGATCCGCTTATAATGCGGTCTGAGTGTGGCTCCCGGCATTTCCAAGTTTTTTTTTTTTTTACGCTAAATGGCCACCGCGCGAGGACTTACCGGCATCTGCATCTCTCTCCTTGCTTCATCAGGCTGCGTCCACGAACGTGGCGCACATCTCCAATGGTGTAGTGGTAGAGAATCCCTAACAGAGACCAAACTTATGACTCCTGACGAAGCAAAACCCTGCGAAACTGTTAGAGTTGATGCTAGAATCCTGCTGACCCCACCTCTACCTGATTGCACCCGTGATCCTCCTGCATCGTTAACCGGAAGTGCGCCACAAAAGCAGAAGTGACGCGACGGGAGAGACATCTGAGCTGTGGAGGGTGGTGAGAATCGGAGAGCAGTATTTGCTTTTATTACGTGCCCATTTTATGTTTTTATGATGTAAGTGTACATCCGTATGCCTTTTTATTAGATAAATCAGATATTAGCATTACTGGGTTGCACTATGTTTGGTGTCTTGTTTTACATCTATGTACCACTGTCCATACACCGATCTGAGTGACAGCACCATTGAGAGAGGACTGATCCACAGGACATCCTGCACCATTGATGTTGCCACAGTTGTAGAGATGCATTATATTATTTGAAAGAATGTGAGTCCCGAATTCAAAGAAATCTTCAACACAAAAAAATATTATCATAAACATTTTTGCACTATATTGTATTTTTATTTTTTCATATACCATCGATTGATTTGCAAACACATTACCAAGAGGGAACACCATGAACCGTTTCCTAAAGGGTTTTGTGCTGCATTTCTTTATTCACTAGATTATTCACTTTTTGCACTTGTTCACAGTCACTTGCATATTTGTATATATTCATTGAATGTTCACTGTTTTCACTAGTATATTACTTTTACTGGCATTACTTCCTCTGGGGAGCGCTGTTTAAAGTTTTTCTTTCCCAGCAAAAGAAAGGAGTAAGGTGAAGGGAAGGAGGGAAGGAGGGAAGGAGGGAAGGAGGGAAGGAGGGGAGGAGGAGAGGAGGAGAGAACAGGAATGAAGGGGAGGCACAAGAAGCAGGGTAACTGTATAAAATAAAGAGAGGAGGGAGGAGGTGCAAAAAAAGTGAGTATCGCATGAGTGAAAAGGAGGAAAGGAGAGATAAAAAAAAGAAACATACATGTACAGAAGGAGGAAATTGAAAAAACTGGTGAGAAGAAAAAGAGAGATGAAAGTGTCCTGCATGAAAGTTCTTCTGATGCTAAATTGGAAGTAACACTACTGCATGGAGAACCCAAATGTGTTTTAGGATCCGGAAACTTTAATAAATGACCCTCAATGTGTTTTTATTTTACTGTACATGTTGAGGTTGGGGTTTGACCTGAAACACTTCATCTCCCTTTGCAGTCCACAGACCTTCTACTAAAGAGTTAGTTTCTATGGTTAGTCAATATTTTGTTATTTCCACATTGTTAGAGTGTACAGATTAGTAACACTATGTCTAAATAGCAATATTACATCTAACTTCCTCAATAAAAAATAAATTTTGCAATTTCAGTACTGTATGTCTGCCTGGGAAATGGCCAAAGGACCATTTCTAAATACACTATTTTTTATATAATTTTACATAGAAATTTGCTTGTATTACTATTTGTATTTGCACCTAGCGTATGTCTTAATTTTATTGATATCTATATGTGCTCATCTTGCATGATTAAAAAAAAAACATTTTTAATTATAATTAAAGCTTGAAAGGAAAAGAGAAGGTTTCTGATCGCCATTTTTACTATTTCAACTGGTTGTTTTAGAATATAATAATACCCGAGTACCAACAGCACACTGAAGGAATACCCCAGAAGATTCAAATTAAATTAGTTTGTTCTGTCGAGCACCTCTGGGGTAAGGGTATTTATTATTGAGGATTCTGCTGGATGCAGGATGGTCCCCACAGGCAATACTCCATTCAAATAATCACACACCATGGTTGATCCAACGGCAGCTTTATTGTACAACAGCATGATCGTCCTCCAGCCCTGGAGCAGACCCCTGGGCTTGAGGCCCCAAGAGCCCCTCCTAATCACCTTAACCCTTTGATAGGAAAAAGGGTATCACACCGTCCCATAATCAACAACACACTCAGTTTGGTGGAGTGTCAGCTTTTATACCCGGGGGAAGGGCTTGTAACCCTGCCACATAACAGGGCAGTTCCAGGTACTGATCCTCCCCAGGTATGACACTCCAACTGACGGTTTAGGCCTGCCCCTGGATAAGGCAACATAGTACCCATTCCAGGCTGCAACTACAGACTAGGCCCTGTGCAGGAGTTTAACCCCAACAATGCCTATTCCCAGTGTTCGACAAACCTATACATTTGCTCGCCCCGGGTGAGTGGATTTAACCCCCGGGCGAGTAAATATTGGCCCAAGCAGCACACGTTTGGTACTAGGTGGCGAGTAGATTTTTTTGTGTGGCAAGTAGATTTTTTGGTGATTTGTCAACCACTGCCTATTCCCATCAGGACTTATAGTGTTGAGGCCAGTAGAAAGCTATAGCCAGGGGCACTTGGCTACATAGGCTACTACAGGCGCTTTATCCAAAATTTTGTTTTTATCCAGCTGCTGTTTTAGTTCTGTCAGTTCATCTGCAGACATATTTTTCTTCAGATTATCTTCAGTGATTGTAATCTGCTCCTGTAACATTTCCAACTCAGCCTGTATCTGCTCAATTGTTAAAATAATAAGATGCAAAGAACACTTATTCAGACTGTTTTCCGATTTTGTACAATATTCTGTTATCCGAAAATATAGTAGGTCTCAAATGTACCCTTAATCCACGTGGTATTCTCTTCCCACTGTGTTACTCGGCTAAAATCACACCATGCAATTCATAATTGAGTTTTTGGCGCAGTTCCTTCTCCAATTTCCTAGCTTCAATTTTTTGTACTTTTGCAACTTTGGAGCTGTCAACATAAGAAGATTTAACTATAATGTACTAGCTGAGAGACCCGGCGTTGCCCGGGCTTAAAATTTCCCGCTCCTTCCTCACTCCCCCTGTCTGTTTCTCTGTTCCCCCGTCTCTCTCCGCTCCTTCCCTCCCGCCCCCCATGCGCAGCTCTGGTCCCCACCCTACAGTGTGTCCCCCCCCCCACACACACACACACACAGTGTCACACACACACAGTGTCACACACACACAGTGTCACACACAGTGACACACACACACACACACACACACACACACACACACACACACACACACACACACACACACAGTGTCACACACAGTGATACACACACACACACAGTGACAGACAGTGTCACACACAGTGTCACACACACACACACACACACACACAGACGCTCCCATACACATACAAACAGTGGACAGGAGGAGGGGGGGGGGAGAGTGGAACATCCGGCAATCCGAACAGGCGGAAAAGGAGTGGCTCAGTGAGTAAAGACACTGACTGACACTGAGATTGTTGCAGGGGAGCCTGGTTCAATTCCCGGTGTCAGCTCCTTGTGACCTTGGGCAAGTCACTTTATCTCCCTGTGCCTCAGGCACCAAAAAAAACATAGATTGTAAGCTCCACGGGGCAGGGACCTGTGCCTGCAAAATGTCTCTGTAAAGCGCTGCGTATAACTAGCAGCGCTATACAAGAACATGCTATTATTATTATTATTATGATAACTGCGCCCAGGACATACTTGAAAACAAGAGATAAACTTTCAATGTATTACTTCCTGGAAAAACATTTTATAAATAAAGAAATATTAGAAATAACAGTGCATTACTGATCGCTGGTCATTTTTCTGCAACCATACACAAAGTGACACAATTGTATTACCAGATCCTTAAATACATGTTGTATCACCACAACCCGCAGTGACTGGATTAACTGACTCATATGTAGAGAGGCTCACTGAATTGGCCCAATGAGTATGAACGTAGAAAATAACCTTCACTATTTCTTATAGCAGCTCAAGGGTAAGTCTGAGCCCATTCTGGAAAGTGAAGCCCTATTTGCCAATATACTTACCCATATCATGCTCTAAATACAGATATATTGGTATATATGGGCCCCTTTTGATTAAAGAGACCTTAAAATTATGGTGCTATGTAACTTTTGTTCTATATTGGTGATATATCATTTTTTTCATTTTTTTGTATACTGTTTTCTTATTTTTGCGCTATATGATTTTCTACTGTTTGCATCCATTAAGATAATTGTTCAAATGTCCTTATATCCCCATTTTTTATGTGCTGGAGCACTGTAGGAGGAACGCGCACAGAGGTATGCAAGGGAGACTGGTTATGGTGAAATTAAATAAGGCTTTTATTGCGCCTGTTTCCTTTACATCAGAAAACCATCCAAACAAGGGGTCAAACAAAGCTTCTATTCACTTGGGAGTATTTCTAGTGAAACCTATGGTCCACAACTCCCTTTAGATAAGCATGTCTCCCAGCCCCAAACATATATCTTGATATAAGCAGTTATACCAAAAGTCTTATAAGAGGAAAGTCTTATCTGTTTGTAGTGGTTGGAGGGAAAGTCTTCTCTGTTCCTGGGTTGCTGCCTTTTTCCTCAGGTTTTGTCAGCACTCAGGTTTAGAGGTATTTTCCCCTCTGTCTTGCAAGCAGCTCTGCTATTCTTCTGGCAGGCTCAAGACCTCTGTCCACATGGTCAATCTCACAAGTTGTGAGACTCGGGTACAATCTCCCTTCCTGTCTCAAAAGACAGGCTTTTCTAAGAAGCTAATCAGGCAGGTGGTGTTGGATAACTGACTACCAGCAGTTAACCACCACACTGCTAGATTAGAGGCATATTTCCTGAACGGGGAAAACTCCCCTGTTACAACACCCTATGTCATTTTTGTTTATAAGTACAGTTGGTTATATATGAATACATAGACCTCTGAGTATCCCTCACTTTTTATGAAGTTGGCACCACCGCTATTTAATAGCTTTTACATAACAAGGTCTATGTTCGGTATAAATCATTTTAAAAGGTAGAAAGAAGGTTACTCTATTCGTGTGTCATTATTTCAAATAGACTACTTTAGTGCCATTATTTAAACTTACTATCTTGTGCATCTATACACATAAAAGCCAGTCTATTTTGATGTCTGTACTTGTATATCACATTTTATGTTGCACTATTTTCGAACATATTTTCAATTCGTTCAATTCTAATGATATGGGGCTGACGTTCACCTTTTGACATTAGTTCTCTCTCAGTGGTGTTTTTGGATCTTTTTTTGAGTTTTGATGGTGAGTTTAATATGATTACTGATGTACATTTTAGCAACGAATAGCTACTTACATGCCACCAGTAATCATCATAGAAATTGTCTAAATAACATAGGGATCTGATTATATCGAACAATCTGTCAAACTGAATGACAAACTTTTGTTGAAAGGCTATGACAGTACTTTGATTAATAATGCCTTCCAGAATGCTACATTGCTTAATACAATTACTCTCCTGGCTAATTGTAAAAAGAATAGTTTAATAAGAAAAAACAATAGGTGTCCTTCTACTCTGAGAAATTATGCTCAAAGCTCTCATTCGGATACCGTGATTATCAGCAGATTTAATCAATCAGCTAAACAAATTCAACAAACTTTGAATATCGTATGGGACATTCTTTTTATGTGATTGTCTGTAAGATTGTATCTCTAAAAGAACTAAAGTTGTACATAGAAAATCCCAAAACAGTAAAAATATTTTGGCACCCAACGAGCTTAAAAATATCTCAAATTAGATATTTGTGGAGCCTAAATTTTTAAAAAAAAAAACCTTTTGGCAACAAAACCTTTGGTCGAACAAGATGTGTTACCTGTCATTATACTGAATGTCATCTAGAAAGGAATATGGTTCTTTCTCTAATGGTAAGAAATCTCAGGTTAAAGGATTTATCAATTGTCAAACCGAAAATTTGGTATACGTACTTTTTTGTACTTGTGGATTGGAGAATGATGGGCGCACTATGCATCTTCTTGTCACAAGGTACTGTATATAGAACATAGGAGGGGCATTCTAAATGGACGCTGCATAGTATGCCCAGGCATTTTGCGGATTGTCACATACAAGATGCCAAAGATCTCCGTACCATGGGGCTAGAACATATCCCTACCTCTGTTTTGGAAAGAAATAGATTTAGGATTCTCTGTAAAAAAAAAAAAAAAAAGAAACATTTTGGATCTACCAATTATATTCCCTTACTCCACAGGGACTGAATGAAAATCTAAATACTAGTACATTAGTATAGGCTTGAATATACATCTTCTAAGTTATACTTGGTTGTCAATATTCACTATGCATGTCATGTTTGCTACAATATCAATCTCTCTCTTTTCTTTTTGTGTAAACAATAATTCATTATTTGTATAGTTTATTGTTCTCTTGTAATAACTGTTCCTTAGGATTAATGTTTGTGATTTTAGATATGTTGGCATATCTGGTTTTATTACTTTCATTATGGGCATTTCATATTTGAATTGATATGCCGAGTCATACTATTGTGGTCATATATGGTAATCCAGCAACCCCAGGATCTTTAACAGTGTCTGTTGACACGTTAGGACATTCCCCTTGAGAAAGTCATGAGACTGTGGCCAAACGCTTCGGGTCACGTGGCACACGCCAGACGGAAATGGCTTGCGCTGTGATTTCACTGCGTGGAAGAGCTGGAACAAACAACCAACTCATTTGGATCATTCTCTTTGGAGGATCCCCCGTGTAAGTGAAAAGTCTGTTATGGACTAAAGTCGGGTGGAGAACTCTAAGGGATGTTTCTTCCTCAATCCATTTGCGAGCAAACATCGTTCTGTTCACTTGCTGCCAACCCACAGAGACATTTCTCTATATAATAAACATTTTACGTCTCGTATGTGCCTTTCATCTGTGCGTAATGTATTCAATTATTTGTTACTTTATTACACAATGGCGCGTGCGCTTCTGTGTTACAGATATATAAATATATGAGTAGCATAGTGCTAGCAACACTTTGATACATGTGAACCCTGTTTGAATTTCAGTGTCAGCAGTGCTTGAGATATTGTCCAGGTTACTTTATCTGCCTGTGCCTTAGACACGGAATTTAAGTGTAAGTTGTTTGGGGCTGGGATCTAAAACTCTATATACAATGTTGTGCACATATTATTATTATTATTTCTCTTTCTGGCCCTTTTGAAGATGCGGAAGTCCTATTGGCTTGGACTACTGGACGTACGGTATACAACCACTTGTTGTTATCACTATGACTTCAGTTGAGGCTGTGGGCTTTTGAATAGTAGAGATAGAGGCAAATAAAGGAACATGTTAAATTTTAGGTTGCCAAGTTCTTGTATGCATTGAGATTCCTACTTATAACTGCAAGGTTTATTGCAGAAAGCATGTTTGTGAAACCCATTGCTATTATTGGTGTTTTGCTACCTGATAAAATGAGAGAGACTGACACAGATGCTGGAAAAGACATTTTGGTTTGGTCTTTTTATCCATATTACAGTGGATTTCATTTAAACCAATCCATGTATCATTATATTGTACTGTATCTTTGACAAGGTTAAAATTCTCAGTCATTGTCACGATGACATCAACTTTTATCAACACATTTATATTTTTGGGTACTTGATTGAACAGAACAAGTTGCAAAATAAATTGTGATTTATTTCCTTAATAGACAAACACACGACATCTGCAGAATACACTTAAAACAGCACTCACTGGGATCAGGAAACGAAATAAATTGTCCTTGGAACGAAAGAAATGGTCCTTTGCTTGCTAGTGCAAGAAATGCAGCCTTGGTTTTAAAAGTCCTGTGGTTATGTGGTTGTTAACCCCTTCACTCCTGGACTGGTTGCTGCTGTACTGGAACAAAGTCTTGCATCTTTACATCATGGATTAAAATTCAGGAATCACACTGGGAAATACCTGGGAGGCCACAGTTATAGACTGGCCAAAGCTATCTTTAACATGTGGTTCCAATCCCCTCGTGGGAACAAAAAAAGCCACGAATAGCCAAGTGACCCACAGTTCATAAGACCGATCAAAAGGGCTGTCCGGTGGGCAGGGCGCATGGGTCAGGTTGACGCCCATGCCACTTAGCATACCTGGGCTACACCCATTTCTTGGGGCCACTAAGTCTGATCTCTGACTTAGAGGTGTCACTAGCCTGACATCTGCTGTGCATCAGTATGCCAGTATTGTATACATTATGGGCCTATGGGTCTTGTCATAATTGACACTCTTTTAGACAGGGAGACTCTAAATCTGTGGGAGCCTTTTGAGGCTCCATCATAAAAATAATTACAACCCTTTCAGGCTTGGTCATAAAAATGCTGAAGCTCATTCACCCATATCACAGCTGGATGTTCAAGTAATTCCTGCTTAGGCTTACAAAAAAATACCTCCTGCCTTACATTTAAGATCTTCTATCATGTGTTGGTTAGAGGGTATGGCAAGCAATGCATCTTGTCTTTAACCCTCGCAGACAGGGAATGGCCTGCACATGGGGAATAAAAATGGCGGGGACAGGGCAACAACAGTAATGCATGGCAAATCCGGTATTAACCCTTTCCTTCCCGTCACACCTCCCCCACTTAAGACGCAGGGATTGCCCTGACCACCCCGTCCGGTGGCTGGGCTGACCTGCCAGCTCTTGAAGTTAGTAAGTCCTGAGGGCTGTCCTGGCGGAAAAGGCTATCAGCATTACCATGCTCACTTCCCTTCTTGTGCTGGATGGTGAAGTTCCACTCCTGTAAGGCAAGACTCCAGCGCAAAAGTTTAGCATTTTCCCCCGACACCCTCTGTAAGCAACTCAAAGGATTGTGGTCAGTTATTACTGTGAAATGTCTGCCATACAAATAAGGCTGTAACTTCTTTAGAGCCCACACTATAGCCAGACACTCCTTCTCAATGGTGGCATATGCCACCTCTCTGGGCAGCAGTTTCCGGCTTAGATATATTACCGGGTGCTCATCGCCCTCCTCCCCCACTTGGCTGAGTACAGCTCCAACGCCAAAGTCTGAGGCATCAGTCTGCACCAGGAACTTTCTTGCATAGTCTGGAGCAGCAAGTATAGGAGCGCTGGCTAGTGCAGTCTTTAATGCCTGAAACGAGACCTCACAGGCAGGAGACCAGACTACCAGCACAGACTGTCGCTTCTGGGTCAAGTAAGTAAGGGGTTTGGCAATGGCGGTATACTGAGGGACAAACTTTCTGTAGAGGCCTACGGTGTCTAGGAAAGCCATGACTTGCTTCTTGGTTTTGGGAACGGGCCACTGCACTATAGCTTCCACCTTAGCTGGTTCTGGCTTAAGATGCCCGCAACCCACTCTGTGCCCTAGGTACAATACCTCTGCCATCCCTACTAAGCACTTGGTGGGTTTCAACGTGAGTCCCGCTTCCCTAATCCTGGCTAGCACCGCAGCTACAGGCACTAAGTGTGAGTCCCACGAATTACTAAAGACAGCAATGTCGTCCAGGTATGCCCTTGCAAACCCTTGCATACCCTCCAGCAAGCGATTGACCAGGCGTTGAAAGGTAGCCGGTACATTTTTCATCCCGAATGGCATCACTAGAAATTCATAGAGGCCACTTGGGGTAATAAATGCAGACTTCTCTCTAGCCTCCTGGGTCAAAGGGATCTGCCAGTACCCTTTACTGAGATCCATTGTCGTCAGATACCTTGCCCCTGCGAGTTCATCTAACAACTCATCCATGCGGGGCATGGAGTAGGCATCTGACACCGTGCCCGCATTGAGCTGCCGGTAGTCCACACAGAACCGGGTGGTTCCGTCCTTCTTAGGCACCAGGACTACCGGACAAGCCCAAGGGCTCTGAGACGGTACAATTACCCCTAGGGCCAGCATCTCTTCTACCTCCCTCTCTATACTGCCCTTCACCTCTGCTGACACTCTATAAGCATGCTTATGCAGAGGTCTCAGATCCCCTGCCAGCACTGGGTGTTCTGCAATGTGTGTCTTCCCTGGCTTGTCTGAAAACAGAGCCCTATACTTCTCTAGCTTAGCCCTGGCATCTGCTCTCTGCCTGACACTCAGCTGAGCCCCTATCTCCACCTGCTCTATGGTACCTCCCTGCCTAGCCGCCCCCAGGAGATCAGGCAGAGCATTGCTCGCCGGATCCCCCATCGGTTGGCTGCAAATGGCCAGCACCGACGGCACATTCGGTGCTATGTACTCTTTCAGCATGTTGATGTGATAAATCTTATTTCTCCCTGTCTCAGCATCTACCTGTACAACATAGTTGCACTCATTCATCTTTCGCAGTACCAGATACGGTCCTGACCAGGCAGCCATTAATTTGTTCTCCCGAATGGGCTTGAGAACAAGTACCTACTGTCCTGGGATGAAGTCTCTGCTACGGGCATTCTGATCATACCAAGTCTTCTGCTTGGTCTGAGCAGCCCTAAGGTTGTCCTGTGCCAACCCCATGAGCATCTCTAACCGGTCTCTGAGATCTATCACATACTGAAGCACAGAAGCATCAGTAGTGGTAGTCTCCCCTTCCCATCCCTCACAGAATAGGTCCAGAGGTCCACCTACCTTGCGACCATATAGCAGCTCAAAGGGACAGAAGCCTGTGGATTCTTGCGGCACCTCTCGATACGCAAATGTAAGAAATCCACACCTCAGTTTACTGCTTACCTTGCCTCACAGACCTGTGAAGTCCTTGAACACTCCCTCTGGTATCTACTGCAGCTGTGCAAGCTATCACTGCAACCTAGCCTTGTACTCACTCATTGGAGCAGTGCCTTCACACCCTCCTCCGGGGATTGGCCCGCTGGCCTATAAGTACTGCATCCCCACAATCCTCCTGTGTGAGCATAACCCTTCCTGGTTTTCACAAGTGTTCTGCCACAAGCCCTATGGCTTGGCTCTGTTGTGTTCTAATCTCTCTAGTTCTATTCCCTAGTTCATGCAGAGTTCTGTTCCTGTCTCCTGTGCTGAAGCGGAGTACTCTCCTTGTTGACTTCAGCTCCCTGTTTCCTGAGACCGGCTGCTAGTCTCACGCAGCGGTCAGTTCCTGTCTCCTGTGCTGAAGCGGAGTACTCTCCTTGTTGACTTCAGCTCCTTGTTTCGTGAGACCGGCTGCTAGTGTCACGCAGCGGTCTGTTCCTGTCTCCTGTGCTGAAGCGGAGGTTTCCCCTGTGTTGTCTTCAGCTCCCTGGTTCCTGGGGCCTGCTGCTCATTCTCTATTGCAGAGGCTGTGTCCTGGTTCCTGCGCTGAAGCGGAGGATTCTCCAGCCTGCTCAGGACTCTTGCGCTGAAGCACTGATCTACCACTGCTGCCTGGCGGTGTGCGCACTCGGGTCTACCTATCACTTCCTGAGACCAGTACCATGGGCCATGGTCGCCGCACGCGCAGAGTCCACCCCCGCGCTCACGCTCCTAAGCTGAAGCGGGGAACTCTTGACTACCTGTTGCCGAATTCCTGCTTGAACAACGTTTACCCTGATGTCTCCAGTCCTGACCCTGGCTTGTCCACTGACGATGCTGCCTTCTCCAGTCCTGACCCTGCTACGTACGACTACGAACTGCGCAATCTGGATCAGCCTGCGCGGTCTAAGGTCGGTGCTTTTAAAACCCCACCTCAGCCACGCGGTCCAACCCAGGTTTGTGGCGAGCACAACCGTGACAGCAAACAGCAAATGCTGCAGGTGAATCTCCCAGTCTTTTCCCTCTGCCTCTATAAATGTTCGCAGCATCTGCTTCAGGGTACCATTGAACCTCTCATATAGTCTGTTGCTTTGGGGGTGGTAAGGGGTAGTGCGCTGGTGCTTCACCCCGCACGCCTCCTAGAGACACTGGAGCAATTCACTCATGAACTGCGAACCCTGATCGGTTAGGATCTCACTAGGGAAACCTACCCTAGAAAAAATGGCTAACAGAGCTTTAGCTACTGCCCTAGAATCAATACTGGCAAGCGCTACCGCCTCAGGGTACAGGGTGGCAAAACCCACCACCGTGAGAATGTAGCGCTTTCCTGACCAACTGGGAACCATGAGGGGTCCCACGAGGTCCATAGCTACCCGCTGAAAGGGTTCCCCTATTACCAGTAACAGGTTCAGGGATGCCTTCACACGGTCACCCGCCTTACCTACTCGCTGGCAGGCATCACAGGATCGGCAGAACTCTGGCGCCTCACTGGATGCCCCCGGCCAGTAGTAACGCTGCAACAGCCGGGCTCGCGTCCTAGCGACCCCCTGATGCCCCGCTAGTGGAATGGAGTGGGCTACCCGCAACAACTGCTGCCTATATTCCCAGGGTACCACAAGCTGTCTCTTCCCCGCCCATACCTCATCTAACCCGGTGGTCCCTTGCTCTCTGTATAGGAGCCCGCGGTGCCACAAGAAGTAATCAGACCCCTTGCTTGGCTTAGACTGGGACGCCCGCAGTCTCATGCCCTCTGTAAATAATTATTCTCTACGGTGCTGCGTAGGAATCTTCTCTCGTACTCGGGATCGATTTCACCTCCGGAGACTTTTACACCCACTCTTAAAGTGCTGGACAGGAAAAGACAGGAAAAGTACAACGAGCTCGGAGGAGAAGTAATTGAGTCAGACAACCAGTAAGCTTTGTCAAAAACTCTCCTGTTTAATAATAGTTTACAGTCAGGTTATATAGGCAAGCGAGCGTAGAAAAAACACGTATACGTGAGAAACTTACTTCCCTTTATGTTGTCTAGAAAGTGACAGCTGGAAAGTTACGATTTGGGAACTAGCCGGACTGCCTGATCATGGGGCAGTCTAGGAAGCGTCATAAGTCTTGTTTTTAAGACATTTCATTGTTCAAGACATTTCATTGTTTAAGACATTTTGTAAATTCAGGCTCAGCACGGCTGGTTAAACTTCCTGTTTCTACATGGTGAAATAAGTCTGAACAAACATAATAATAAAAAATGCACAAATGCGCACCAGGGATTAGTGAAAGGTAATTTATTAAAAATACACAAAAACTGAGGGGATCCAACCCCACCTCAGAACAGCTGTGCAGCTGGACAGCTAAGTACTACCAAGGAGAACACCTAATGGTGACTAAACCCTAAGCTGCACAGTATACAAATACAATGAAATTTATATAAAAAACATGAAAGAAAAAAACAAACATGAAAACAACCTATCAACAGATTTGTATAGAAACCGCCATAGGGTTGGGCACTGGCAAGGGGAAACGGACACTCACACTGAGACAGTCAGCAGACTCGCGGTGTCTGCACAGGATCCGGATCTCGGCACCGCGGAGATGGATAAAACCGCTGCTGTCTCCTGCAGGCTCCGTCTCAGCTTACCAGCATACACGCGCAGGATGACCTGTCGTGACCTCTACGCGTTTCGTACCAAGTACTTCGTCAGGAGGTCACGTACAGCGTCATCCACGCGGATATATGGGCGGCAACTGATTGAATAAACCAGCCCCCTCAGAGAAACACCCTTACTTTGCCTAATTGCTACGCTGATTGAAACACCTTGAAATAAGGTTACTAGGCAACAGGGTGTATAGCAACTCATGTGGGGGATGTGTGCAAGTATAAATTAATCATTGCACTCACCCCTATGAAAAAATACAGGAATATGACCTCTAACAACATGAATAATATACTATGTAAACAAATCATGCTGAAACCTGTATATAAATAAAAGAAAAAAGAACAAATGATTAAATAAAAACAAATAAATATAAAAACATACATGAATGTTAATGCAAATAAATGTTAATAAATTGATTTTATTAAAAACGGAATACCTTATCTTAAAAAAGGAGTCAATTCAATTAATTCATTGAAACCATAGGGATGTCTGGTATGCATTTCATAAATCCAAAATTGCTCCCGTTTCAATAAATGATTATCTCTATTTCCCTGTCTACTACCTAGTGATACACTTTCAAGTCCCTTAAATTTAATACAACTAGGTGCTCTAACATGCGCATTTTAAACGGTCTTTTTGTCTTACCAATGTACTGTAAATTACAGCTACACTGTAAGGCATAGACCACATGCGTTGTCTGACAATTAATGAAACTTGTAATATTGTAGACTTTGTTAGTAACTCCTGATGTAACTGTTTTCCCTTGACAGATATGGTTACACGCTTTACACTTTCCGCATTTGTACGTGCCTTTAACTCCTAGGCGAGTTTTAATATCTCCAGATATGATGGCCTCTCTGGAGACTTGACTTGGAGCCAGAATGTGTTTAAGGTTAGGTGCTCGTTTGAACACTATCCCTGGTTTGGACTTTAGTTGGGGACCCAAAATGGGATCAGCTTTTAATATCCCCCAATGTTTTTGCAGAATTTTTCTAACATTGTAATGGGTATCACTAAATTGAGTAATAAATGCTGGGATTTGATTTTGTCTCTTCTCACTCTTTTTATGATGATATTCCATCAAAGATTTCCTAGGAATCCTTTCTAGTTTTTTGAGCGAAGAGTTTACTAAATCGCTATCATATTCTTTGTCTAGGAATCTTTTCTTTAAAAAGAAAGATTGTTATTCATAATCCACAGCCTTAGAATCATTTCTCTTTAACCTGAGAAATTGATTAAAGGGAATATTTTGGACCCATCACTTATCGTGACAACTAAATGGGTCTAAATATGAATTTACATTTGTAGCCTTAAAATGCGTTTTAGTATGTACAGTTTTGGCCTCAATGTAAATCTCTAAATCGAGATAATGAATGCTTACTGAGCTATTTTCACCACTAAATTTTAAATTAAAATCATTATTGTTCAGATTTGTGACAAACTCAAGATAGGAATCTTCTGTCCCCTCCCACACAATAATAATATCATCGATGTATCTCCTTAAGCTGCGGAGGAGTACATCTAAAGATCACCAGAGACTCCCACTGTCCCATATACAAATTGGCGAATGACGGGGCAAATGTTGTGCCCATCGCCATCCCCAAGATTTGCAATTTCTACTGAACAAACATAGTTCATTAGTTCAGCCACCATTAAGTGGGTAAAAGTTCAATCAACATCTGACTCAAAAGCACAATGGCATACTGGCATTATTAGTCCCCGAGTTCTTAGTGTTAGTATAAAATGGTTATATAGCAGTCAAAATGGAGTCCCCCCTTGATACACACATTATCACCCTCCAAGCTGGGATCAGATCGCACCGCATCCCTAAACTGGGCACCTAACTCTGGCCACCCCCCGGTCACATCTGAGTCAGGGGGACAGGGAACAGGTACAGGGAACAGTAAGTCAGTGTCAGAAAGCGACTGACTCTGGCTTACCTGTCTGGTCTCTGCAGAGACTACTGGAACTGTAGGTCCCAAATGCAGGGGGACAGGGGTTGGTTCTGCTGCGAACCTTGCTGACTGGCTCCTGGTGATCGCTGCAAAAGGTGCCAGCTCAGTGGTAAAAACACAGGTAACGTGTCCTAGGTCGTTACCCAGCAAGACCTCAGCATCTAACCCAGGCAAAACCCCCACCTCCCTCATGCCATGTCCGGCACCCCAGTCCACAAAGACCCGGGCAACCTGGAGTGACAGCGGTCCTCCGTTTGGCATGGTCACTTGCATCCCGGTGCCCAGGAGCAAATCCTCTGGCCGCACCATATCAGGGCGAACCAGAGTCACGGTGGCACCGGAGTCTAGCATGCCGTCCGCCTGCCGGTTTCCGATGGTCACCTTCCGCAGATGCTTCTGCTGGACATCGTTGGGCTGCATCCCGACTGGAGCAACCTGATGTCCCCCGCTCTCAGCTGCTGGTCCTGAGGTGGCAAGTGCAGTCTCTCCGCTGGGCATCCCTCTGTGGGCTGGTTCCACGGCTGTACTTGGCTCCTCTGTGTGTGCCATTCGCACACAGGCGACTGGCCTCGCAGCTGGTGAGCGTTGCCCCCTGATGGGGTCCCTTGGACTGGTCCCAGTCCGGACAGTCTGGCCTGAGATGCCCGACCTTGTTGCAAGTGTAACACTGCCTTTCATGCTTGAACTCTACAGCCTTGGGTGCGCTGTTTGCTGCCGCAGGCTGGTGTGTCCACGGAGGGGTAGTCTTAGCGCCCTGGGCCGCACGGCCCGCTCCATCGGGTGCTACAGGGTCCTTCATTGCAACTCGGCTGGCCACATACTCATCTGCCATTCTCGCTGCATCCTCATATTTCTGAGGTTTATGGCCATAGACCCATCCCCTCACATCTGTGGGAAGCTGCTGCAGCAGCTGCTCTTAAAAGAATAAGTCCAGCAGGGTATGGAATGTTGTAACCCCATTCACCTCCACCCACTGAGTTCCGTGCAAAGCCATCCTACTGGCATAGGTGCTGTATGACTCTCCGGGGAGTACTACCCCCGTCCAGAACTTGCCCCTGTAAGATTCTGGGGTCAGGGCATACTGGGTTAGCAGCTTGCTTTTCACATGACCATAGTCATCGGCATCCACGCGTGGAATACCCATCACAGTCCGGTTGGCTTTGCCAGATAACAGTGGTCGCAGTCTGACCACCCAGTCCCTTCTTGGAATTCGGAACCGGGAACACTGCATCTCAAAGTCATTCAGGAACGCATGGAGGTCATCTGTGCCATCCACGAACTTGCTGAAGCTGTGATGATCCGCCCGGGAAAGACCTTGTTCCACATTTTCAAGGTAGGAGTTGTGGGTTCTTCCGAGCACTGCTGTCAGGAGCTGTACCCACTCCGCAGTGCTAACACCCGTTCCCCATGTAGCCAGAAGTGTAGTGAGCCCAGGGACGGCACGCTCGGCAGCCGCAGCTGCTACCTCGTCCGCAACCCCTGGCGTCAAGCCACCCACGACCGAGGGGTCACTAGCACTCTCCTCATGTCCTTGCAGCCCCGGAGTTGGAGGGACCTCCTACAATCCGGGCTGAATAGCGTCAGCCAACACAGCAGCTACAGGGACTTGCCCCTCTGGTAGGACCCTGCGGTCCTCATGATGCTCCAAATTCTCCTCCAGTTGTGCCTTCGACCGCCCATCTGTCACTAAGCCATACCCCGCACATCTCTCCACGACTTTCTCTCTGGTCCATGACCTGAACCTTCCTGAGCGATCGCTCATGGTGCCTTCGGAGTATGGGTGAAGGGAACAGTGAAGTCTCGCGTGCTCTTTAGAAGTGTGTGTCAGTTGCTACTTGTCTGAGGAGCTTGCAAGCTACAAGGTCCTCACTATATTACAGAGCCCGCAGGAAACTACAATATAGGTTCAATCAGTATCCCGCCAGCTGCCACCAGTTTTTTAAAAGCTTGTCACGATGACATCAACTTTTATCAACACATTTATATTTTTGGGTACTTGATTGAACAGAACAAGATGCAAAATAAATTGTGATTTATTTCCTTAATAGACAAACACACGACATCTGCAGAATACACTTAAAACAACACTCACTGGGATCAGGAAACGAAATAAATTGTCCTTGGAACGAAAGAAATGGTCCTTTGCTTGCCAGGGCAAGAAATGCAGCCTTGGTTTTAAAAGTCCTGTGGTTATGTGGTTGTTAACCCCTTCACTCCTGGACTGGTTGCTGCTGTACTGGAACAAAGTCTTGCATCTTTACATCATGGATTACAATTCAGGAATCACCCTGGGAAATACCTGGGAGGCCACAGTTATAGACTGGCCAAAGCTATCTTTAACATGTGGATCCAATCCCCTCGTGGGAACAAAAAAATCCACGAATAGCCAAGTGACCCACAGTTCATAAGACCGGTCAAAAGGGCTGTCCGGTGGGCAGGGCGCATGGGTCAGGTTGACGCCCATGCCACTTAGCATACCTGGGCTACACCCATTTCTTGGGGCCACTAAGTCTGATCTCTGACTTAGAGGTGTCACTAGCCTGACATCTGCTGTGCATCAGTATGCCAGTATTGTATACATTATGGGCCTATGGGTCTTGCATAATTGACACTCTTTTAGACAGGGGGACTCTAAATCTGTGGGAGCCTTTTGAGGCTCCATCATAGAAATAATTACAACCCTTTCAGGCTTGGTCATAAAAATACCAAAGCTCATTCACCCATATCACAGCTGGATGTCCAAGTAATTCCTGCTTAGACTTACAAAAAAATACCTTCTGCCTTACATTTAAGATCTTCTATCATGTGTTGGTTAGAGGGTATGGCAAGCAATGCATCTTGTCTTTAACCCTCACAGACAGGGAATGGCCTGCACATGGGGAATAAAAATGGCGGGGACCGGGCAACAACAGTAATGCATGGCAAATCAGGTATTAACCCTTTCCTCCTCGTCACAGTCATGCTTTGCCAATGCATTTGTACTCGGCTTCTGTTTGCTTGCAATAAATATCATGTAGCAACAGTGTATTGTAAATTGTACACTAATTTCTCACATCATAAACAGCATTAACGGGACTAATCACTGAACTAAGATAAGATGATCTTCTAATGAAAATTAATATTATCATATAAAAATCACTACATCATTAATTTGCACAATTTTTGCAGTGCATAATGGAGCAATGAATGTGTAATTGTTTGCTTGATTGTCCCTGGAAGGATAAAGATGAGTAACTTTCATAAAACAACTACTTTATACACTGTACTATTTACCATACTATGATATCTAGTGATATCAGAATGGCAGATGCAAATGTAGCCAGATACTCCCTGGGCAACTAAACTTCTCTGCCTAACACATAAGTCCTGGTACCAGCGCAGGCAGTGTTAGGGTTAATCCTTGACCTTGCTGCAGTAAACAACTCCCTAGTAGTAATACAAATTAACTGGGGCGCTCCCTGAATGTAGGTGTACACGTAAAACCACCAAAAAATAGTACAGTATTTAGTTAAAACATACAGAATATTGGACCAGGAAATTTGCAATACAATAATAGCTTAATACTGGCCCGTTAGATGATATTGCAGCTTGACCAGAAGAAGATCATCCCATAATCTTCATAAAGCAGCATGGATTGTGGGGTTATGGTCGGCACAAGAATGCCCAGGATAAGTCTCAGTAAATAAAAGACAATAGAAATGCAAAGATGGTAAAATGCTTGGCTGGAGACAGGGGATTAGCCCATGAACACAAGAGTGATCTACACCAGCGGTGCGCAAACTGTGGGGCGTGCCCCCTTAGGGGGGCGCAAGATTATGTAGGGGGGGCGCGGGCTGCTTGCAGGGAAACCTGGGGGCGGGCAGAGCTGTGCACGGGCGGCCAGAAGCTCCGTGCTGCTGCTTCTATGTGCCTGTGTCTTGCAGAGGGGGCCGGGCTTCTCTCTGCACACAGACAGCCCCTCCTTCTCTTAATGTCTGCTTCCCGCACCAGTTTTCAGCAGAATGGGGGGTTGGGGAATCGGAGCATGTCGCCCCCCAGGTGAAATTGTGTGTGTGTGTGTGTGTGTGTGTGTGTGTGTGTGTGTGTGTGTGTGTGTGTGTGTGTGTGTGTGTGTGTGTGTGGATTGTGTGTGTGTGGATTGTGTGTGTGTGGATTGTGTGTGTGTGGGGGGGGGTGGATTGTGTTTGTGGGGGTGGATTGTGTGTGTGGGGGGGGATTGTGTGTGTGGGGGGGGGATTGTGTGTGTGTGGGGGGGGGGATTGTGTGTGTGGGGGGGATTGTGTGTGTGTGGAGATTTGTGTGTGGGGGGGATTGAGTGTGTGTGGGGGGGGATTGAGTGTGTGTGTGTGTGTGGGGGGGGGGGTTGAGTGTGTGTGTGGGGGGGGGGATTGAGTGTGTGTGTATGTGTGGGGGGGATTGAGTGTGTGTGTGGGGGGGGTATTGAGTGTGTGTTTGTGTGTGGGGGGGGATTGAGTGTGTGTGTGTGGGGGGGATTGAGTGTGTGTGTGTGGGGGGGGGGAATTGAGTGTGTGTGTGTGTGTGGGGGGGGTTGAGTGTGTGTGGGGGGGGTTGAGTGTGTATGTGGGGGGATTGAGTGTGTGTGTGGGGGGGTGATTGATTGATTGAGTGTGTGTGTGTGGGGGGGGATTGAGTGTGTGTGTGTGGGGGGGATTGAGTGTGTGTGTGGGTGGGACTGAGTGTGTGTGTGTGTGGTGATTGATTGAGTGTATGTGGTGATTGATTGAGAGAGAGAGAGAGAGAGAGAGAGAGAGAGAGAGAGAGAGAGAGAGAGAGAGAGAGTATGTGTGTTGTAATGCAGTGGTGCGCAAACTGGGGGGACAATGAGGCGCAAGATTATTTAGGGGGGCGCAGGCGGCGTGCGGCGAAAACTGGGTGCGCGGGCCGGCAGACGCTGTGCGCGGGAGGACGAAAAAGCTGTGTGCGAGGGGCGGCCAAGAAGATGTGCACGGGCGGGCAGCCGAAGATGTGTGCGGGTGGCTGAACAGGATAGTGCAGGTGGCGGCCACGTGATGCTGTGTTTGTGCGCACGTGCAGGGGCTTCGGAGGTACGGGGAGGAACACGCCCTAGCGCTGTGATGTCAAACTCCCCTCCTTCCGGTGTCTGCCCTGCAATAGCGCTGTGTTCCTGCTCTCCTCCGCTGGCAACCTGCTTCGCTGCGATCCTCTGCAAGTGAAAGGGTAGGCTGCCACTATATCAATAATACTATGAATGTACAGAAATAATGTAAAAAAAGTGAAAACACAACATTGAAAACGGAAAAAAATAAATAATACTGTAGGTAGAAGTGTGGATGACAATGGGGATAGCAAGCCAAAGAGCAGGGAGGGGAAGGAAGAAAAAAAAGATGGGGGGGAGAGGGAAGGGAGGTAGCAAAGAGGTGGATGAATGCCCCCCAAAAGTATTGCCTTTGTGCACGTACGCTCTCCCAAGCTTGGCGCTTGGGGAGACAAACAAAATTGACTTTGAAGTGCGCTCAGCAGCAGTCAATACACACACAGCCACACACAAATAGCCCCGATCCACGCTTGCAAAATTATGCAGAACACCCTGTGCTCATGCTTGGAGAGTTGGTGATGTCACCGCTCTCAGCGGCAGCGTGGACGCAGCCTAATTTTGCAAGCGCGAGCTGTTGAAATATTTACGTATTTAGACATATTTGGATTTATATTGTATACCGTTTAATAAAGGGTTTTTTTTTTTCCATGTGATTTTGATTACATCAGGCAGGGGGGGCCCGGGAAATTTTATGGATGAAAAGGGGGGCTCGGCATAAAAAGTTTGCTCACCCCTGATCTACACGAATGGGGAGTGATACTGTATATAAATAAAACAAGTACACACAGGGCCATGTGTGAGCCAAATCACATAGATAGGATCTTTAGGGTCATATGCATAGACCCTCTCTTCCTTTGGTCCTTCAGTCGGACCAAGCGTGAGTATTGGTGAGTAGATGGTGAGTGTTCAGGGGCTATTCTCCATGTCTCCAGCCAAGCATTTTACCATCTTTGCATTTCTATTGTCTTTTATATACTGAGACTTATCCTGGGCATTCTTGCGCTGACCATAACCCCACAATCCAAACTCCCTAGTAGTGGCAGGGGGGTGGACCCAAGGCCGAGGTACTGCCCATAACTGGGGCTAAGACCTGGGACCCTCCCCTGGTAACAAAAAGGGGTTGCAGCCTAAATGTAGTTGTTCTCTCCCTCTCACCCCTCAGTCAGAGGTGTGTTCTACCCTCTCCCCTTAGGGGGAAGAGTGTGTGTTCTGTGCTGAGCCAGGGGCCTGGTTTCAGGCCTTCCCTCCTGCAGGGGAGTGGAAGCACCTACCCCATATCTCGCCAGGAGATGAGGGAGATTTTTTCAGGAGAGGCTCCTGGGGCCTCAAGCTCCTGGGGTTGGCTCCAGGGACAGTAGATGTATGCTGCATGCTGTGTACTGAATAAAAACCATCCAGTTATATTTTACTCCTGCCTGAGGATGCAGTCATTCATGGGGAGGGAAAGAGGTTTCCTGGATGCACTGCGCCTATCCATGATAGACCCTGTTGGATGGAGGCGCTGCACCGAAGAGTAAGATAATCAGATCTGGAAACCTGTCCTGTTTATCCCCACTACCATCAGTGGAAGCTCAGAATCAAGGGAGCCCAAGGCTTTGGTCCCGCTGTGTCCGACGGCAGGCGCAACCGCGGGCCACCAGCCCCTTTCCTCCAGTCTGGAGGTCCCCGCTGGCTCCTTCCGACGTGGCTGACTGCGTGCTGTGACGCGTGAGCCGGACGATGCTGCAAGCTCCAAGTGATTTGCAGCTCTGACGCGTCACGTGGTGCGGCAGTCAGCCAATGAGGGAAGGAGGCGAGGGAAGGAGCTACGGAAGGGAGGCGGCTTGGGAGGGGAGCAGGGAAGGAGCTGCGGGGGAAAAGTGTGTGTGTGTGTGTGTATGTATGTTTTGTTGTGTGTGTGTGTGGGGCGGGAGGGCACCACGGTCTCAATCTCAGACACCCCCCCGATTGGCTGCAGTTGGCGTTCTCTTTCTGAACTTGAGTCCCTAGACATATGGAAGCAATCTTCTGCTCTGGTGGAGCTCAAACCATCCCCGCTCCCTACAGACCGCATATAGCGGTCAAGTGCCTCTCCACGCTCCGCCTGTCTGCAGTGCGGGCACGTGGTCTGAGGCAGCGGGGCCTTAGCCTTACAGGTGAATAGGACAGGAACACCTCAAAGCAGAGGAAACCGCGATGCACCGCCGTAAGGAAGGAATGAAGGCTGGTCACGTGACTAAAAAAACTTTATTGCCAACAAGTGTAAGCAGACAGAACCTTTGACGCGTTTCAGCCGATTGGCCTTTGTCAAAAAGTTTTCTCTCTGCTTTGAGGTGTTCCTGTCATGCTCCATTACCTTCGGTTGCACGCCGGTTGCTGCTACGTCTGTACATTTCTTCACCGCCGGTCATAGACCACCCATCACGACGGATGAGTCGTTCGAGGGTTGACGGTGCAACTTTATAAAGAGGATTCTACACATGCTTGGCGCCATCTGCGACACTATGGTGAGTCCCTTTAACTCAATTATAACAGTGCTCCAGGGCAGCGGTGCGCAAAGTGTGGGGCGCGACCCCCAGGGGGGGCGCGACACTGCCGTCGGGGGGCGCGGGGTTTACAGAGGTCCCGCGCGCTTCCCGAAGGCACTTAAATTAAGTGCCGGGGGAGCTGCAGGGCCTCTGTAAACCTAACTTACCGTGGCTCCGGCGGCTTCCTCCCTGTGTCGCCATGGCAACGCGGCGTCAAAATGACGCTGCGAGGTCATGTGACGTCACGTTGCTATGGCAACGTGACGTCATTACGCCGGAGCGCGGGTAAGTTGGGGTTGGGAGGGGGGCGCGGGAGTGAGGGGACAGCCGGCAGGGGGGCGCAGGGGAAAAAGTTTGTGCCCCCCTGCTCCAGGGGAGCCTATTGCTGGGAGAGACTCAATCTACCTGTGTCAGCTTTGCCTAGACCTGCAACATATGCATTTAAACTTTGCTAGACTCAGCAACTCATTTCATACTTCTGAGCACCTTTTTTGGTTTGATGTGTGTTAACTTTGGTTAACCCTGTCCACCTGTGTTTACTTACAGGTGAACAGCACTACACCCGGTAACCAGAACCAAATCTCCCTTAGGGTGGGGGAAAAGGTGTTACACAAACATTGCATATTTTTTTATCAATTACTGCAGGGGAGGCCAAGCTGATTGGGAGTTAGAACCAGAATTTACCAGTGTTATTGTCAAAGCGCCACCATAAGAAAAGCATTGTAATGAAAACCTGTATACAGTGACACAGACAATAACCTGACTGTTCTGGCCCAAGCACACCCTGATAGATGAGTAGGGACATGCAGGTAAACTCAATCCCATATATCAAGCAAGGGAACCTTCTTACTTGCTGAAGTGTTTATTTGGGGCAACAACATACACATAAAAAGGAGGAAAAAGTACTGAGGGAACACTGGGACATGAGAGCAATGAAGGGAAAGGGGAGCTAAGCGGGAAGTGGGCTAAATGCAAGATATAGGGATAGGTAAAAATCAGTAACTTTACCAGGATAGGAGAGGTGACTGCTCAAGATGGCTGCTGGTACTAAAAGAAAGCATGCTGGTCTGTGCTGATGAGAAATAACTGTGACAATACCACTTGGCAAGGGGTCGGGGATCAGTCCATCCTGATAAAAGGCGGGAAGGTTGCCAAGGCAACTGGCTGAAGCCAAGAAACCCACAAGGAATTGCAACATTGTTGCAACCGCTAGGCTGAGGAGTGCTGGCAGCTTAAAGACACAAAAAACACAATCCTGTTTCAGGACACTGACCGTGTCAGTGTATAGTGCCGTCAGGTTATACTCTACGTCAGTGTATAGTGACGGCACAATAGTGTACACTGACAGAGAATGTAGCGGCACTACTCACTGACACAAGAGATAGTTTGACTGCACTATAGACTGACAGGGTATAACCTGGCACAGAGTACAAGTGGGAGGGGAGGGGGAAGAGGGGTGACACATGAGGAGATGGGGGACAAAAGGGATGGGGGCAGTTGGGGGGACAAGGGGAGCAGTGGGGTTATTGTCCCTACCTGGCTCTCCAGTCTCCACAGCCAGCACCACATGGAGTTCTCAGCAGACTGGGAGTATACTCCCAGCACCCTGTACTGCTTGGGAGCCCATAGGAACTCAGGAGAGGAGCTGGCTAGGGGGCACTCTGGCTTCTCCTTTTCTATGTCTCTATGGTCTCTTGGCACTGTCTGCAGTCAGAGCCTCCCTCCCCCCCCTCCTCTTCAGGGGCCACACATGAAGCAATGAAGGGCCACATGCAGCCTTGGGCTGTATATGCTACAGTATACCCAGGTCACAATATGTTTAACTTGGTTATGACAATCATTCCTGTGGTATACATAGCCACCATAGGCACAAAGCAAAGCTGGCGTCAGTGATAACAATGATAGAAGATTGTGGAATAAGTGATATAAGGCGCAAACAACTATTAAATAGTAACAATAGTGAATAAATCTATAAAAAGTGAAGTGTGATGATTAAAGTCCAACCACCCAGCTCAAACCTCACTGGTGGGACCTGTTTCACGGGTTCCAAGGATTCAAGTATTTTTCTCAAACATCCAGGGGGAGCATATGGGGAAAGAAATAAAAATTTAAGTGCAGACGTTTCTATAAAGTGGAATGATATAGTCTTGGCTCGTATAAATGTATTACTCACAAGATGTATGAGTTAATCAGGCAATTGGCAAATTGGGTTGCCACCCATCTGTATCTGGACCCCCCTTGTTAGAGATACCGTCAGCAGGATGATGTATATATAATAGAGAGAGAACTACATAGTGCGATCAAAAAGGTACAACTTTATAATTTAAAAAACGGGTCAATAAAATGCGCACTTACAATGTGCCAGTAAAAATCATGCCCCAAAAGGGGCTGTTGTGTGTGCGCTGTAAGTCCGACGTGCGCATGAGAGGAAGCAACGTGGGGTGCGCGCGGAGCGGCGTTTCCACGCCGACGGCTGCGGCGCAGAGTGTGGAGGAAGTCGCTCGTGGGACACATTCTTACAAAAATATGTGGTCCTGGACGGGCGCCGTGAGGGAGGCTCTGAACCGGCACACAGATCCGTGAGAGAAAGCCAGCCAAACACCCGAGGGAGGCGGTGAGCAGTTCGGGGAGCTTCCATTTTCTCCATTTGTGAGATACATGCATGATTTTTACTGGCACATTGTAAGTGCGCATTTTATTGACCCGTTTTTTAAATTATAAAGTTGTACCTTTTTGATCGCACTATGTAGTTCTCTCTCTATTATATATACATCATCCTGCTGACGGTATCTCTAACAAGGGGGGTCCAGATACAGATGGGTGGCAACCCAATTTGCCAATTGTCTGATTAACTCATACATCTTGTGAGTAATACATTTATACGAGCCAAGACTATATCATTCCACTTTATAGAAACGTCTGCACTTAAATTTTTATTTCTTTCCCCATATGCTCCCCCTGGATGTTTGAGAATAACAATGATAGAAGCACATCACTAAAAACAATAATAACCTTGTTGCCAAAGTGATCGGTCCATTTTGGACTTTCTGACATACAAGATAGTTACATTGAGGCCTTCCCTAAAACTAAGCTAAGCTACTGCCGGTAACACCATGAATCTGTCATCAGGAAATTAGGTCAGTAACATCACACCCACTTGAACCCCATATAAAGGGACCATTTAAAAATAAAGAACAAGGAAGAAACAATACAAGAAACAAAATAAGAAGATTAACCTCCAAGCAACTCCAAGAGGCGTTACCTCTGCTACCAGTTTCAGGATGTATGAAGATCAGAAAAGATAACAATAGATATGAAAGGTATATGTTGTGTTCATGTTTGACTACTTCAAATTATCTTCATTGCTTTTTTACAGTACATGCCTCTTCATCTGACAATCTCTTTGAAATGACATCTGTTCGTCTCGAGGCATGTCCAGACAAAAACATCATACTGTATACTGCTGTTCTACTCAGGTTGTTCTTGTAGGACGTGTATATTTTCTGCTTATTTGACGAATAGCTTTTCAATAACTAACAAGTGCAGTTGATGGATGTAAATGTCCAAAACAATGAATCAGTTCAGTGATATTAGGTGTAAAATATAATTTGAGATTAAAATAGATATTTGTTGTTCCCTGCCATGATTGCCTCCCGCAGTACTCCTCGTACACTTGTAGGGGCACACAAAGGATGTAGTCAGGTTCAGGCCTAGATATGGTAAGAACCAGAACAGTCCATGAGGCGACTGCCATCTTAGTTTGGGTATAAAACCCCACCAGTCTGTTAGTTCCTTGATGTCAAACTTTCTGTTTACAGGTCAGGAGTCTGGTTATTCTTTTTCCCTAGCGCTGCGGCTTTCCCTGTTCCTTTTGATATATTTCTGTCCAGCGGACCGTCAGATTGCGGATCCCATTTAACGGGAGTTGGGGGCCTAGCTGGGGCCTATGGGAGTCCCTGGCCTAGTGCAGGGGCCAAAGACACCCTGCGCACACACCCTACCCTTTCCAATTCCCAGCTCCGACTGGCGTGCTCTTCACTGCGCTAAATGTATCCATCTCTGGTGCGGGGAATCCTAGCCGCCCTATTGGCTGTGTAGCAGCACTTGACTGGCTGCCCCTGTGCATTGTGGGGCTTGTAGTCCTCGCGAAGCCCTGTATCTCTAATGGCCACCACTAGGAGGGTTCTCTAAGCATGCGCGAACCATCTGTGCATGTGTGTGCATAACTGACATGGCGGCATCCTGCTGCCGAGAGCCTCCGGTGACTGGGTTATCTGCCACAACTTCCCTGCTCTTACCGGCACTTGCTGAACGCCCCCGGCCCGTCCATAGCGCTATCGGAGGTAAGGGGGAACATGGGGAACCCACGGGGGTGCCCAGAGGGTTTACTCTGCCACCCCTGGTGAAAAGACCAATGTCCCCGCTTGGAAACATCGTAACACATAACCACACTGATTATATAATAAAAAATGCATTGTACAGTAATATGTACAACTTATCACATGACATAACTCTACATCAAGTTATACATTTCCGTGAACATCACAATGACAGACTTGATTTTACTGCAAGACCACTGCTGAGCCTCATAATGGGGTGCTTTAAATGAATCATAGGTTACCCGGTTGGGAGGGTACCTAACACGTTGGCTTCGGCGAAGCCCTTCTTCAACTAGTCTGGGGAGTAGTGATCGTACTCTTGGGGCTCAGTCTCTCTCATCTTGGGTACTACAGTCTCTGTGAGGTATAAAGCAAGGACTTCTGGGGTCCAGAGGAGGGCTGATTGGAGCCACCAGAGTAGGCATCTGAGGACTGTGCCCATTACCCGTAGCTCCTTTGGGAGGTACCCCTGGACTTTGCTCTATGTTACTAGAGGGTCCTTTCATAGGATCCTCGGTTGTCTCAGTTACTGTCACTTCTGGACCTTCTGGCTCATCGGCCAATGGTGTAGCCTCCGTCTCTGGTTCATCATCCCCCACTTGTGGGATAGGCAGAAGATGATTGCAGTGCCAGACCTTTACCCGGCCATTCACGTCTTTATGCGGTAGACCGGGAGTCCCGGCATCTGTGATTCGACCTCGAATACCCCTTCACACCAACGGTCGGCCAATTTGTGTTTGCTGGGGATCCCGAAGTTACAGAGGAGAAGGGCGTCTCCAGGACGAATTTCCCGATGGTGGACCATATGGTCGTAGCGCCTTTTGTTATTTGCCTTCAGATGAGCTTTCTCTGCTAGAATAAACTCACTTGGGAATCTTTGTCCACCATAAGCAGCAAGTCCAGTAGTTCCAGTGTGTGAGGGTTGAATGTGCCTCCGTTTGTAGTAATCTTCACGCAGAAATGGAGGGGGAAAAAACGAAGCACTATATCCAGCGCTAGATGCAGCAATAAAACCAACAGGAGTACGTTCCCAATTAAAAGCTATTTAATGGATCAAAAAAGGCTACAAAGCACACCAACGCGTTTCGGACCTCTACAGTCCTTTATCAACCTTTTTTAATCCATTAAATAGCTTTTAATTGGGAACGTACTCCTGTTGGTTTTATTGCTGCATCTAGCGCTGGATATAGTGCTTTGTTTTTTCCCCCTCCATTTCTGCATGTACTTCAGTGTAAACTGGTAGTTAGAGAGAGCCGCCAGCCATCTGTGGCCGGTGGCGTCCAGTTTGGCGGACGTCAATATGTACATCAACGGATTGTTGTCTGTACACACCTCGAAGGTGACTCCATATAGGTAGTCATGGAGTTTGTCCACAAATGCGAGAAATTCCAACTTGTGGATGGGATCATTCGGCTCGCTGGGGGTCAAACTGCCGCTGATGCTGGCCACTGGTCGGAGGCCAGCCGGGTACTTCTGGTGCAAGACTACACCTAGGCCGTTGAAGCTCGCATCCACATGAAGGATGTAGGGCTGCTCTGGATTGGCATAAGCGAGAACGGGTGCCTCCGTTAAGCTTTTCTTTAGGCCGATGAATGCCTCTTCACAGGCCTCCATTCACTTGTTGGCGAACGGTAGTCTAGCGGAGGTGGCTTTCCGCCCTGTATCCTCGGGGTATATCTTGAGAAGGTTGTTGAGGACCTTTGCTTTGCTTGAATATCACTCGACGAAATGGCGATAGTATCCGCAGAATCTGAGGAAGGAGCGTAGTTCCATGACGTTCACTGGCCTCGGCCAGTTCACCACGGCTTCAACTTTGGCGGGGTCGTTGGCTATTCCGTCCGTGGACACTATGTGTCCCATGTAGGTCACTGATGTGTGGCAGGACCGGCATTTGTCCAGAGACAGCTTCAAGCCTTCCTGGCCCAGCTGATCCAACACTTTCAGTAGCCGTTCTTCGTGTTCCTCCAGAGTCTTGTCGAAGATGATGATATCGTCCAGGTAGACTAAGCATTTCTGTGGGTTCATGTCGCCGATAGTCTTCTCCATCAAATGCTGGAATGTTGCTTGGGCACCACAAATGCCTTGGGGCATGCGGGTGAACTGCTAGAAGCCAAGGTGACATATGAATGCAGTCTTCTCTTGGTCTAATGCACTCATTGGCACCTGGTAGTACCCAGATATCATGTCCGGTCCAGTACACTGAACCACTGGCTGCCGACAGCACGTTGAGAATTTCTTCAATCCGCGGAAGGATGTACTGGTCAGGTTGTATGGTTGTTCAGCATCCGATAGTTGACACAGTCTGCTGCAGAGTCGTAGTTGTGGGTAGCCAGGTCAGGGTTGGAGAAGGTATGGATCGTTGGGGTCACTAGCTGTAGTCAAGGGTTGGAGAGAGTCACGATCGTTGTAGAGAAAAGTTAAGGTTCCGTTGAACTGCAAGATAAAACACAGCAAAGCAGGCAAGGCAGGACAGGCGACATAAAGTGTTTGCGACCAGTACATCATCACAGGAAAATAATATCTATGCTCAGCCAAATTGCAGCAGCAATAGCTGAGCATATAAAGGGAGAGCAGCCAATAGCTGAGGAGTACCGCAGCATCAGCTGTTGCAAGAATCAGCCCCGTGATTCGTTGCTGAGTGAGCTCAGCACAGCAGGCACTGACGAAGAACAGCAGCAGTCAATTAGTGTAAAACTCTGGAGTGGAGTCTGCTGCTGATGCTGCCACCTTGGGGGCGACACCTGCGCCCGATCCTCACAGTTACTATTTTCAGTAACATTATGCTATGAGCCCTGATTTAATGCAGCTTTGTGGGTCCAGCCCATGTTGTTTTAATGGACAATGAGGATAAACAATTGTGAGGATCACCGCTAGGCTCCGCCCCTCGGACGTATCAAGCAATGGTGGCAGCGGTACACGCAAAGCCCAGTCACTGCGCACGTGGAGGTGCGCTGCCACGGAGGTGCATCCCTGGTGCGGTCTTGCTGTGTCCACATCCATGGGTAACGTGCCCATCCCGCCCCGCGTGCCACCTGCATGCGCGCGCCGCATGACGACTAATTAAAAGAGGATCATCGGCTGTCTGTCACCTGAGCCCAGTCCACTTTTCTGCTATCAGTCTCCTGCTATCTGGTGATGTCATCCTGCCTGCTCCTCCTGATTGGTGCTTTCCCCTTTAAATGCCTTCCTGTTTCCTGTACAGTTTGCTGAGCATAAACTAAGGTTTATGTGCTGTGCTGTGCTCGCGGCTTGAAGTCTGTTTGTTCCAGTGCTTTGTCTGAGCCGGTGCCTTGACCCTTGCTTGTACCCAGACCCATGTCTTCTCCAACCCCGAACTTCGGCTTGTCTTTGGATCCCTGCTCTCTCCTCTCCCTGACCACGGCTTATGGATATCGACCATTCTTCCCTCTCCAACCCTGGACCACAGCAAGTACCCCAACATACCCGAACTCTCATACCCTGACCTGGCTTCACGACTCCGACTACGCACTCCGGACCCGGCTCCGTGGTTGTAAGGTGGTGATTTTATACATCCCCACCTCAGCCCCGTGGTCTAAGTATTGTATTGTATGTCTTTATTTATATAGCGCCATTAATGTACATAGCGCTTCACAGTAGTAATACATGTGGTAATCAAATAAATAACAGATAATATAAATAACAGATCATGGGAATAAGTGCTTTAGACATAAAAGTAACATTAAGGAAGAGGAGTCCCTGCCCCGAGGAGCTTACAGTCTAATTGGTAGGTAGGGAGAACGTACACAGACAGTAGGAGGGAGTTCTGGTAAGTGCATCTGCAGGGGGCCAAGCTTTATGTATCATGTGTTCAGAATATCCACAGTGCTATTCATATGCTTCTTTAAGCAAGTGTGTCTTAAGGTGGGTCTTAAAGGTGGATAGAGAGGGTGCTAGTCGGGTACTGAGGGGAAGGGCATTCCAGAGGTGTGGGGCAGTCAGTGAAAAAGGTTTAAGGCGGGAGAGGGCTTTAGATACAAAAGGGGGAGAAAGAAGACATCCTTGAGAAGAACGCAAGAGTCGGGATGGTGTATAGCGAGAAATTAGGGCTGAGATGTAAGGAGGGGCAGAAGATTGTAAAGCTTTAAAAGTGAGGAGAAGAATGGAGTGTGAGATGCGGGATTTGATTGGAAGCCAGGAGAGGGATTTCAGGAGGGGAGATGCTGAGACAGATCTAGGAAAGAGTAGAGTGATTCTGGCAGCAGCGTTTAGGATAGATTGTAGGGGAGACATGTGAGAGGCAGGAAGGCCGGACAGCAGGAGATTACAGTAATCAAGACGGGAGAGAATAAGGGCCTGAGTCAGAGTTTTAGCAGTTGAGCAACAGAGGAAAGGGCGTATCTTTGTTATATTGCGGAGGAAAAAGCGACAGGTTTTAGATATGTTTTGAATGTGTGGGGCGAATGTGAGAGAGGAGTCGAGTGTGACCCCTAGGCAGCGTGCTTGGGCTACTGGGTGAATGATCGTAGTTCCAACAGTAATGTGGAAGGAGGTAGTAGGGCCAGGTTTGGGAGGAAGTATGAGGAGCTCTGTTTTAGCCATGTTGAGTTTAAGGCGGCGGAGGGCCATCCAGGGAAAGGCCTCGGCCATGTTTACCACTTGCTGGCGGAAGCGTGCTGAGGTGCGCACCCGCTCAGCACTGAGCCCCTACAGCCGCAATTAGAGCGGCTTTAGTAGGGGCTCACCTGCGCTTGCGGAAGCACAGGTCTTAGGGGAATTTAAAATTCCCCCGCTTGCCGGTGCGACAGGCCGGTCACGTGAGCGGTTCGCCCAATGAGGGCGAACCAGCTCCGTGACGTCACTGGCCCGCCCCCGGCCAGTGACGCACCCGCCCCGGCCCGCCCCCGGCCCGCCCCCTGACGGCCCGCTGACAGTGCGTGCGGTAAGCAACCGCAAGGCCAGGGAAAGCACCCGCTTTCCCTGCGCCTCAGCGCGCCTCAGCACGCCAGCATGGAGCATGAACGAGGCCTGATATAGCAGAGAGACATTCAGAAACTTTGGTTTGTACATCAGGTGTAAGGTCGGGTGTTGAAAAGTAAATTTGTGTGTTGTCAGCATAGAGGTGATATTTAAACCCAAAAGATGTTATTAGGTCACCTAGAGAGAGTGTGTACAGAGAAAAGAGAAGAGGTCCCAGGACAGAGCCCTGGGGTACCCCCAAAGAGAGATCAATAGAGGAGGAGGAGGAGGTGTTAGCAGAAGAGACACTGAAAGTACGTTGGGAGAGGTAGGATGAGATCCAGGATAGAGCTTTGTTCCGAATACCAAGAGTATGGAGAATGTGAAGGAGAAGAGGGTGGTCCACGCTATCAAATGCTGCAGAGAGGTCGAGTAATATGAGCAGAGTGTAATGACCTCTGTCTTTGGCAGCATGGAGGTCGTCAGTTATTTTAGTGAGGGCTGTTTCCGTGGAGTGAGCAGTGCGAAAGCCAGATTGTAAAGGTTCTAGGAGAGAATAGGTGTTGAGAAAATGGAGCAAGTGTGAGAATACAAGACGTTCAAGGAGTTTAGAGGCAAAAGGCAGGAGGGAGACAGGTCGATACTTAGAAAAACAGGTAGGGTCAAGCTTGCTGTTTTTGAGTAATGGTATGACTATTGCATGTTTGAAGGAGGATGGAAAGGTTCCAGAGCAGAGGGAGGAGTTAAAAATGTGTGTGAGCATAGGGATTATAGTAGGAGCAAGAGGTTTTAGGAGATGGGAGGGAATGGGGTCAAGCGGGCAAGTGGTAGAGGGAGAAGAGGCGATCAACAGCGACACATCCTCCTCTGAGACAGTGGAAAAAGAGTGAAGGAAGGCAGGAGGAGAGTTAGGAAGAGGAAGAAGCAGAGGGGATGTTCTGACGTATGGATTCCACCTTTTCCTTAAAATAGTCAGCAAAGTCCTGAGCAGAGATGGAGGAAGGAGAGGCAGCTGAGGGTGGTTTGAGTAGAGTATCAAAGACAGAGAACAGTCGGCGTGGGTTAGACTTGTGCATGTTGATTAGTGAAGAAAAGTAGGCTTGTTTAGCTTGCGAGAGGGCAGAATTGAAACAGGATAGCATAAATTATAAAATAAAAAATAAGTCCTGTTTGTGGTGAACACAGCGTGACAACAATAGACCAAAGAAACATTGCAGCCCAAGAAAATTGTGCCTGAGAATAATCATCTTTAATATAATAGAACTTGACTTGAATAATAAGAGTATAGCAATATTACGAATAAGCATGTCTGACCGAGTTGTCAGTCTATCAATGTGTTAAGGTTATTAATGTCTTAAGAAGTTTAATTAGTTTTCATGGTGCTTGTATTCTATTATTTTTCAGCTGCTCAAGATTGTGTGTTTTCTGATTAGTACTGTATGTTAATTAGCAACCAATAAATATTGTACAACAAATAATTTGTTCCCAGACAGGCACATAAAACATCTCAAATTACAGCTGATCTCTTTCTTTTCCATAAATACCCTAAATGCTAACACCATTGGACAGACATACAGGTGCAAGGTGCAAGCTATTGTAGTATTACCTGGATTTGGATATTATAATTCAGGATGAAATAAATACAAATACAGCTCTTATATCAACATGACCAAATTACTAAAAGAACAACCATATAGTTGTACAAGTATATAGATGATATACTGTTTGTATGAAGTGCCGATGATTCTTTGTTAGATCTATTTTTAAAATATATCAATAATAATAACTATACTCTTGATTTCACTACAACACAAAGTAATTCATCAGTATAATTCGGTCATTTTTGTGGAGAACGAATATATCTTTATGAAAATTTTTAACAACAGGGTAGTCTGCAATAATTATATATCAATCACCCGCAATCATCCACGATGGGTCCATACTTTTACCCTACGGACAGTATAGATTAGTCAGAAGTTAGTGCACAGATGATAAAGTGTTAGAAGGACAAGCAAATATATTAAAACAGAGATTCATAGAAAAAGATTAAAATTCAAAATTGGTAGAAGAGGCAAGTCTAGAGAAGTAGATAGAAAACAAATGATGGAGTATAAGAACAAAATAAAAATACAATTGAAAATGGAAAAGAGGAAGAGTAAAAAAAATCTGCTTCATTGCACAGTATATTAATAAATCAAACAAAGTGAGAGACATTGTTTTTTTTTACAATGGAATGTTTTATTAAAAGACCAGTTACAAGAACGAATTTTAAGCTCAAATCCACAAAAAAATCTTTAAGAAAACAAACAATGTGAAACAAAAATTAGCCCCTAGTACTAAACCTAGGATAATAGAGGACAAGTGTAGGTTACATGATAGACCAAAATGTTTACCCAAATGTATTACAGTGGCGGCCGCCTTTAGCCTCCTGCGACCGTTTCAGCGCAACTCTGAAAACCGCGGGCAGATGCGGTGTTTGATGCGGCATGTTCCGGTATTTAAAGCCGCGGCCGCGTGCATTGTATTAGCGCTGTCTCGGCATGAATGCAGCATGAACGCGGCATGAACGCGGTGAAGTGCGTGGCATTCGGAAAAAAAATACCCAAACAAATCGGAGATGTTGGAGAATAAAAGGGCGTGACAGTAAATGTAAAGCATGCATACACAATGGAATAAAGAAAACATCTATGAATGAATTCAGATCAAATACCAATGGGAAAAATTATGAGATTAAATATGTTATTTCATGTGATGCAGACCATGTCATTTATTTTGTAAAATGTCCATACAACAAACAATATGTAGGACCACTAGAAAATCAATACATTGGATATCTAAACACAGCATAAATTCAGAAAAAAAGTTTGGTGACAAATAGTGCAAGACCTGTGCCTCAGCAATTAGCCAGGATTTGCGGTGTACTTAATACCTGCCCTCGTGGAGTTTAGTTTGGCTGTGTGAGGACTCGGGGGTCACGGCGGTCGCAGTGTGACCTCCCCTCACCTCTTTCTGCTCCCGCTGCTGTGCGGCTCTGTCCTCGTCGCTCCCACCCGACCCCCGTGGTGAGTGGGCTTCGCCTTCCTCTCCATCAGGCTGCCGCCGCTTCACGAGCGGCTGATGCTCGGGCGCCTGCCATTGCCCCTGCGCGCACATCCCCTCCCGTTACGGAGCGCGTGTCGGCACCAGTTAATTTATTCACTGCTCTTGCAGTGAAGCCACACACCCCGCCCACACGCTGGTTACCAGTTAACCCTAAACCTTACCTCCTGGCGGCCTATTATGGGGACAAATCCTGGACAGTTCCAAGGGCTCCTCCAGGCCTTAATACCTGTCCTACCTCTCTCACATCGCTCGACATAGTCTCTGCTTCAGACGTTTATTCTGGCTCTCCCTCTGTCTCAGTGTTTTCAGGTTGCGACCCGGCTTGGCGGACGTTCCTATCTGGCTCTGGACTCCAGCTCCCTCTTGACCTTGCAGCTTCTATCATCCCTCGATCTCAGCATGGACCTCGACCTCCCGGATTTCACTCTCTCCCCGACCTTGGCTTATGGCAACGACTTCGTCTCTTCGGTACCGGTACCGGCAAGTTTTGCTACACCTTTTTCACACCTGGCCTGGCAACGCAAAAACACCACACTCCGGACACGCTCCTTCTGCTGCGGGTGCGTGCACATATACGTCCCCACCTCAGTATAAGGGACGAGTCTGGTCTGCGGGCAGCACCGGCGTAACATTATGTCGAGCCCACAAGACGCAGACCAGACTGACATGGCCTCCGTGATGACGGCCATGTATCAACAAGTCCAGGCCCTAACTGATCAAATGACTCTCCTCACTCAACAGGTACAGGACCTTTCATTTCAGGCACCACCTGTGGCCGCACCGCCACTGTCGCCAGAACCAGTATCCGCCGCGACCTCTGGCCCGAAGATCCCGGCACCTAAACCGTATGCAGGGGATCCGCACGCCTGTCGCGGTTTTCTCAATCAATGCGAAATCCAGTTCGAGATGGCTCCGCAGCAGTACTCCACTGGTCGCAAGAAAGTGGCATTTGTGTACAGTTTACTTACAGGGAAAGCACTGGCATGGGCCTCCCCGATTTGGGAACTGTCCCGATGTCACCCGCGATTATGTGGCCTTTAGACGAGACTTTCGACAGGTCTTCGATACCCCCGCACGCCAAGAAACTGCCTCTGACTCTTTGCTTGAACTTTCTCCGGGACGTCGTTCCGTGGCGCAGTACGCCTTAGAGTTCAGGACCCTAGCAGGTGAGACACGATGGGACCAGGAGGCTTTAGTCTCAGTCTTCTGGCGAGGTTTAACGGATTCCATGAACGACGAGCTCGCCTCACAACCCAGGCCAGGGCTTCTGGAGGAACTCATCTCCCAAGCCAATCGAGTGGATCAGCGCCTTCAGGTACACCGTGCTCAGCGCCAGTATCCCCGATTTATGCCCTTCCGTGCTCCTTTTCCCAGATTCTCTCCAACCACAGGACCTGCCGTCTCCCCGCTACCCGCTCTGGAGGCTCCGGAGCCGATGCAACTTGGAGTCTAGCGTTCCCGGACACCGATACAGCAAGCTCGCCAAGCTGGTGGATTATGTTATTACTGCGGTGTGACGGTGGGGAGGATTAGGCCCAGGGGTAAAGGGGTTACACACCAATTGGCCACCCTCTAACCTCACCAGGGAGACAAGGGGTTAACTGGGCTGAGGCCCAGACATGTGATTTAACCCTTGTCATAACCTGAAAATGTATATTCCACTGTTCCCCTGTTTTATTGTTATATTAGTGTCTGCATCACACACACACTGGGATCCATCCGGGAGCACAAGGGTTAATAGTTGTATAGTGATTATAGCCCTTTGTGTAATTTTCCCACCTTTTCAGGCACCATTTTGCAGGCTCCCATAGGCCGCCATTGGAACTCCATGTATTTCAATGGCGAATCTTGCTGTCGAGTCCTGTTCCTGAGAAGACCAGCAGATGGCGTCCGAGAGGGAGAGCGGCGGTTTCCCATTGAAAGTCAATGGGCTCATTGACTTCAATGGAGAATCCTCGAAAGACCTTTCCAGGAACGAGTTGGCTGCCGTCCAAACCGCTTAACCGCAAAGCGGATACTTTTTCAATAGGAGAGCTTTGATCACTGATTAGCCAAGTTCAATGACAAGTGGCGTGGGAATAAACAGTTCTAGGGCACCTAGAAATAAAATTCTTTCTGCCCCTAGTTCCTAGACCTCCCCCCACTCGACCACAACCGGGTCCCTGTATCCTGGACCCCCGATAAGGGTCGAACCGAGAAGAGTGGGCCGCGCCATAGGTTCCAATGGCGGTGGCAGAAACAGCTCAAGAAAACGGCTAAGTGTGAAAAGCTGAAAATTGGTAATCCATAGCTCCGGTTCCGGAGGGCCCAGCGGATCAGGGTTTGGGGTATCTGTAGCCACTGCTCCGGCATCGCTGCAGAACCATCCTTGACCCACTTGGACCAACCCGACGGAGTATGGACCCCCTTGAATGTTCGGGACTTTTCCCATAGACTCCAATGGCGGCCAAACCCCATTGACCGGCTACGGCGGAAAAACCCATTGACTTCAACGGCGGCGTCGCCCCGTTGAAAGTCTATGGCGGGGATTCCCATAGCCGCCAACGGCGGCGGTTTGCCATTGAAAGTCTATGGCGGCGAAGCCCGTTGTTTTCAATGGGGATTTAGTGAAAAAACGTGATTTAATTTACAGCGGAGATTTGTGTATTAAAATGTGAAACGGTTTTAAGTGTATTTGTGTATCTCCGGTTCCGAAGGTCGTAGCACGTCGCAAATTGGACCATAGGGTGTCCCAGTTTCGGCATTGAGAACTGGGGAGTTTGGACCTGCTGGACCCAAAGGAACCGGATATTTTAATATATTCATGTTTTATCCAACATACTGTATTTCAAGGTATGGGTAAAACCCAGAGGAAATTCCTTTGCATACCAGGGTAGCATATGGCCAGAAAGGTGACCCAATGTCTTGGACTTGAGTATGTTTCAAAGGATTTTGTCACCTCCACTGTTTGCATGAGGGCGGAGATTACTCAAACCAGAGCAGTCTTCAAGTGTTCCATTTCACACCTCACAAACAAAGAATATCCTGCCAGGACCCCAAACTGGTAGACTAGCTGATGTAGAGGAGGGGTTATAGAAATGAGACCCCAGAGCTCTACTGCGCATGTACCGAATAGCAGGGGGGCATGGATCAAAATGTGTTCCCATGTTAGTGAGTGGCTGGAGGAAATTGAAAACCAATCACCTGTACTTAAGGTTAAGGATAGGGCCACAAAAGGTATATAATCTGTGGTCAAGCCTTTATCCTTTGTCTGTTCTATACCATCTTGATTGCTGAGAGAAACGCTATGCACTGTCTTCCTGCCAGAGGTCTTTCATGTCTTTGGTGTCTTGATGACTATGAAGAGTGCTGTATGAACTGCCAGTCCAGATATGACTGCTTCATCATTTCCATTTTAAGTAAGTGTCTATATTTTGCCTGTTATTTGTACATTTTGTGTGTTCACCTTTATCAAGGAATAAATTATATTTTATCAAATCTAAGTCTCGTCCCAGTTCAGACCCAGTTATAAATATATATTATCTTTTATATATTTATGTTTGTAACATACAGCCTGACACAAAGTCACCGTGGCATGCGGATCCTCCAAGCATCTGGTCCGTGAATGTCCACTACGCCCGGGAAACGACCAAACCCAGTGAGTATGAAGGGGCTCTCCCGGGGTGCTAAATCTCCTTGTCCCCTTTCCAGGAAGGAACTTCCCAAAAAGTTGACCATTCCCTTCTGTCAAGGATTGGACTTTGGCTGAAGTGGATCCCAGTGGCAGGAACAGCAGGGAGCGAAGTCAGGAAACAAGCAGGGATCCGAGGCAGGCGGCAGGTAGCAAAGTCAGGAAACAAGCAGAGGTCGGCAACGAGGAAACTGAAACAGGAGGATAGCAATAGCTAGCACAGCAGTAAACACAGGAACCTTGCAGAAGCTAAGGAACCAGTATAAACAGGCAAAGTGGAACAGGAAAGGGAGGTTTATATAGGCAGGCTGGGAGGTGGAGCACAGGTGCAGAGGTGTCAGGTATCAGAGTCTGGAATGTTCCTTAGTTTAGCAGCAGCACTCCCGGTGGGCAAGTATAGGTACTGCAGGCTAGAACCAGACATTGAGAGTGGCAGCAGTCCCGGTGGCCAAGCATGGGAACAGCAGGCTAGAGAATATGACATTACTCCCCCCTCCCAAGAGCGTTCTCCGGACGATCCTTGCTAGGCTTGTCTGGATATCTCCGGTGAACAGCTTTGACTAGTCGTGGAGCATGTACAAAATCTTTGGGTTCCCAAGATCTTTCCTCTGGGCCATAGCCCCCCCCAGTGAACCAGGTACTGTAGTTTCCCTCGGTGTAACCTGGAATCCAAAATTCTCTCCACAATGAATTCCTCTTCGTTATCCACGAGGACGGGTTCAGGGGGAGGAAGTCTCCGTCCAGAAAACGGATTCTCACAGAAAGGTTTCAGCAGAGAAGAATGAAACACAGGGTGTATTTTGATGGTCTCAGGAAGCTCTAATCTGAAGGACACTGGATTTATTAGTGCTGAGATGCGAAATGGCCCGATGTATTTTTGGCCCAATTTAATGGTTGGAACCTTTAGACATAGATTTCTTGTAGAAAGCCAGGCTTTATCCCCGACTTGAAATTCTGGGGAGGGTCTGCGGTGTTGGTCTGCTGCTCTTTTGTACTTTACTTGAGTATCACGAAGTGTCTCTTTGAGGTCTCCTGGATGTCTCGCAGAGTCTCCAGTTTCTCTGTAACTGCCGGAATGGGGCCCGAAGATGGAAAACGAGGAATAAAGGTTGGATGAAATCCATAATTTGAGAAAAAGGGGCTCTTCTGAGTCGAAGAATGATGTGAATTGTTGTATGAAAACTCAGCTAATGGTAGGAAATCAATCCAGTCATCCTGGAGATGACAAACAAAACGTTGTAAGTATTGTTCCAAAGTCTGATTGGTCCTTTCTGTCTGGCCATTGGATTGTGGATGATAGCCAGACGATAAATTTAAACGAATTCCTAGAGAGGAACAGAAGGTCCTCCAAAATTTTGAAGTGAATTGTACCCCTCTATCGGATATGATCTCATCAGGAGCCCCGTGAAGCCGAAACACCTCTTTCACAATCAACTTGGCTGTCTGATCTGCAGAAGGAAGATTCTGTGCTGCAATGAAGTGAGCCATCTTTGTAAGTCGATCCACCACTACCAGGTTGGTATTATGTCCACTTGATCGGGGCAGGTCAACAATAAAATCCATTGATATGGACCCCCAAGGACGAGTTGGAACCGGAAGGGGCTGCAGTAAACCCACAGGTGATGCTCGAGGGGTCTTGGTCCTAGCACAAGTCTCACAGGAGAGGACATAGTCTTTAACATCTTGTGCTAATTTAGGCCACCAAAAAGAGCGAGACAACAGTTCCTGTGTCTTGAGGACACCTGGGTGACCAGCGGGTCGGGAGTCGTGCATTAATTGGAGCACCTCTAATTTTACCTCCTTAGGGACGAACAGACGATCCTTATAGTTCCAGAGACCATCACATAGAAATAGTTCTGCTTCCGGAGGAGGGTTTTTAAGAAAAGAGTCATTTGAGTAGGCTCCCTTTATTCATGTGAGGAGATCGGCGGAGAATGTGACGCCCAAAAAATTTCTTTTTGGAAGAATAGTTTCTTTTTGCTCTTTGTCTGAACTAGGATTAGGAAAGGACCGTGACAAAGCGTCGGCTTTCACATTCTTGGAGCCAGGGCGGTAGGAGATGTGGAACTGAAATTTTGCAAAGAAGAGAGCCCACCTGGCTTGTCGCGCAGACAGTCTCTTTGCGGATCGAATGAATTCTAAGTTCCTGTGATCTGTAAAGACCGTAATTGGGTGATTGGCCCCCTTCAGTAGATGTCTCCACTCAGAGAATGCAGCTTTTATAGCCAAGAGTTCTTTGTTTCCGATGTCATAATTTCATTCAGCTGTTGACATTTGGTATGAATAAAAAGCACATGGATGAAGGAGCATCTTGGGTCCAATTCTTTGTGACAGAATGGCACCAACAGCGGAGTCGGATGCATCCACTTCCAAGATGAATGGTAATTCTGGATTTGGATGGATGAGGATAGGGGCAGATGAGAAGAGTGACTTCAATTGTTCGAATGCCGCATCCGCTTTAGGAGACCATTTGAAGGGGAATTCCTTCCGTGTGAGTTGGGTGATTGGGGCAATAATGCCAGAGAAATTTTTAATAAAACGTCTATAGAAATTGGCAAAACCCACAAATCTCTGAATGTCCTTTTCATTCCGAGGGATTGGCCATTCCACCGCGGCTTGAATCTTGCCTGGGTCCATACTCAACCCTCGGGAGAGATGATGTAACCGAGAAATTGCATGCTGGTTTTTTCGAATTCGCATTTTTCTAACTTGATGTATAATTTGTACTTACGGAGACGCTCAAGGACAATTAGGACATGTCTCTGGTGATCCATGATGTTATCTGAGAAGACTAGGATGTCATCCAGGTATGCCACTACGAATTGGTCCAATAACTCTCGGAGGACATCATTGATTAAATGCTGGAAGGTAGCAGGGGCATTACAGAGTCCGAAAAGCATCACCAGATATTCATAGTGCCCATAATGGGTTCGGAAGGCTGTTTTACATTCGTCACCGGGTCGAATGCGGACCAAATTATACGCTCCTCTGAGATCTAATTTGGTAAAGATTTTGGCTGACCGAATTCTTTCCAATAGTTCAGGAATCAGAGGTAATGGGTACCTGTTCTTCACCGTTATCTTATTTAGTTCCCGATAGTCAATGCAGGGGCGTAGAGAACCGTCTTTCTTTCCCACAAAGAAGAGCGCAGCGCCTGCTGGAGAAGTAGAGGGTCGGATAAAACCCTTTGATAGGTTCTCCTGTAGGTAGTCATTGAGGACCTTCAATTCCGGTTCTGAGAGGGAATAAATTCTTCCAAACGGAATAGCAGCACCCGGTAATAATTTAATGGGACAGTCATAAGAGCGATGTGGGGGAAGCGTATCCGCGTTCTTCTTGTCACACACATCTAAAAACTCAGAGTAAGGAGCCGGCAGAAGATTTTCTTGAGACGAGGAAATCTTATGTATTCCTACACACTCTGGTATAGGAGTTTTAGGTAGACAGGCTAGCTGACAGTGCTCCGAGGGAAACGTGAGTGTCTTGGTCTTCCAGTCGATTAGTGGGTTATGGATCATGAGCCATGGAATTCCCAGAATCACTGGAAACAAAGGTGATGGAATGAGACCAAATGAAATCTTCTCCTGGTGATTGGGCACCATGATTAGTGTTAAGTTGCTGGTTTCATGGGTAACAGGTCCAGAGCTCAAAGGAGAACCGTCAACGACTTCCATCCTTTCTGGCGATTCCTTGGCTACAAATGATACCGAATTGTTCTTGGCGAATTCTATGTCCATAAAATTCCCTGCCGCCCCTGAGTCGACCATTACTGTGGTTGAAAAACGATGTGTTCCTTCCTCGATGATAATAGGAACCAGGAGGTGAGGGTGTAGCGAAGGAGGGTTATCTTTCCTTTGAGAAGCAGAGAGAACAGTTTTTGAAATAGCGTGCAGCTGATTTCTTCTAGGGCTCTGGAAAGAAGAACGCCTGGACTTGTTAGGGCAATCAGCGAGATAGTGCCCATCGTTTCCGCAATATAAACAGAGATCTTCTGTTCGGCGTCTATTCCTTTCCCCGGTTGAGATGGGTCCCCGCAGTGTATTTACTTGCATCGGCTCCTCCTCAGTCTCCCTGGAACGTCTTGGTCTACTGACATCTCTAAACCCGGGGTTGCTTGGCATGAACCCCTGTCTCTCCAATCGTCTTTCCGTAAGCCTACGATCAATTTGGATGCATAAACGGACAAAGTCCTGAAATCTCTCTGGGGTCTCCACCCGGGCTAGTTCATCTTTAACTTGCTCCGAGAGACCCTGCCGAAAATGATATTTCTGCGCGGCCTCATTCCACTCAGTATCGTTAACCCATCTGCGGAATTCAGCGAGGTACTCAGCTGCCGAGCGTCTTCCTTGACAAAGATTGTTCAGAGTTGCCTCAGTGGTTGCACTACGATTTGGGTCATCAAAAATAAGACTCATGGCATCGATGAACTCCTCCAGGTCCCTTAGTAGTGGGCTATCCTGTTCTAACATAGGGGAGACCCAAGCAAGGGCCTCATCCTTGAGCAGGGTTATGATCAGTCCAACCTGGGCTTCGTTGGTATTATAGATGGTAGGCTGAAGCTTGAACACATGTCTGCATTGATTAAGGAAATCCCGAAAAGATTGTCTTTTTCCTCCAAATTTTTCCGGAAGGGTTACACGGGGTGCAGTTTGCACAGTCAGAGTTTTTTGAACAGATGCGGTGATTAAAGCTGCACGTAGTTCACGGTTTTCAGCTTCTGCAACGGCAGCTCGTTCCTCTGAGCGGAGGGCACATCCTTCCGCGCGGACGACACATTCTTCCCAGCGGGCATCACGTTCTTTCCGGAGGGTATCCTGTTCTTCCACGTGACCAAGACGTTTGATAAGGTGTCCTTGTTGTTCTTTGAAACCAACCATGATACGTTGTAAGTCCTGCAGTGTCCGAGCCTGGGCCAGGTCTGTTCCGACGGAATCCATGGTAGGGCCTGTTTATTCTGTCAAGGATTGGACTTCGGCTGAAGTGGATCCCAGTGGCAGGAACAGCAGGGAGTGAAGTCAGGAAACAAGCAGGGGTCCGAGGCAGGCGGCAGGTAGCGAAGTCAGGAAACAAGCAGGGGTCCGAGGCAGGCGGCAGGTAGCGAAGTCAGGAAACAAGCAGAGGTCGGCAACGAGGAAACTGGAACAGGAGGATAGCAATAGCTAGCACAGCAGTAAACACAGGAACCTTGCAGAAGCTAAGGAACCAGTATAAACAGGCAAAGAGGAACAGGAAAGGGAGGTTTATATAGGCAGGCTGGGAGGTGGAGCACAGGTGCAGAGGTGTCAGGTATCAGAGTCTGGAATGTTCCTTAGTTTAGCAGCAGCACTCCCGGTGGGCAAGTATAGGTACTGCAGGCTAGAACCAGACATTGAGAGTAGCAGCAGTCCCGGTGGCCAAGCATGGGAACAGCAGGCTAGAGAATATGACACCTTCTCTCTCTCGGGTCCTACCTTCCGCACCTCCACTGCGGCATTATTCGATTCCGGCGCAGGAGAAAATTTCGTGGACCAAACCTTCTCTGAACGGAACCAGATTCCACTCGTTAGGAAGAAATCTCCCGTTGCCTTGGTCGGGATTGACGACCGTTCAATCACCCCGGCATACATTTCCTTGGAGACTTGCCCCATCACCCTTTCCTCTCATTCCCACAAGGAGACCTTGGCCTTTGATGTAATCCACACTCCCGGAACTCCAGTCACCCTTGGCTTACCCTGGTTGCAGAAGCACAACTCTCACATCAACTGGACATCCTAGAATCCTATTACCTGGAGGTCAAGGTCAGAGGAGCCCTATCCACCAGCCGTACTTCCGCCTCGTTTGCTGGCCAATACATCCAACCCCAAAGCAGGGTTACCTGCTCTGTATGCTGTTTATCTGGATGTCTTCAGCAAGACCCAATCCGAACTACTACCTCCCCACAGATCTTACGATTGTCCGATAGACTTGGTACCTGGATACACACTGCCCAAATCCAAATCCTACCCCCTCTCTCTTCCTGAAACGGAAGCCATGAACGAATATATCCGTGAAAACCTAAAGCGGGGTTTTATACGGCACTCCAATTTACCCGCGGGAGCTGAATTCTTTTTTCGTCAAGAAAAGGGACGGTACTCTAAGACCGTGTATAGACTACCGGGGACTGAACCGCATCACGGTGAAGAACCGTTACCCATTTCCTCTCATCTCTGAACTATTCGATAGACTCCAAGGTGCCAACCTGTTCTCCAAACTTGACCTTCGCGGGGCGTATAATCTTATTCGCATCCGGGAGGGCGACGAATGGAAGACCGCCTTCAACACCCGTAGCAGTCACTACGAGTATCTCGTGATGCCCTTCGGCTTGTGCAACGCTCCGGAGGTTTTTCAGGACTTTATCAACGACATCTTTCGGGATGTCCTTAATCGTTTTGTAAATGTTTATCTGGATGACATCCTTATCTTTTCCAAGAATCTACAGGATCATATCATCCATACCAAGTTTGTACTCTCCCGCCTCCGAGAGAACCATTTGTTTGCCAAGATGGAGAAATGTCTCTTTCACCAGTCTACCACCTCTTTTCTTGGATATATTATTTCCAACACGGGATTGGCCATGGACCCTGAAAAACTTAAAGCCATAATAGATTGGCCGCAACCCAACTCCCTCAAGTCTATTCAGCGGTTCCTAGGCTTTTACAATTATTACCGGAAGTTTATTCGTAATTTCTCCACCATCATCACCCCGATCACGGCACTGACCCAAAAAGGAGCTGATCCTTCGTCTTGGTCTCCTGAGGCAGTCACAGCTTTTGAAACACTGAAACAAGCATTTGTCTCAGCTCCCATCCTTTGACACCCGGACACCAATTTTTCTTTCACCCTAGAAGTAGACGCCTCGGACTGCGGGGCCGGCGCTGTCCTATCCCAAAGATTTTCTCCCCAGGATTAACTTCACCCTTGCGGGTTTTTCTCAAAGAAGTTTTCCCCAGCTGAGAGGAACTATGATGTGGGCAATAGAGAACTTTTGCCCATCAAGTTGGCTCTTCAGGAATGGAGGCATCTGTTGGAGGGGTCAAAAGAGCCGTTCACTATTCTCACGGACCACAAATATCTTTTATACATCAAGAATGCCCGTCGTTTAGGTCCCCGCCAAGCCTGCTGGTCATTATTTTTCTCCAGGTTTAATTTTATTTTGTCTTACATTCCCGGCTCTAAGAACATCAAGGTGGATGCTCTCTCTAGACAATATTCTTCTGATGAGAGACCGGAGAAGACTACAGAGTCTATCCTTCCCAAACAAAAAATCCTTGCGGTCGCTACATTCAAGAATCTTGAGAAGATCATCAAGTCTCAAAGTCGCCTTCCTAGCGATCTTGAGATCCCAAAGGATACCTTATACATGGAAGCGAAGTTTATTCAGGAGATTCTGGAATGGGGGCATGCTTCCCGTTCGGCAGGACACCATGGCTACAAGAAAACTTTGGATCTCATCCGTCGCACCTTTTGGTCGCCAAATCCATCCTTGAATTTACCTGGGCCTGTCCGGTATGTGCACGCAATAAGATTTCTCGCCAGAGGCCCAGGGTCTTCTTTTGCCTTTATCCATCCCGGGGCGCCCCTGGTCCCACATATCCATGGACTTTATTGTCGAATTGCCTAGGTTGAATGGCATGAACACCATTCTAGTAGTGGTGGATCGGGTTTCCAAGATGGCACATTTTATTCCTCTCAAAGGATTACCCTCCTCACCCGCCCTAGCCGATATTTTCTCCAAAGAGGTTTTCCGGATCCATGGCATACCCACGTCCATCGTATCGGATCGTGGCTCTCAATTTGTTTCCAGATTTTGGAGGACCTTCACCAGAAGACTGTGCATTGCTTCCCCCTTCTCTTCGGAGTATCACCCTCAATCTAATGGACAGACCGAGTGGGTCAATCAATCTCTCGAGAAGTAATTAAGGTGTTTCGTCTCTGACACCCAGGATGACTGGGCGGAATTACTTTCCTGGGCTGATTATGCCTTTAATTCCTCCAGGAATGAATCCACTGGTGAGACACCTTTCTTTATTAATTTCGACTTTCACCCGGCTTGCCTACCTATTTCCAAGATCTCCTCTGGAGTTCCAGCTGTGGATGAACACATCTCCCTCCTACAGTACTTTTGGGCTAGAATTCAATCTGCACTTCAAACGGCTTCCCTGTCTTGTAAAGTCCAGGCTGACCGCCGTCGCAACCTGCACCCAACTACAAACTAGGGGACAAGGTTTGGTTGTCTACTAGAAATATCCGTCTCAAAACCCCTTCCTCCAAATTGGCTCCTAGGTTTCTGGGGCCATTTCCTATCCTGGAGCAGGTTAACCCGGTGGCCTTCCGCCTTCAACTGCCCCCAAGCATGAGAATTCCTAATGTGTTTCATACATCTCTTCTCAAACCGTTCATCTCTAGTCCTCTATTTCCGGACAACACTCTTAAACCTGATCTAGTGATCATACAGGGCAACGAAGAGTACGAGGTCCAAACCATACTAGATTCCCGTCTCTCCAGAGGTAAAGTCCATTTCTTGGTTCATTGGAAGGGCTTCGGGCCTGAGGAAAGGTCTTGGGTACCTCTTAACAACATGCATGCACCAGGACTTCTTAAACGCTTCCGGAAGGAAAATTGATCTTCAAAACTTCTTTCATGAACTGGCAGATGCAGTATAAACCTTGCGGATGGAGGTTGGTGTCCTGGTTACCAAAAGTGCCTATACAGTACCTGTGCAGAACTCCAGGCTTTTCTGCAACCAGTTATTCCAGCTCCATTCGCTACCTATGGCATCAGCTGAAAAAAACCCTGCTGATTCTCAGACACCCACGTTTAAGACAAGTGTTCCTTTAGCTGATTTCCTTACAGTCCCTTGTTTATCCCTGAATACTATTGTGACTCCTACTCTAAAGACAAGTTTACCAGTACATATCACGGAATCTTCTGCAGCGTTTGAGGTACCCTTTGCTGACTCCATGGCTTAATCTTTAAAGGCAAGTTTACCTCACTGACTTTCCTGCAGCACTTGATATAATCCTTGCTGATTAAAAGGCTCTCGCTTTAAAGACAGATGTACTGCTCACTGATTCCACAGCAGTTTCTGATGTACCCATTACTGATTCTAAGACTCCTATGTCTGACAAGTTTTCCGCTCAGAAATTCCCTGGCATCTGTGTTGATGCATTTGAGACTGAACTGCCCCAAAGTACTGGCCCTTTACTATCCAAAGGCAGATAACTATATTGTCACCTCAACTTTCACAGATAAGAGACAGTGTGTAAACGGATTATACCTTGACAAGAGAATTGTATCTTAGCCTTTCATATGGCCCTCTATGTCACTGTCCATGCTGTCCTTTGACCGGATTCAACCTATGACAGAGCAGTCTCATGAAATTCTGCATACTGATCAAAGCAATATAATTACTCCAATAAAACGTTTGCCTTAGGCTAAGGCCCCGCTCCCAGAGTCAGCGCACCTGCGCTGCTGACAGGCGGTGCGCTGAGATACACAGACCGCGATCTGCGGTCTGTAGGGAGCGGGAGCCGGAGCTGGAGGTGGGCGGGAGGTGGGCGGTTTGACAGGGAGGGGGGGCGTGGCTTGAGCGGAGGGACCCGCTACTCTCCCCCCCCTCCCTCCACGGACTCGGGCTGGAGCTGGAAGGTAAGTTTAAACACACACACGCAGGCACTCATTCATACACGCGCACACACACACACACACACACAGGCAGGCACTCACGCACTCATACACACACACGCGCGCGCACACACAGGCAGGCACTCACGCACTCATACACACACACACACACACAGACAGAGGCAGGCACTCGGGCACACACACACACAGACAGGCACGCACTCAGACACACACACAGAGAAAGGCACTCACCTGCTTTCACTCCACACTCCTCCCCGCTCCCCGAAGCCTCTCCTCCTCCCGCAGCCTCCCCTCCCCATTGGCTCACAGCCACACACGTCACGCGTCAAAGCTAGAAAACACCATTCTCTGGTGTCTCCAGCGGCTGACGCGCTACAGCGTGTAGTGCTCTGTGCAGCCAGTGGGGACCGGGACCAGCTCGCGAGGATTCCCCTGCTGGTGGGGAACTCGCGACCCGCCGCCCGCGCCAACGAGCGCAGCGGGACCGAGGCCTTAGGCTAAGGACCCACTACGGTCGGCAGCGCCCGCGAGCGACCAGCTCTTTTCCTCCAATCTGGAGGTCCCCGCTGGCTCCTTCCGACGTGGCTGTGTGCTGTGATGCGTCAGCCGGCCGATGCTGCAAGCTTCTGGTGATCAGAAGCGCTGACGTGTCACGTGGTGCAGCAGACAGCCAATGAGGAGGGGAGGGAGGCGGCTATGGGAGGGAGGCGGCTACCCTCTCCCCGTGTTTGCTGACGGGGCGACGGGGCACAGATCCACTCACTGTCTCTCCTCGAGACGGATGGGTGGGGGGGGGGAAGGTAAGGGGAGGGCTGTGACATCCGGGGGACCGCACAGCCTGGAGAGGGACATTACCCCCCCGTCATGGCCACGTCCGACCCGTCTTGGCTACGCCCCCCACGCTGAAAAATTCAGCTGCAGACCGCAGATCGCGGTGCAGCGACTTGCACGCTCCGCCAGGAAGCAGGGCAGCCGTGCACAGCGGGGCCTCGGCGTTATGTTTCTGATCTATCCTCTGTTCTTCCTATGTCGTTCTCTGGTACTCCTATGGAGAAATTTGCATCCAGCTATCAGCCTTCAGGTGGGCTTATTCAGCCTGTGTCTGAGACCCCAGCCTTGCTGCCACTCTGCGTGCTCAAGTATTCAGACACATCATGAACTGGTATCTATGTGTATGAAATAGGCTGAGCAACAAGTCTTAGCTTCTGATATTAACGATGCCTGTGATGATACCTGAGTCTTCCTATGATGCTATCAAGTCAGTATTCTTGAGACACTACTCAAGAACAGCTGGTTTGTGTACAACAAATCTTGTGACCACCATTAGCTCTGTTCTTCTGATGCATTCTGCGTATGAAGACTTACAGTACCACCGTTTTCTGTCTCAGAGGTTGTACTCGCAGCGAGTCATTTCAAAGCTGCTACCCTAAAGAGATGGTCTCCTACGGTATGAAAGATGCTACCCTGAAGAGATGATCTCATATCAAGTCTGCCACTACTCGGTGTTTCTGCAACAACTCCAAGCCGCCAAGTTCATTTATCAAGCCAGCTCCAAGGGTGTCTGGAATCGTCCCTTGGGAGTACTGTAAGACCTGTGCTTTGGCAATTAGCTAAGAATTGCCATGTTCTGTATATTTGCCCTCATGGAGTTTAGTCTGGCTGCAATTTTGCAGATGTCCACTAGCTGTAGCCCAAAAAGAACTACAACTCCCAGGGGCATTGCAATGGAGGACCTCCAACTTCTTGCTAAGCCCTTTTTAAAGTCCAGAAAGTTGCTACTTCCTGGCGTTTCAACTTTGCCTTCTTGCCAAACCTTGTCCCCGTAACATATCCTGCGCCTGTTCCAGTTCTGTTCATGTTACCTTACCTTGCCTGCTATCCTGTTTACCCAGGATTGCTTTTCTCTGTCTTAATTAAATCCTATTTTCTAGAATTTTCATTCCTGAATTCTGTCATCCTCCTCAAATACGTCAACCTACAAAATTCTGTATTTCTCAAATACATGGGAATTGAATATCTAAAGTTGATTTTAAAGGTAGTGATAGGGTTAAAAAAATATCACAAAAAGGGTTTTTAATTGGTAACTCCAAAATGATTCTATCACCATCAGGTTCTGAGGAATACTCTGTCTCACAATGACCAGCCACTTTACCTTTTGTTTCAACACTGCCCCTTATTTCCTCTAGATTGTAAACTCTCGCAAGCGGGGCCCTCTACCTTTTTGTCTCTGCACATTTGTTCTTATTTGGTATGCCAATCTGTTATTGTAATATACATTACTGTGTATGCCCATTGTACCGCGTGGCAGAATGTTGGCACTTTACATATAACCGATAATAATAGACATTGATCTTGGTTCCTCCATTTGCTTAATGTTCATGTTAAATATGCATATTTATTGTATTTAATGTATGATGTTGTCATATTGTATCTTTCATGAGAAAGTGTTTAGAACTGTAATTTTCAGCATTGTATTGTTGATCACTGGGATAGTATATTTAAAATAGTCTTATGGTTTTGTGGTGGTATGTATCTGTCCTCTTTATATACTCTGTACTCATCCCACTTTTAAATATTCATTATTGTTAAGTACCTGTGAATAACCAGTCTATTAAGACAGTTTTCCCTCCATTAGAGTGATTAGGAGCAAGGACTTGCACAAAAGGGGATTCCTTGGAGTGGTTTGCAAATTTAATATGCTTTGGCCAAAGAATTAAATTAAATGACCCTCACTTATGAAAAGCAGATAAGTAGTTAACTCTATAATTTGTTATATTGGATGTAGAACGGGGGGGGGGGGGGGTTGTCTTGAATTAAATATGTGAAAGTGTCCTTACCTTCAGGGAAAGTATTACAGGCCATTTTTTTTTTAAAGTTGTGTCTATATAGTTACACTGTACTTGATCGCTTTATTGTATTTTTCCCTGTTGGTTGATTTTTTTGGGGGGGAGAGTGTTTCCAAATTGGAGTTCCTGTTAGCGCTATTTCGATACCTGTAATCAATGTAGTAGACTGAGCAGTGGTGGAAGTGTGATGGAAGTGGGAGTACCACCACTTTTTTAAATTCCCAATATACAAATCCACTTTCTATTTAAACGAATAGGGGATTTACTCTCAAATGCTTTCTCCATCCCTATTTCAGTTTTAATAATACATAGTGTTACAGTAAAACTGCACCGAATAAATAATACACATTGGGGGAATGAGTATGTTTAATCCTGCAGGTACTGTAGTTAGAAAGGGATTGCTAACACGGTGCTGCATCTGTCACTTTCAGCCTCTATGTGTCTGAACACTGGGAAAACCAAACACTCTGCCAGCGGGTATACAAAATGTGCAGCTGTGTCAATGCCAGCACTGTTTTGGGAGGGTGCTGTGTCAATAAACGAAAACCGCTGAAGTCAACACAGCGATTGCCAGTCAGGTTTCAATGCCGGGATATGATCCAAACTAAACCCGCCTCTGGCGGACGCGACAGATAAGGACGCCTCTATCATCATCTCTACTGATTGAGACCGCGGGATATCAGGGGAGAAAAAAACAAAAACTCGCGAGATCAGCGCTGCTTCCATGTTGCCACGTTCAATGGATGTGGAGGGGATGTACACGGGAGATCAGCACTCAGCAGTCCAAGTTCAGCCCCTCCCGCTATTGTGGTTGCTGCTGGTCAGAACTCCGTGCGCGCGCTGCTGCTGGAGGCGGGGGCAGATTTCTCTCTCCTCCCCCCCTGGGCTTCGCTATTGGGCTGCTGTAGGTGTCACTCAACAGCTTGGGCGGGCCTCCCGTAGGAAGAAGGGGGGGGCTGTACACGTCACGCAGCGTGGCCCGGCGCATCCAGCAACTGGGTGTTAAAGGAGCAGAGGCCACTGTCACTTCATCATCATAGGGAGCATCGTCTTCATTAGTATTATTATTATTGCAAGCAACCTGGCCAGCTTCCGAGGTATCGTGACCCACTGTCATCTGTCCTAACTGGCTGTTTCCAGACGAACAAATACATACGTCTAATATAGGTACAATCATGGCTCCCAAAGGATCCAAAGGAAGCAACCGCGCTAGACGAGGTTAGTATACTGTGCTGGTTAAGCCATTCACTTGCTATTGCCCGGGCTGCTCTTCCAGGGGGCTACTTTCATGTATACAGTCCAGTGCATGATGTCCACCCAGAGCAAGGAGAGAGTTTGTGGGGTGAGGGGACTGGTTACCGAGCTCAACTGGGTCTAATGTTGCAGTGATATAATTGTTCATCAAATGTATGGCATGATCCTGCAGTGTATTAGAATGGCACAATCTATAGGTTTAATGGGTGTATATTACAGAGGTATCAGGGTGCAAAGTAGGTCAACTTGTCCTTTGAGCAATTTACATCTCCTGGGATTTCTGTCAAGGCATTTTGTGCTAGTTTTCCCTTTGGTCTCCATTGGCCACTTGTGCAAACATACATGTGAAATAGTAGTTGTACCCGCTTCATCATTGTTTTATTCTGATCGTTTGATTTATTTTTTTTAAATGTTGAGCCTGAGGGGTATGTGCAAGTGACAATGTGTTCAATCCTCGTGGAGCTCTGCTGATCTCTAATCCGTGCAAGTGAAGGGCTGAAGTGGCTGAATGAAATGAGCTGGCTGCTGCCTGACCAGGTGTGCAGGAAATCCTCTCCGTGGCTGCGGGGTCCTCCTTGTTCACGTGTCATTCTGGAGGGGGCTCAAGAAAGAGATGGAGGAGGAGTTAGGGAGAGCAGATGTCTTAAATCCCCACACACTCTCTCTGCAGAGTTCAGTTGAAGACGGAGTTATTTAAGAGCGCAATTGAGTTTGTAAGTGCAAGTGATTGGTGTGGGTGTGTAGCATGGCAATGAGAACAGCCTGCAGGCTGGGTGAGTCCCAAGCCATTTAGTCCATCTCCCAGCTATATCTTTGAGGTCTTGTTTAGTTTCTAGTTACATTTTAACTAGACGTACTGTGTAGTTTATTAGGCAATTAAAAAAAAAATATATATATGCACATACACACTTATAAAAGCCTAGTCAAACAACCTTTCACCCATGCCTTGTATTCTTTAATCCTTCACTATCTGTCTATCTGTGATATGACATTTGGTAATCAGGAAAACAAACCTTGCATCATGTTATCTGTGGCTCTTTTCGGCTGTCTGATCATGGCACATTGATTGAGCAGAGGTCAATTTTTCAGACTAGTTTTTTTTTTTTAAAGGCAGATTTCACCATTTGAGATTCTTGTTGTCTTATCCTATGATATATGGACATCACTTGAACCATTTTATTAGATTTGCACAGAGCAGCGACAAATAATATATTAATAATAAATATGACAGGATTTTGTTGTGGTTGGGAATACGTATAGAAACTCCATTTATAATCTAAAAGTTATATCTTTAGTGAGTATTTTTTCACAAGTCTTAAACTTTCACTGCAGGTTTTTTTTTTTTTTTCCTTTGAAAGTTTGAACTTTCAGTATAGTAACTTTACATTTCCCTCATAATGCTTTTGAATGAGAACATTTTGGTAAAGTATCAATGTGAAACCCTTAAGTAATATCGAAGGCTGAAAGTTGCTATATACTTTTTTGTTATTTATTTATTTTTTTTAGACACAGAACCGGCTATATTTGAGTGTTTTAGCATTTGCCAGTTTCTCTGCGGTTTTCTGCCATTTTTGTTCCATTCTGCACTGTTTTTTTATTTTTTATAGGGGCCTTCACAAGGTTTCATAATGTAAACTTTCACCTAACATTACTGCACAGGCTCAATCTGAAAGTGTACATACAAGTAGTTCAGAAATGAAATTAAACCCAGTCATCCAAGTGGAATGATCTAGTGTTGTGTGGTTCAGTGCATCACAAAACAACAAAATGTGAAAGGGCTGATTCAGCTGATTTTTGATAATTGAAAAGAACATGGGGCATTTCTTCTTAAACATTCCTGTACTGTTCATTAACCCCTTCAGGCAGCAGAGAGTGGAATCGCACTGGGGAAGGCTGCATTGCTTGCTACTGCCCTGGGGTCCACTGAAGAGATTCCATTGAGACAACACAGGGTTTGGAGTTTTGTATAAGTCATTCTATGGGCCTCAAAATGTTTGTAGCTGTCACCAGTACATAGCATTCATTTACTAGATTAGCAGACATCAAGTGACAAGGAACATGCATTTTAGGAAATGAGTTATTATATTTGTAATTTAAAAATGTATTACATTTTTTTTTTTTTTTGCATTTGAACTGGAGGTGTTACCTGGAACTTAAGTTATTTTTAGCCACTGAGACCCCCCCTTAGTTCCCAAAATACTTACTATGGTATGAAATAAAGACAAGGAAAAAGTATAATGGTGAGATCCAAACACTCACAATCCATTACAAAGGAAGAATTACAGTCTAGGACGTTTGGTTGCAGCCATTTCGCAATGGCCGCTGGTGCTTCACTGCGACTCGCCCCGCCGCCGGCCACTTCGCCGCTAAGGTAAGTGCCTAAAACCCTTGCCCTAAAACCTATCCTAACCACTAAATCCCCTTAAATGAACCACCTACACTAAACATTAATAACTTACCTTAGAAGCGGGTGGGGGTGGATTGGCTGCAGCAGAGTGCCTGTCTATGGCCGGGTGCCGGCGGAATTTGGACGTGGCAAAATGGACGCAAACAAATTAACCATTTTGGGAAAAATAAGGCTCGGTTAGCACAATCCAATTTAAATCTGTCCGGCCACGCACCCATGAGCGTGCGGGTGCCGGGCGCTTGCCGAGACAGATTAAATTGACTGAGGTGCGTTGAGGGGTCACATGACCTCCTTAGCAATCAGCGCCAGTCACTGTTTAGGCCATGCCCCAACCCCTCCCCCCCTCGCGCTTACCGGAAAAGTTGCAGGAGAGTTGCGTCACCACTCGCAAGCATGAGTGCGGTCCGCGGCACGGGGGACACAGCCTAAGTCTTATAAAAAATGCCCCGCGTGGGAGATTTAAAGATGGAGCGGCGGGACATTGAGATTTAAAGATGGGGTCGGAAGTGTGCACGCGGCGACCTGTCCAGCGCATTGGTCCTAGACCATTTTTGTTCAAATGTGCTCCCCTGCTAGAAAATATTTGTTCTGTGAACTCCAAATGAATGTTATTGCCAACTCATCAACTATTGCTAACAACTGTTTGAGTGATCCCAGTGCCTAATAAAGTCCGAAACTGCACCTCCTGTGTGTGCAGGCAGCATGGGTGATATAGCTATCAATTACTGCAGGGACTTTCAAAGTGACACCCCCTACTTTGAGAGCAATACAAAATGAATCAACCAGCCACATGCATTTCCTCTAGGGCAGGGTTGTAACAACTAATCTGCAACCTATGCTGACAAAGGATGATACATTTAAAGACATCTTCAACCCCCTCCCCCCCCCCCCCCCCAAACCTCCCATCCTTTCATTCTGCCTGAAAAGTTTGCAAAGTTTGCACACTCCATGCTAAAGGAGCATACTGCTGCACATCCAGGAATGTGGTATGTATGATTCAATGCAGAAAATGTGACCAAGGATGCTATATTGGGGAAACCAGTCAAAAACTGCAAACCAGAATGAACCTACACAGCCACACAATAACACAGCGCTGCGCAAACTTTTTGAGCTGCGGCCCCCTTCCTGGGAGCCGCAGGGTTCGCGCCCCCCCTCTCCCAATGTCTCCGTGTCCGGCATTTGACGCCACGTTGCCATGGCAACGTGTTGCCGAAGACCCGGCTGACAGCAGGCAAGTGGGTTAGAGGCCTCACGCCTTCCCCAGCATTTAATTTAAATGCTGTGGGGAAGAGCGCTAGGCCTCTGTAACTGCCCGCGCCCCCTGGAAATTCTCCCGCCCCCCAGTTTGCTCACCGCTGCAATAACACACCATGAAGAAGGAAGATACTGCACTCCAGTGGGACACCATTTCTCGCAGCCAGATAATTTCATTAGTGATTTTTTAAATCTAAATCCTCAGCTGAATGTTTAACTTTAATTTAACCCCACACCTCCCCTTACACTGCTGATATATTGTCCTACATGCCCTTCACATTTATCACTATCCCTTTCATCCATTTATTCGCCTGTCTGTTAATTTACTCTTCACTGCCATTCCTTCTCTACCTCTTCTGCCTTAGGCCTGGTACATAGTAGCGCATAACGTCACGTGCGCCTGCTGCACAGGCGATCCGTGGGGTCTAGAGGAGGAGACCCAACCAAGTGCAGCTCTAATTCAATGTTTGGGGGCGTGCCCGTGATGTCACGTGAGCGGTTCGCCCTCATTGGCTGAACCGCGTACGTGACCCGGCCGTCGCGAGACAAAATCAAGTTTGTCTCGGGAAAAATCTTCGCGCCCACGCACGCTCTATGGCCGTGTGCATTGACTTCCAGGCTTTTGTGTGCGGCGCAATGTCGCGCTAACTATGGATGCGGACTTAGATTATCTTGGTTTTTACAACTGTGTTAAACTCGTGGAATCTCTGTAAATCTGCATGACTTGACCTGAGGAAGAGAGGGAACTCTGAAAAGCTTGTCTTATAACATCTGTTATTAGTTGAAATAAAAAAAAGTGTCACCTAATACTGAAGTACTACATAAGGCTAAGGCCATAGCGACTTTAACCGTGCTGAGGCTAAGCGGGTGCTTTCCCTGGCCTTAGTTCGCGCGCCGTCCGGGAGCGTGTCGGGGGGCGGGCCAGTGACATCGCGGAGCTGGTTCGCCCTCATTGGGCGAACCGCTCACGTGACCGGCCCTGCGCTCCTGTAAGCGCCGAAACTAAAATGGACTTGACGGCTACGCTTCCGCATGCTCGCTCTCATTGCGGCTGCAGGGGCTCAATGCCGATCGTGAGCGCGGGTGAGCGCCTAAGTGCTGACCATGCCCGCGGCCTAATACTCTGTACTGAATCTCCTGCTGTAATGAATTGCTATAGTACCAACGCTAAGGTGAAACCAGAGTATTAAGTGTGCTGTAAACAGCCTTCAGCAAACGCCACGTGCTTCTCCCACCAGCCGAGGTGAAGGCATGCATAGTTGTAACTAAAATATATACTTGCCAATGTCCTATGGAGAAGCATAATTCAACGTAATGTGTTACTTCATTGTAGTCCACATTTTAGATATGGAGTTTGATTTATTTGTAAATTAGTATGAAAGGACGCATTTAAAAAGCAGTAGGCGATCTAATAGATATATAGAGATCTCTCTATCCTCATTATTTATTTTTTCTTTGTATATACAGTCCTGGATAATTATCAATCATGAGGTGTACTGAAGACTATAGGCTACACACAGTCATTTATGAAATCTTGCACTGATTTGGTTAAAATGTCAGACATTAATAACCTGAGTGCCCTTAATTAGACAAATCTAGACAGATGAACCTTTTAAAGCAGTTTGCACATTGAATAGCTAACACTTCCCAGTGAGCTTAAGTGTTGGGCTGCGATTTTATATTGGGAGCGCATGACGTCATGCGTGCAAAACCTGCAGTGAGGTCCGAGGCGTGGCCATGATGTCACGTGAGCGGTTCGCCCTCATTGCCGGAACCGCGCATGTGACCTGGCTGTCGCGAGACACACAATTGTTTTCTCTTCTCGAATCGCTCGCGCGGTCTATGGGCGGCCTCATAGAGAAGAGCTCTGTTATTTTCGCTGCGCGTGCCGTCGCTTGCTGCTATAATCGCGGCCTTACAAACTGCCCATCTCATAAAATATGAACAACACTAGTGACTTTTTTTGTTTAAGAAATTGTGAATACTTATGGTTACATCTCAAATAATTAAGTAGTACTGAACCTTTTGGGGCTCTGTTCTGGGAGCTCTCCTTTTCTCTATAGACACTCTCTGATCTCATTAGCTCCTTTAGTTTCAAATATTTCCTATATGCAGATGACGCAGAACTGTATCTTTCAACTCTTAAGCTTACTCCTGACACGCAGTTCCAAGACACCGATAGTGTGACAATTTCATACTTAATTGCCATCCTTAGCCTGACACTGTCTAAAACTGAGCTAGTCCATAATCTCTCCTTAACCAGGGCCAATTGCTCAATTTTCTCTGTCAATAACACTACAATGTGTCCAGTCTCCCAAGCACGCTGCCAAATTGGACTCCTCCCTTTGCTTCTCTTACATTGCGTAAAATATTGACTATTTTTTTTTCTTCCCCCAATATTGCAAGAATCCATGTTTTTCATCTGCCGCTGTACAACTGAACTGTCAGGCATGCCCTCATTCTCTCCCGACTTGACTATTGTAACCCTCTCATCGCTGGTCTTCATGTTTCCCAACCCCATAATAGCCAATAGTGGGCAACAAGATATGCCATATACAACCCTTGAACCCTCAAAAGGAACCCACATTTCCTTTTACATCAGTAATATGTCAAATAAAGAGACACCAATCTGTAATAACAGCAACAAACATTTGACATTCAAGATGAGCGTTACATGCCAACATACAAATCTTAATTCAATGTGACTTCTGCATGGCCATATATTTTTCTCCCCCCCCCCCTCCCTGCTTTTGTAAGTTAGTAGTGAAGCTGGAACAATACATTCTGCAGAGGTTTACATCTGTTAACCTGTTGCATTTTATTGTTGTCTATTTAGGATTAGAGCTTGTCTCTTTCCATGTATAGGTGGAACCAAATCTAGATCACAGCTTTTGCAGCACACTGGTTCAAAACAGAACCAAGAAAGTGTTTCTGAAGTTGAGGAATACTTTCTTTTGTTCTTATGTGTACACATTTTGATGTAAATTGCTGAGCCATTAAAGGAGACACTGAAGGCAACTATTCTTCATAAATAGAATAGTAAAGACTCGTCGTTGTCTAGGACATTTGGTCATGGATGTCTTGCACCAACCAAGTCGCTGCAGGCGTTTAGCCGCCATTTACCAAGCCGCCGGGACATCTCTCTCCGACGCCCGTTTCGCTGTCAAGGTAAGCCCTATACCTTACCCTAAAATCCCCTCATGTACTTTCCTTATCGGTGAAATGGCCGGTGGTGGAGCGGCTGCAATGAAGGGTCCCTCGACGGACAGATGTGGTCGTGGTATAAGTGCCCGCAACCAAATGTCCGATTCAGTCTCGTTTTGTCTCTGTACATTAACTGCGACGATTTCCATTTCGCAAATAGATCTAAGGACATCTAAAAGGAATATATAAAAGAAAAATAGTGCAATACAGTTTAAACAATTATAATGTGAACGCGATGTTGTGAATGGTGCACTCACATGTTCCACATAAATCAGGCAATGAGGTTATACAGAGTAACCAACTCTTTTTGGACATCCACATCTCCTCGTGTGACATCCATCAGGCCATAGGAGATTCAATAACAGATGGAAGGAGGGGGTTGGGGAATCCCACATAAAAAGGAGACAAAGCAATAATAGTGAAGATTTGCTTTTATATAAAAAAAAAAATCACAAAGTAATGTACTTAAGTAACTTTGGGATAAGCATTCAGACCTCCCTGGTTCACAGTCTGGAAACAAACAGCAGCACTTCCCCCTCCATCGTTGAGGCTGCTACACAGCCGTTAAGTAGGTGATGTCATCAAACGGTGAGGGAGGGGGGAACCATATCTCTGCTGCATTTCTCCAGAGACCATCCTCTCAATGTTGCAAATGTCAGCAAAACGTTGCCCTACGCGTTTCGCTCGTATTGAGCTTCCTCTGGCTTTTCACTCAGCGAGGCGTAGCGGTTCGGGACTATGTCCCTGCAGTAAATTTGTGAGCAGGGGAGCGAGGCGCAGCGCTTCGGAAGCGTAGTATGATAGGCGGGGTGCGGATAGGGGGGAGAGGAATTTGTGAGTCTGTATGTATATCTTTATTAATATAGTACCCGCAGCTGGACTCTGCTTTACAAAAGAGACAATACAGTACAAGGAATACAATAAGTGCAATAAGCAAAATCAGACAATAGGAAAGGAAATCCCTGCCACTAAGAATTTACATTGTGTGAGGGTTTTTCGGCCTAGTGTTTGGAATATGGTTATTTAACCAGTTCGTGATCAGATTAAATAAATGTAAGAGAGGTAGGAAACTAGGGGGGAAGGGATTACCTGTGCAAACTGTTGTTGAACACGGGGACATCACACACAGGAAATAAAGCCCCTCCCACATCTTTGCTCACCGTGTTTACAAAGTGTCTGATTTTGGTAACACATGCATCAATCACCAAGCTGTACCCCTTAAAGGAACAATCCAAGCAGTTTATTTTTTTTTCATGCAGGGGGTCTCTGGGGCTGAAACCCATTCATTTCAGCTCTGGGGATTCCCTGCTTCTAGGGATACTTGCCTCCAAAGGGGCTGCTGGTATCTCTCTGGAATTTAAAGCTCTGGGTCACGGTGGCCATTAGGAAGCCGAATCTGATGATGTCATGGCTTTCTATTGGCCCCCAGGGCGCGGGAGCTTTCTGCAGCGCCTTCATACCATGAACCCTTTGTAGCCGAGGAGAGCAGCTACCTGCACCTGCTACACAGGGGAGTATCTCTGGAAGCAAGGAGTCACACAGAGCTGAAATGTAATGGGGGTTCAGCCCCGGAGACACCCTGCTTCAATCCCTGGTACAAAAAAAGAAAAATATATATTGTTCTGTCCCAGGCTTGCTGTGGCTTAATGAGTAAAAACAGACTCATGAGTAGAAACATATGAGCTAAACTCCCCTCCTCCTTTTCCAGTACAGAGAGTCCTTCTTGAATTTCTGAAAACTTTATTGGAGTACAGACAGATAACAAACAGGGGACTTGGTGGTAGCAGAATAAGGGAAGGTAAAAAGACAAATCTATCATCAGGGGAGAGCAGTAAGGGAAGAACCACAAGCAAATGGCTGTTGGCTTGAAAAGGAAGGATGCCTACCCAGACAAGTGGGAAATAAGGCCGGGTGAAACCAAGTGTGAGGGGTTCCCTGGATTATGCCAAGTCAAAGGGGCCAGAAGAAGGGGTTGCTAGGTAACAGGCTGAGAAGCCAACTAGAAGTTACACTGACACAAACTAATACTAACCGTAACCATAGGGCAAAGGAAAAACCCTTACAGGGCACAGAACATATATATTTTTTCAAACAAAAAACAAGTATCCCACAAAAGAGCACTCCAGTGTACACAAAATAATACAACTTCATTAATGACCTCACTGAAAAAAAAAAAAAAGATTATAACAGTCTCTCTGCACCTGTCTGACATTGAAACGGGTTATGCAGAAAATAACCTTGTGATAAGGTAAGGTAAATACAAAATGCATGATCATGTTTGTTATATAAATTTAAAGCATGGGAGGTGTGAGGCAGCAATGAGCCTCTCGCCACCTGGACCGTCCGGTCAAGTAATCACCAAGGCGGTGGAACTAGACACCCCTTGCTATAATAGCAACACAAAGCAATATGGCTAGAAACCTCATTTACATGACCAGACATACAAGCAAAATCAATACTTTAATAGCGCAAGTACAATCCTTGCAATAGCCTGTTAATAAGTAATGGTCAGTGTCTCACAACAGCTGAATGAAGCAATGAAAGAGTCCTGAATCATGCTCATGCGTTTGAGTGAGATGTAGCAGAAGCCTGCAAGGAGTGTATGACCAGTTTCAGTGTCAGACTCGCGCAGAGAGACTGTTTTAATCTTGTTTTTTAGTGATGTTGTCATAAATAAATTTGTATGTTGTGTACACTGGAGTGCTCTTTTGTGGGATACTTGTTTCTTGTATGAATAGTATTCCATCCCTGAGCACCATCAGGGGTTTGACATAATAGCCTGACTTTTCCTGACTAAGGTACCTTTTTTTTTTTTATATGTGGTGTCTGTTGCAGGTACTTTTTTCGTAATATATATATATATATATATATATATATATATATATATATATATATATATATATATATATATATATATATATATATATATATATATATATATATATAATTAGTCCTCAGATTGCTCCATGCATTAATGACGACAGATGTGCTGAAGGGGTTACATCTGGGTGGGTGATGCATATGTTACCAATGTTGCCACTTTACATTCATGGTTAGGAATAAATCAAACATAAACCCCCTCCGCCCCCCAAACAACTTTATTTCTTTTTAACAATTTAAAGGAGGTGACGTGGAAAAGCTGTCCTGTCAATGTCCCGGGGTGGCCACCGCTCCGAGTGCCCCACGCCGGCCACTCCTACGCACCATCTTAAAGGTCCCGACATTCACATGAGCGGCAGCCGCGCATTATTTAAACATGGTATTGGGGTGGGAGTGCACATGGCAAAATTTCAAGCGGTGAGTTGTGGTGGTGGCAGCGGAGCACCAGGGGCCAAGAGGCCACTACCAAACGTCCTAGACTGGGAGGGGGGAGCAATACAAGGATGCATTAATCAGTGAAACTATAGATTTGAAGATGTACAACATTTCTGATTTTTGCACTTTTTGTTCCCACTAAAAAGTTTGAAGTTTGACAAAAACAAAATTTCCCAAGTCGGTGTGCAGGTTACATAACATTAAATTCAAGTGACACTTTATATATGGCTGTTAGCCGAAGACGCAAAATGTTTAAGAAATTCATGCAAAATGTTGCAGAGCACGTTGTCGGACGTTCACACACCTCTGCTGCTGAATGTGGGGTTACATTTGAAAACCTTTTGTGGGATGGAGGTGTCTAGGCATGGTTAAAAACTCCATTAACGCCACCTAATGGGACAATTGTTATCCCAGGCTAGTATAGCTGATATAAATCACATGTAATACTTTGAGTGCAGATACCTGGGTTCTTTTGGTAACCTTGAGTTAACTTGTTGTTTTGTAAAAAGCAAAACCTCAAGTTTATAAAACTAATATAGGTTTCAAATGATGACACTTCGTGCTAACACACTTTATCTAACGAAATGTGAGGTTGTTCACGGCTGCAATCCGCTGAAACAAAACTCAAATTGTATCATAGCCTGATAGTTCATGTTGTGCTAAACTATTTCTAACTTTACTTTAAAAATTAAAAAAATTCTCAAAGTGACGACTCAAAGTAAATTACAGAATAGAAAAATAAAGGGGTGGGATTGCTAAATACAACATCAAAATGACTTGGCAGTGGTAAATAGGAAGGTGTTTGCCATGAGTATCTGCAAAATGCATCCAATGCCTGTGAGATTGGACAGCCCAATTTACAGCAGTAGGTGGCATTGCTGACTATGAATCCTCTTGGAGTTCTTTAATACAGGAACATGCTAATGATCTCCACCATGCATCCTGTTACTAAAAATTCTGATATCCTCAATTTCGTGATACAATTGAAGGAAAACTAGACTTCATTTTTTTTTCTTGACATTACAGCAAAAAAAAGTGTAACCTTTTATTATATATAAAAGCAGATAATCTGATTAACTACCGAAAGATTTCCTTCCCACCACCAAGATTTCAATTGATGATAATTCTTTTTTTTTTTTATCTTAACTGGAAGGTGTAGTAGAGCTGCGTCTTAATAGTTTGAGTAGTTTAAGGCCTTGGGGTACTCCTAATTCCAGAGATGTTTGCTACCCAATTTGTGGAACCAAATGACTGCCAGGGCCAAGCAGTAGAAAGCTGTGACATCAAAGCTTATTGGCTCCTTGGAATGGTGCTAACCCAGCAGCCATATTTTCTGAAACATAAATGGTACTGGGAAACAGAAATTTAATTATTGTTGGGAATTAGGAGTTTCCTGAGCTGCCAATAGTGTGATTCAGATCTGGATGATCACCCTGTTCCAAATAAAACTATCAGGGAATTACAGAAGAGGGGTTGCAGGCTTAAATGTCACGCATGGTGGAGTGCAAGTTAAAACTGACAATATCACAATGCCCGTCCACAATCATTCATTAGAAGGCAGAGTTCCTTTCACGAGAAACTGTGGAAGCGAATAAAAGACCAACACGACTCTTGAGCACAGTGGAGAGGCTTTGCAGTCCAGCATGTCTGCAACTGATGGCCTTTTCCCTTTCACATTTGCATGATAAGTTTACTTTTTCTTGATAAGGTCTCCTCATTCCAGTCATTCAGATAGTGCTGTCTGAGTGCCAGGGTTGCAGGTGATTGAAATTGAATTTACTTCGCTACATGTTTACGAAAATTAGCATAGCGCTAACAATTAGTGTGTGACAAAAACAGAAAGATATAAAAATATACAGAAGTGTAAAGTGTCCAATAAATGAAAGTCCCGCAACATTGTGTGTATGTTAATACAGCGATGCACAAAGTGGGGGGGCGTGGGCTGTTGCAGGTGCCCTGCTCTCTTCCTCGAGGTATTCAAATTAATTAAATGCCGGGGGATCGCGTGATGCCTCCAACGCTATTAATTACCTTGACTCTGCCGGCATCAAATGACGCCGCAGGGGTCATGTGACGTGATGTCAAATGACACTGCGGGTGATGTCACATGACCCAGCGGTGTCGCATGGCCCCGCATCAAGGTAAGGGAGGGGGCGCGAGCACCAGCGGAGGGAAGGCATGGGGGCGCAGCTGCAAAAGTTTGCACTCCCCTGTGTTGATACATACAGTCCTTTTATGGAGAAAAAAGTCTTGATGTCAAATCCAGAAGAAAAGAGCAAAAAAGAGAAATTATGTAATTCTGTTATGCCAAAATTTGAAATGAACAAATGGTGAGAGATGCACTCACTTGGTTCTCCTTAATAAATACGCCTTGTAAGCTGTACTTTATTTCTTCATCTTGACAGCTTTGGATAATACCTCCAGCGCAAATCAGCCTTTAATTCAAGACTTAATGTTAAAAGAAGATATTCCTTCATCTGAAGGGCTCTTTTATATTTGCAATAAATGTATTAAATGGTAAAAATAATACATTTAAATTCAATGATAGGACTCTATTCACAGCGCAACTTATTTTAAATAGGTTAAAAAAAAAGAGACGTCCCAACACATGGCTTTAAGGTAAAACCTAGTTTTGGTGTGTCGGTGAATTAACATCAGTCTTTATCCTCTATGGAGAGCTCGGAATTATCGGATCTAGATTTGTAGAGGAAAAGTTCCATACACTTAATATAATCCACTACCTTATGTATTCTGAGGTTAGTGCTGCTTTTTCACTCACTCACTTAGTCTCCATCAGAAGACCAAGTTGGGATATCCAGCGCTGCAACTCCTGGGGCTTATGCAAGGTATTGTGTGTCCACTCTCGCCGCTCTCCAACTACAACAATTTGGATTTGCGCACAGTGTGGAGCCGAGTCTGGTGTATGGTGGCTCCACAAGTCTAAAAAAACAATGATTAAACATGTTTCACCACTCTCTGGCTATCTCTGTGGTATGCTATGTCCTTGTTTGACACCCTTTAAGTATCCCATGCAGATCTTTTGATTAGTCATAGAATTAAATCACAAACTGCTATAAATGGGTGCAAACAAAAGGCAATCTCGATGAGCGGTTAAACAGATTAATCTTTCAGAGTATCAAGCACCAGACAGGACACAGATCAAATAAACAGTGTTTATTTCGTCCAGTGCCAACAGACAAAACACAATGTCACCAACAGGCCTATACTCGTACCAACCAGGGAATACAGGGGGAATCCAAGCAGTTCTAGGTGCTCTGTGCCACCAAAATGGCTTACCCGGCGTAGCTTCCATTCCTGTGGGGGAAAGGGAACTCCAGGCAGCGCTGACTGCAAGATCCAAGCAGGCAAGTTTTAAATCTCCAGCTTCAGAAATGCATGCAGCCTTGTCTTGGGTGTCTATGGCACAACATTAGAACACCATTAGTCCATCTCCACACAAGTCCAGGAATGATCTGTGGATCACAGATCGGCCACCCCTTTTCTATACTCCTGTCCCCATAGGAAATATCGGAGAATGGTCGCTACCCAATCACAGCGCGCGGGCTCCTATGTTGGCCAATCCGGACTGGGGGTGTATTTACAAAGTGTGAATTACAAACCAGCCAATGAGAACAGCGCCTACCTGCCCATATTCTCAATGCTGACATGCATCTATCTCATTATTGATGATAGACGTCTCTCTGTCTGGGGAAGACAATGGCTCCCAGATAGGCCTGCTCATCCCCACTCTCCTTTGTTCTCAACCCCCTTGTGAAATTATCTAAACCCAGATCCCTGAGCGTACAGGCAGGATATGTTTATTACCAGCCCAGAATGCCAAGGGAACAAAGAAATATGTTATACCTAATACATTAGTATATATTTTGTATTGTATGTCTTTATTTATATAGCGCCATTAATGTACATAGCGCTTCACGGTAGTAATACATGTGGTAATCAAATAAATAACAGATAATATAAATAACAGATAATGGGAATAAGTGCTTTAGACATAAAAGTATCATTAAGGAAGAGGAGTCCCTGCCCCGAGGAGCTTACAGTCTAATTGGTAGGTAGGGAGAACGTACAGAGACGGTAGGAGGGAGTTCTGGTAAGTGCGTCTGCGGGGGGCCAAGCTTTATGTATCATGTGTTCAGAATATCCACAGTGCTATTCATATGCTTCTTTAAGCAAGTGTGTCTTAAGGTGGGTCTTAGAGGTGGATAGAGAGGGTGCTAGTCGGGCACTGAGGGGAAGGGCATTCCAGAGGTGTGGGGCAGTCAGTGAAAAAGGTTTAAGGCGGGAGAGGGCTTTAGATACAAAGGGGGTAGAAAGTAGACATCCTTGAGCAGAACGCAAGAGTCGGGATGGTGCATAGCGAGAAATTAGGGCTGAGATGTAAGGAAGAGCAGAAGAGTGTAAAGCTTTAAAAGTGAGGAGAAGAATGGAGTGTGAGATGCGGGATTTGATCGGAAGCCAGGAGAGGGATTTCATGAGGGGAGATGCTGAGACAGATCTAGCAAAGAGTAGAGTGATTCTGGCAGCAGCGTTTAGGATAGATTGTAGGGGAGACAGGTGAGAGGCAGGAAGGCCGGACAGCAGGAGATTACGATAATAAGAGAATGAGGGCCTGAGTCAGAGTTTTAGCAGTCGAGCAACAGAGGAACGGGCGTATCTTTGTTATATTGCGGAGGAAAAAGCGACAAGTTTTAGAAATGTTTTGAATGTGAGAGAGGAGTCGAGTGTGACCCCTAGGCAGCGTGCTTGGGCTACTGGTTGAATGATCGTAGTTCCAACAGTAATGTGGAAGGAGGTCGTAGGGCCAGGTTTGGGAGGAAGTATGAGGAGCTCTGTTTTAGCCATGTTGAGTTTAAGGCGGCAGAGGGCCATCCAGGATGATATAGCAGAGAGATATTCAGAAACTTTGGTTTGTACAGCAGGTGTAAGGTCTGGTGTTAAAAAGTATATTTGTGTGTCGTCAGCATAGAGGTGATATTTAAACCCAAAAGATGTTATTAGGTCACCTAGAGAGAGTGTGTAGAGAGGACAGAGCCCTGGGGTACCCCCACAGAGAGATCAATAGAGGAGGAGGAGGTGTTAGCAGAAGAGACACTGAAAGTATGATGGGAGAGGTAGGATGAGATCCAGGATAGAGCTTTGTTCCGAATACCAAGAGTATGGAGAATGTGAAGAAGAGGGTGGTCCACGGTGTCAAATGCTGCAGAGAGGTCGAGTAATATGAGCAGAGTGTAATGACCTCTGTCTTTCGCAGCATGCAGGTCGTCCGCTATTTTAGTGAGGGCTGTTTCCGTGGAGTGAGCAGTGCGGAAGCCTGATTGTAGAGGGTCTAGGAGAGAATAGGTGTTGAGAAAATGGAGTAAGCGAGAGAATACAAGACGTTCAAGGAGTTCAAGGAGTTTAGAGGCAAAAGGCAGGAGGGAGATAGGTCGATAGTTAGAAAGACAGGTAGGGTCAAGCTTGCTGTTTTTGAGTAATGGTATGACTGTTGCATGTTTTGAAGGAGGATGGAAAGGTTCCAGAGCAGAGGGAGGAGTTAAAAATGTGTGTGAGCGTAGGGATTATAGTAGGAGCAAGAGGTTTTAGGAGATTGGAGGGAATTAGGGCAAGCGGTAGAGGGAGAAGAGGCGATCAACAGCGACACATCCTCCTTTGAGACGGGGGGAAAAAGAGACAAGGAAGGCAGGAGGAGAGTTAGGAATAGGTGTAGGATGGGAGGAAGAAACAGAGGCGTATGGATTCCACCTTTTCCTTAAAATAGTCAGCAAAGTCCTGAGCGGAGATGGAGGAAGGAGAGGCAGCTGAGGGTGGTTTGAAAAGAGTATCAAAGACAGAGAACAGTCGGCGTGGGTTAGACTGGTGCATGTTGATTAGTGCAGAAAAGTAGGCTTGTTTAGCTTGCGAGAGGGCAGAGTTGAAACTGGATAGCATAAATTTGTAGTGAAGGAAGTCTGCGAGAGTGTGAGACTTCCTCCAGAGGCGTTCAGAGGAATGAGTGGAGGAACGCAGCATGCGTGTGTGGGAATTTAGCCAGGGTCTAGGGTTAGAAGGGCGAGTGCGGCAGAGAGAAAGCGGGGCATGTAGATCAAGAGACGTGGACAAGACAGAGTTGTAGTTCCTGACCAGGTTGTCGGGGTCTGTAGCAGAGCTGAGAGAGGAGAGGGATGAGTGTAAAGTGGACTCAAAGTCAGGTAAGTGAATAGAGTGCAGGTTTCTGCAGAACCAGGGGGTAGATGGAGGTGGAGAAGGGGAGAAGCGAGATAGAGGATGAGATGATGGTCAGAGAGAGGATATGGAGAAATCGGAGAGAGGGAAGTTCTTAGTGAAAATCAGGTCTAAGTAGTGGCCATCCTTGTGGGTGCTGGCTTCAGTCCACTGTTGAAGGCCAAAAGAAGAGGTTAGAGAAAGAAAGCGGGAAGCCCAAGGGAGAGAGGGGTCATCAATGTGGCAATTGAAGTCCCCAAGGAGAAGAACAGGGGAGTCTGAGGAGAGGAAGAAAGAGAGCCAGGATTCAAAGTGAGAGAGAAAGGCAGAAGGGTGATGAGTAGAGGTAGGTGGGCGATGGATGACCGCCACATGGACAGGGAGAGGAGAGAAAATCTGGACAATGCGAGCCTCAGAGGAGGGAGGAATAGGAAGGGTTCGGTAACGATAGAGAGAGGAGAGCAGGAGCCCCACGCCTCCACCCCTGCCATCAGTGCGCGGAGTGTGGGAGAAGGAAAGGCCACCATAGGAGAGGACAGCTTCCAGAGCAGAGTCAGACTGAGCGAGCCAGGTCTCAGTTATAGCAAATAGGAGCAGAGAGTGAGAGAGAAAAAAGTCATGTACAGAGAGGAACTTGTTAGAAAGGGAGCGAGCATTCCAAAGGGCACAGGAGAAAGAGAGGGAGGGTGGCAGGGGATGGGTATGAGGTTGAAGGGGTTGACACCAGAAGGAGTAGAGGTTGCAATTGGCAGGCGAGGACGAGCGCATGTAGGAATAAGACAGGGACCAGGATTGGGAGAGATATCCCCAGAAGCAAGGGGGAGAAGCATAGATAGAAAGGATGTGTGAGGAGGATTTGTAGGGGTGTTTTTTTTAGTGCAGGGGATATAGCTGTGTGGTGTCAGAGGACGCAGGTAAGAAAGGAGTTCATGTGAACAGAGAAGTGGTGAAGGAAGGAGAGATGGAGATATATGAATGGAGTTAGAGACATACTGATGCTGGTAAAAAGAAGTGCATAATTTGAGAAGTGAAGTCACAGCAAATATAAATGGTAAAGGCAGCATCACAGCAGTAATGATGCAATCTGGTATTGATGATATCCTCCTTTCCAGCGTAGTTCAAATGCAGGAATCAGGGCCTGTTGGGGTGTCCACTTCTTCCTCACTTCTTTTGTCCTTCCTTTTAAACTTGAGTTGTTCAGTAGTCATGCCACTTATAATGGGCCACTTTGAATATTGGCCGGATAAGCCACAGCAGGATGGATTTACATGGACATCCTGTACATCGATCCAGACGGATAGGGGCAATAGCTGGACTTAACCTTTTATTATAAGAGACTCCTTGCCCCTACTGTCACAGTTGTCTGTTCCAAAGCTCTTCGTCTGAAATATAAATTATTCGTACTAACCTTTTTTTTTGGGGGGGGGGGGGGGGAATAAAGAAATATGCTGGTTAAACAGAAATTTTAAGGATTTTTTTCATGTTCAAAGCACTCATAAATGACATTGAAAAAGGTATAAGCCAAATAATTTAATGAAGAAAAAAAGCACACAACCCACAAGAGGTATAAGTTGATTGCAGTAGCAGTATATATGTGGCAGGGGGGGATGGTGCAAACAAGGTGGTGATGCAGGGCAAGGGTGGCAACATTTTGGGTTAAGACCCCTTCAGGCCCGTTCCCAAAGGGCAAAAATGATGTCCAATGGTAAAAAAAACCTCCCTATGTCATGATGAAAAAAATGTATATAAGGTCAATCCAAAAGGAGAAGGTGAAAAATCAGCCCAGCAACTCAAAGAAAATATTAAGGGATGTGTTGCTCCTGAACAAAGCTCAGTGTGAGTCTACCATGCTAAGAGGATAAGCTCCCTGTTGAACTCCTTAAGCTATCCTTAGGACTACATTAGGATACACAAATTGGGGTATATACCAAAGCAGAATGCTAATCATAGCACAGATACAGTAAGAGAGTATTTCTCTACCGACCAGTATCAGTCCTAAGTGCATCTACAATGTTCGTCCGTGTTTGGCGGCGTTCCTCCTGGTCACTCTCTCCGTAGGGGGTAATGAGGTGCTGAATGTGCGGTACACAGGAGTGCTCTGAAATACTTCCTCGTTATGACATCAGTGTTGTCCCCACCCATCAGATCTGCAGATTGGCTGAGAAGCAGGATGAGATTGCGATTGGTCCACAAGCAGCACAACGTCGCAACAAGGAAGTATTTCAGAGCGCTCCTGTGTACCGCACGTTCAGAAGCTTACTTGCCATTATTTGACTGGGGTATTCCTATCTGCTAGCTGCTGGGGTCCCATGGGTGGTTGTGTGAAGATGTAGCCTGTGATACCTGATCACGAGCTTCTAGACATACTCCCCCCTCATGCCTCCCTTCCGGCTGCGCTTCTACCTGCTGTAGGAAAGCCAATAGACTGGGGGCTTGGGTGGGGGGGTTAGGCTTTGTGAATGTGTAGCATTCACATAAGGCATCTTCAAGGATTCATTCTCCTGGTAACCTGTGGTCTTCCTTCCTATGCCTCTTAACCACTACCTTCCGCCAATTGTGTGCAAGAGAGGGGGCCTAATGGTTTGCAAGGAGAAGAAAAATGGGCTTTAGTAGTTTTGTAGTTCATTTATTGTAAAATTAACTTAAAAATATTTAAATCTTAAAAATACTAAAATATATTTACTTCGTTATATTTATTAAGAATTAAATGCATTTTTAGAAGCATTGTCACAATAAATTACCTCCAATTCAAGTCAATAGGAGTCGACGCTGGAATGGGTGCGATAACCCGTACCCGGGCTTGATGCATGTGCCCCGTAGCCAGGATTTAAGCACTACCTTCTCCCAAACAATCCCTGTACACTTGTTGATACCATTGTGCCCTCATATCGGAACTACTGGAAACTGAGCTGCGCCACATGCCGTTAGTTCTGAATGCTGCAGCCAGGTTAAGTAACCAAACTCATTCTTAAGGCTGGCTGCCTGGTTTAAGATTCGGTATGTTGCCATTCAAAGCCCTACATATTTAGGGTTCCAGATATACACCCGCTCACTTATTTTAAACCGCAGGTTAAGGACTGCTAACAGTTACTAAAATTGTCTTTATTTTATTTGTGGTCCAGCTCTGAGGGTTAAGGGTCCCAAGGGGGAGAGGGGAAGGGGTTAAGAGCCCTCAGGAGGGCGGGTAGGAAAGGGGTTAACAAAAGGAAAATGTGGAGTTCCTACCTTTCACCGCTGCCTCTGCTCTCACATGCTCTCTCTCCCCATGCTGCCCTAAGCTCCTCCTCCAACTGAGTCTGCAACATTCGGAAGCAGGAAGGGAGGGGGACAGCACAGCAGCAGCTTCAAAGATGCTCGCACTGCACCGGCATCCCGAAATATCGCGATAACTGGTTATCTCTCATATCGGCACACCGGGAGATTATCGCAATATATTGGTATATCGCCAAACCCTACACCCAGCTGCAAAATGGAACAAAACCACATTTATTAAAGATAAGGAATCTTATTCATGGCAGTGGGAAGTTTTTACACACTCAAATATTTTTGCGGCCTGGAGACGTTGCTACGTTTGTTAGGTTACGCATTCATTGCTTTGGTGTCTATGTTGCTGTTTCCCATACAATTTGAGTGAATGTTCTCAACATACTGTGATGGGATAAGTAGGTCAAAAATGCTGAGGTGGATGCAATGCCTTTTAATTATCAATGCCTAATAGCTACACTGACCCCTTCTTGAAGACTTGTCCTAATTACATTTATTTCTGCCTGGTGACTATAGCACTCTGTTCTATACAGTATAAGGTTTTCATTCAATGCGACCAATGATACTTTCAGATATAAATGTTTGTGGAACCAGCAGATAAATTATTACATTAAACATTGTAAGAAACCATCTAAATTGGTGAGTACATTTACAGTTTTTGCATGTAAATGAAGTTACTCACAAGGACACAAGTGAATGCAGTTAGTATGTCGAACACCTGAGCAACTGTATTTTTGCGGCTCTGTTTTTATATCTAGTGTTGGGCATATTATTATTGATTTTTGTATTTACTGTAGTTTCGTGCTTTGACTTCATAATGTTAGGGAGGCAAGTATCTATATATCTTATTACCAAAATCTAAGGATTGGGAAAGGAGGCACAGCACTGGAAGCAAGTTAAAAATGTTATTTAATATATAGTTAAAAATGATCCAACGTTGCGAAGGCAACTCAGGGCCCCGTCATTATATTCTAGTTTACCCAACTTCAAATATTTTAACAATAGACTCCAGATTTAAGAATTGAAAAATCGACGGGAACTCTTTTTGCAAGTTGGAGGAAATGGTTAATAAGTTATGAAATCAACGTCCTGCTGCCTAATCCTAAATTTGTCAGCAAGAGGAGTTATTCAGGTAATATTACATTGTAGTGGCCAGGTGTGTCTCTTTCACATCACTTCTTTTCACATTAGACATGCAGTTTCTAATGAGTTATAATGCACATGAGTGGTTTTGGGCGGGACGTTCTCGATTTCAGAGCCAGGGTTCTTATCCAAGCATGCTACTATATGGAGACACACTGCTCAACCATAAGACGCAAATAGAATAAAATGGTTAGGTGCAAGGGAAAGGATGCATATAAAAAAGCATTGGTAGTGGTCCGAGGCCACAACAGTCCCTTTTATTGCACTCCAAGTCAAAATTAGGGAAATGTAGGTATTGAGATACAAATATTCCCAGAATTGGTTGAGCACCACCTAAGGTTCAAAGGTAGAACCAGGTAAGGTAAACAGAGCAATATTTACCTTACCTGGTTCTACCTTTGAACCTTAGATGGTGCTCAACCAATTTTGGGGATATTTGTATCTCAATACCTACATTTTCCTCTCTAATTTTGACTCCATCGCGAGCACTTATAGTAAGCGCGACGTCGCGACAAAATTTGGAAGCCGGGTAAATTTGATTTCTCAGAGACTGTTGCCATATCTGACTGTCTCTGAACCAATCAATGACCCCGTCGCTGAAAGTTAAATTGTCACCCGTTGCCAGCCGCGAAAGTTATGTCATCGGTCGCTGTCGCCGTCGCCAGCACTATAAGCGCGGCCTATGAGTGCAATAGAAGGGACTTTTGTGGCCTCTGACCACTACCAATGATTCTTATCCAACCATCCATAGTTGCTGATAAGTATCAAACAGGTTGAATTAATTAATAGAACAACATCTTGTGAGTTGTATTTTTAACCAGAATACATATTATGGGCTATTTAGGTGTATTACCCAAATACTTCAAACAACTAAAGTTGCAGTGCCGCTGGCATGTCACTGCAAGTTTAGTTGTCTGAAGTATTTCGGTAAGACACCTAAATAGTCCAAAATATGTATTCTGAGTATAAATAACTGACATTTACATAGTCTTCTGGATTGTACCACAACTTTTTTTTTATTTATTTTTTAAATCTTCTGGCATACATTTCATTGCTTGCAAGATAAAATATTTCAAATAGCTGAGTGCTAAGTTCAGGTACCTGCCCTCTCTCCTATTAGAGATCAAGCAGTCAGACAACCATCCATTAAAGATGGTCAAATTATTCGACATCAGTCGAATTTGCCTTGAGTATATGTTTGTTCACATGTGATATTCCCTACCTTCGTTCGAACGTATGCAATACAGTCAGCGGCCACAGAGAGACTCCTTTGCACAATAAATAGGCACACGTGAAATGTCCTAATCGGAGTCATTAGCATATTTCCCATGGGGTGTACCCATTTTTATTTTTGTGTGCATTGATGTCTCTCCGTGTGTTTGAGAGGATATATAGCACTTGGGACTCTTAAGAATAGCCCCTCTCTTTCCTCCTCCAAACCCATATTTCAGGTTGTGAAACTGGGCGAATCGAATGTTCGATTGACGCAAACAGCCGCTGGCGGAATTGCATACGTTCGCTCGAATGAATATTTGCATGCAAATATTAGTCTGCAAATCGAATATTAACAAAAACTCTGCAATTGCTCAACGGGCTCAATTTTGAAACATTTGCCACAACTTCATTCTAAAACATGTTTAGGGAGTGGTGATGTAGGGGGGTGGTAGGACAGGGGTACAGCCAACAAATTGTTCCCATTCATTGGCACTCCTGAAAAAAGGGTCACCACACTAGGCTCTATGATATTTCATTTAATGGTTACTTTGGGGTGTTGTATCACGCCCTTTATGACTTGCACTCTTTATTTATTACTTCGGTTTGATGGAAACTTGCTAAAGCACAATCTGTGCTTGTACTGCTATTTTTAAAATGTGTAGTCCCACTTGGTAGTAGATATTTAAGTTGTATGAAAGTGAAAGTGCACAATGTAACACATCGTGGTCTGTTTTATAGTATTTTCTAAGATATTTGTTTTTTTAATAGCTTTTAAATTTAGATCCACAAGCCTAACTCTTGGACATGTACAGTACAACATAATGTACAGCACCTTTTGCTTCAACTGCTGTTTTTAAGTAGCTGAGAAATAAATCATGTGATCACGTATGCGTCATCAAGCAGGTCTTGATAATAGCAGTGATATTTATTACTGTTAGTACTACTGGAAACCCTGTTTTCACAAATAACTGAGATCATATTGAGAGAGGGAATATGGATATAAAATATAGTGTGTTTAATGTAGAGTTGGACTGCATCTGTAGTGATCCCTGTGTGCTTTTAGCAAACTTTTTAATGGGTTGTTCCTTGTATTCAGAGATGGTCACCACGCAAGAGGACTGTTTTCATGGTGGACACGAGAAACTGGTAATTGTGTGAATTGCTTGTTGTGATTTCTAGAATATTAGAGAGATTTACTAATTGCACCTTACTGTATTTTTGTTTTGTTTCTTGCATGGAGCCTGCAGTTTTGTGATCATTTAGAGAATTTTCTACGTTTTGAAAGCAATAAAATGCATTTTAACCTTCGCAATATGTTTTTATCGGGAAAGCATGGAGTGAACTTAGTATGACGGTATCTTTTATCTATACCTTGCTATTTGTGGATGAAATGGAACCAGGACCAGTGATTTGAATTTATTTTGAATTGAAAATCGTAATTAATGTGCATATAGCACTGCCTGCATGTACAGCAATGCTTTTCAACTAAGGCTGCGCTTATAGTGCCGGCGACGCGATGGCGCGTCAAAACAAATGCATGGCCGCCGTCGCGTGCCCTTATTGTGAGTACGACGCGACAGCTTG